>NC_134569.1:155718566-156022566 GCF_050947875.1 Dermacentor variabilis | reverse complement strand
CAGGTTTCTATTCCTGTGAACCGTGACTTCACTCGTATGATCTTACATTTGCCTCTACCAAAAGAAAACTGTTGGGAGCGTGTTTTGATGCACACGCGAGAGAAAAGCGTCCAGGCGGAAAGGGCCATTCCAGGCAACCCACGTAATGGCTTCCGAGACACTGCTTTTATCGCCGCGCATACGCACAAAGCGGTGGTCTCTCATAGAGGGAGCACGCTGCGTACATCCATATCCGTCTCAGGCGGTCGTTCCCTCTTTTATAGCCAGGCATAAGCAGTGCAGGCGGAAACGTAGCAAATAGGTTCCTTGGCCGTATGGGGCTGCCATATGACCCTTGGTTTACCGAGGCCCGGTTCGTATATCATGTGATGCGTCTAAGCGTGCGAGAAAGGTGCTACTGGGGCCAACCCAAAAGTAAGGCAGGACCAAATGTGAGCCGGCTGCACGTTCTGGATACGCGTTGGTCGATGTACGTCGAAGGATTCACGTCTTGGAGGACGGACTAGCCTTCCATCATAAAGGCGGCAAACAATATTTTGAGACAGTATTTGTATGCTGCAAACTGCTTCTATATTCACATCTTTTTTTTATCGACAGTCCTTTTCTAAATATGCGGCACTGGTATTGGTTTATTCAGAAAATGTTGGACGTTTTACAATGCCGCGCTTCGAAAGCACTACAGTGCTTGAGTGCAGCACTGGTTGTCAGTCAGTACAGCACCTTATTTTAAACAAAACGCATTAAGGAAGGACACACACACATCACACAAACACACACACACACAAACACTGTATCCGAAGTCGGTGAATATGAATACATATTAAAATAGCCTATACAGCGTTGCTTAGCTTGTTCGCACAACGCATAGAAGTGCTGGTATAAACAATCAGTATTAGAATATTGAAAACTGGAATATAGTACTGGAGTACATTTGTATTGAGATGTACGAGAACGTCTACATACACCTGGCACATCAAGCATGCGGAATCAGTGCATCCATAAAGCATCTTTTATGCACTAGGCTAGCCTTCTTTATTGATGTGATGTTCCAAACATGCACAGGGAAGTTTTTAAAAAGTGAGCGCACACATTGTAACTTTATTTTTACGTGTATATTCGACGTACTGAAGAGCTTTGAATTATGTTCAAGTTGAACTTAAGTTCTGGTTTCACTTTTATAAACTATTGGTCATAACAAGTGCGCGTATATATCACATATATCACATATTCACGTGTTTGATGCTTAACGGATATGCCTAAAGCTTTATCACAATATAGGCCATTGCGGGGTACAAGTATTCGAAATTGTATTGAGCAAACTTTTTTAGGAGTTAGGACAGAATCCATACAATGTGATCTCGTTTCTTAGAATCGACATTCCTAAGGACTCATTATTTGTAGTTCTGAATAGAACTGTGCAGTGATTTACGAGGTAGTCTCACGTAATACAGACCTAAGATTACAGGCCTATATACAAGGTGTTTCAGCGAACCCTTTCAACATTTTTAAAGGCTGCCTATGGCAGATAGCTCAATTATATTTTATGAGCCGGTCTACTCGAAGTGGCGGACACTACTTTCACAAAAAAGTGAAATGCAAAATTCAATAATTAACAAGAATTCACTAATTAATATTTTGGCTAATTATCTTATGACCCATACTGCAATTTAGAAATTATAGCCGTGGACTTCGCAAGGGGGATCCACTTGGAACGAGTTCTCAGGACGAAACCAGTTTCAAATTTGTTCCAGTTTCAACCAGTTCCAGTTTCAACCAGTTTCAGATTGTTCAACCCGCCGTGGTTGCTCAGTGGCTGTGGTGTTGGGCTGCTGAGCACGAGGTCGCGGGATCGAATCCCGGCCACGGCGGCCGCATTTCGATGGGGGCGAAGTGCGAAAACACCCGTGGGCTTAGATTTAGGTGCACGTTAAAGAACCCCAGGTGGTCAAAATTTCCGGAGTCCTCCACTACGGCGTGCCTCATAATCAGAAAGTGGTTTTGGCACGTAAAACCCCAAATATTATTATTATCAGATTGTTCAAAATCAACGGTAACTTTTCTCAAGAGATTTGAAATAGTCCTTACAAACGAAATTACATTAATATAATATTAGCGTTGCTTCATTTTGTAGGCTTTTAAGAATGCGATAATTAATCAATGTTTATTAAATCTTTTATTGCGATTGCAATTATGTGTAAACTTCCGACGTATTTCTGCTGTCATCATCAGCATAGGCGTGTCATGATGTTCCGTAACAAATTCACGGGTGATTACATCGCAACTGAGCGCGTATGCTGTACATACGAGTGAAAACGTGTGAGGGTGAGCCGATGATAACTTAATCTTGCGCGCAAGGAAGGCAAGAGGGGAGCAAGTGCGCCGTCTTCAGTGGGGCGCAGAGCCCGCAAGGCGACGGGTGGACGAAAGGTTGAGGTGGGGGGTGCGGGAAGAGCGGGGCGTTCTAGTCCGGCGGCTGCTGCGTATATCGCGCCCGTGCGGGCCCTATCTCGAAAGCAATCTGCGACGGGGACAGAGCGCAACGAGTGCTGATTGCTTATGTGCGCTACGTTCTCGACGCTTACTTCGCAATGAAGCGAGGGGTAACGCGATGGTAAATTGGCTCGCTGTTTCTACCGTGCTACCTCACTTCAGTGTTTTGACAGTGGGTGTGCGTGGTCATCGAGTGAAATGTGTCGAAGTTTTCTTGTGCGCGCGTGACTCCTTGCTGATTAGTTTATTTAGCAAGTGAATGTTTGCAAGTTGATACGGTCGATAAAATTACTGCCGTTTATTTGTAGAGCTGTCTACTGATATGCTATTGCAATCGATGGTTCGCCTTTTGGACAAAACTGCGACTTTTTTCTTTGAAGATAGCTGCACGCAAAAAAGAACAAGCTTATGCAGGCTAAATGTCCAAAAGATCTGCTTTACGTGCAAATGTGCTTATGCAGATATATTGTGCAGCCTTGCCTCACAGGGGACAATAACTATGCAAGAAACTGAACTAGGCAAGAAATCGATGTTTAGCCGTCAATCAAGCACTGGGGCGGTCGCAGTGTATGTATGCTAATTAGCGCTTCTGATGGCGCATTCCCTTTTTTCCAAGCTAAGAAAGTGTTATCAAAAACGTCTTCTTTTAAAGGATAGAAACTTTCTTACGTGCCGCAAAAAATATCGCATCACGCAGCCAAAGACACTGAAGAGCCGTAGCACAGTTCCTGACAATCGAGAAATAAATAAGATGATGAAATTTGGATATATGTATGAATGTGATATGTTTGTCTCACGCGACATACAGGTACGTAGAAGTCTGTGGGAGTAGGCTTCATCATGCTGTGCACGAAAACTGAAGCAGACCCTATACACCGGTTGACATGCATATACGTATCCCGAAGCGCTCATTGTTTGGTAGAGAATGGCTTTTGACAATCATACACCTTTTCTGCGGCGAACGTTTGATGCCTGTGCAAGGTGTTGCGAAGAGACGCGGAGTGCAGTGCATGGTGTTGTTTGATGTTGTTTGGATTCCCAGTGACCCACGTCGGCGTCAGGGAAGTTCCTTGAGGACTGGCACAAACCCAGTGGTACATATAAAATAACGGAAAGCTTTCCGCTGCTCAGACCAGGAAAATATGACAGATTTTCTGTTGTTTTAGCTGCTCTACGTTTCCAAGAAGGATACCACTGCTTCCCAATGTTGTAGGAAGCGAAAAATAAAGAAGAAAACTATGTTCTTAACACCGATACATCGAAGATCAGTTCATAAAAGTCTAGAATAAAGTATAAATTGGTTCGTCTGCATCGTGCTCTTTAATCTCAAAGTAGAAATCACCACGGAGTGGCTATATAACTTCCACGCTGCGTTCATTGCCCAAGAGACCAAAACGTTTGGCTTTATGGAGGGGATGTGCTTGCCCTTCGCCAAATCTTGTAATTCCGCCTCCGTACAAATCTTGCGACTCCGCCTTTTCTGTGCGTAGGTAAATTTTTTTTGTGTCTTCAACCACATTGGCTATCCATAAAGAAAGTCGACGGAAGGAACGATAACGTGCACCAAAAAGTTAAGGGCACTTAGGTAGCCCCACGAGTATGCCCGCAAAAGCATTGCGACGTCTTCGCTATGACGACTCGTTTTGCAAAACATGATGGTATTATTTTTAGGTTGCCTTGTATCATTTCTCACATCACGCGCCTCGACCTCGTTTGTGTACTTGCGTGGACGCCCAAAGGAGCCCGGCGCAGCTGCTGACTAAGATGTGAAAGTCGAAGGTTCCTCCGTCAGCGCGCACTTCGGAAATCGGTGAAATCACCGCATCGACTGGCAGCGTCTCGACGCGAGGCGCTATATGTAGACCGGCCACCGGTGCGGTTTGTCTTTGTGACCACGGGGATTTTGAATCATCTGCTTCGAAGGTTGGTCCATCCGCTCACACGAAAGAACTCACCCAAATCAACACACTGACTGGCAGTGGGCCAGTGCCGCCAGCGCCTTCGCAGAGGGAGGGGCTCTATGGCAACGCTGCCATGGTGAGCGGCATTGGAGCCAGCTGTGGAAGAAGACGACGAGGAACGCGCGATCAGTGCCACGAGTGCATCTCTGGGACCACGTAACTTTTTGTGCCATCTCCGGCACCGCCGCCCGATTTACGATTCATGAGCCATAGAATGCTTTCACTTTAATAAAGAAAGGCAAACGAGCTAAGAAAGGTGCGTGGCGAGGGCTTTTGCTTTTAGGTTATTTGTGGGGGGGCGAAGAGACGTATGCAGCGCTGTGAAGGCCTCTCCTCGTGCAAGCACGCGAGTGCGTGGGGAGAGCACGGGCAGCCGATAACTATTTGTGTTATTTGTGTCTGTAAAGAGTCTCATGGAGAGAGCAGCATTTTTTCGAGCAAGGCCTGATGGCTTTCTCGACTATGACTATTGTGACTTTTGTGGTTTTTGCAACATATCAGGCTCACTTTTTGGTCAGCGCCATTTCCTGCGTCCTTTAATCGTTACTCTTACTTCAGTAGCACAATTTAATTAAAGAACACACAGAAAGCTTTATTCGTTGTAATTCATTGATATGTAAGGCGGCTTAGAATGCAGTCACGACAAACATCTGCTCTTCTAGTCTGTCCAAAGTGCTTCGGCGTGCCCTACTTCTCACAGTTATATATTTCTTCAAGTGTGGTCTCGATGTCCGTATCGTTAAAGATAGCAAAAGTATCAAGCGTAGCTGTATTAAAATGGTCGTGTCTACCTCAAAACTGACACACCATATAGGAAGTTGTGCCAGTACGAAATAGCATTTGCGATATCCTATATCGTTCATTGTCCTCCTTTTTTTCCCTGGAAAATGCTGCCGGATTTTTATTGCGCGCCAATATTTTTCACAGACGTGCCTACATTTTTAAGCAGTCGGCCGTACGAAAAGGGTCAAGCGTATGCTATCGTGTTGCCAAGCGCAACCTGGTATAGTCCTGGCTGATGTCCTCGGTCATAAAGACAGCTTGGCTCTATCACCCAACAAAAATAAATATAAATAAAATAAAAACTAACAAACATGCATGTCGGTGCATGCTCATGGCTTTCATGTCCATATGTTAGAGCGTATAAAATGAACAGAGGTATCATTTCACCAAAAAATTTGTCAACATGTGTCAGCCAACAATATCTGAAGTAATAACTCTGTTATAAAGTTTGTGCTTAGACAAGTTCTAAACGAGTTTCGCAAGATTCTTTACTATAGCTTTCTATACTGACTCGTTGCGTCAGAGTAGTCATCTCTTATTTCCTTCCTACGGTGGTACGTCTGCGGGTTCATGCTTTCATTTTCTTAGCGTTTACACCTTTCGTATATCACAGACTGTTTTTCAAAGCAGAGCTTTCGTTCTATTATGTTGCACTCTGTTTCACGTAGGCGCATGTCGCTAGACGTTATATTGCATCTGAGAAACCGAATAAATGGCGGCCCCAGGCACACGAAAAAACACAAGCAAGCTCGCGACGTTAGATGTGGGAGCTCGTAAAAACACTTCGGGCCATGTCAGCCAGGCCGACATGACAATAAAGTCGTCAGAGGGCTCACAGCCTCCTACACGCTGGCCGTTCGGTGTTCGAAGGGGCAGTAAATAAACGTAAGGGTTGCAGGTGGCGGCAGAGCAAAGGAAATAACTGTTTGTCCGGAAAGGGGTCACACCTAAATTAGAACGCAGACACTTCTTGGAACCAACAAAAGAATGTTCCCTGAACGTCAAGCTTGGGTTAACAGCATCGATCTTCGATGGTCCCGCGTGTAAACCAACGTACCATTCGACTTCCTGCGGACCAGGGCATTGCTGGAAACGTCCATAGGATGACAGTAGTGGCTGCACCGTTTTGTGGAATATCAGCTGCACATATTTAAGGGCATGTGGAGACTGTAAAATATATTCAGCGCCTATCTTCTATGGCTTAGTGGCCAACCGACTGAATATCGGCGGGTTGCAATAGCTTTGGATACTTACTGCAGTAAATTGCTTCATACTTCCTTTGTGGAAAATGTAAGCATAAAAATAATAACTGTTTCAGGAAGTCCTACTTCAAAGTTTGTTTTCATAGTCCCGGAATTAGTACCACTTTTTACCCGGGAAAATATTTCTAATACTCCTGAAGGCATGACATACCATTGACCCACTTACATCAGAAAAGGAAATGTGTCTAAAACATGTATAGCCAGAACATCATTTTGGCGTAAATTATTTCTGTTAAACCTTTTCAGGGATAACGCTGTTTGAGAGGACAAGATGATAAATTATTACTTATGTTAACATTGCTTGAAAATAAATTGTTAAACTAAAGTATCATATATATTACTAGACCCAAGGGAATAGAGCAAATTTCTTAGGCAGGAAAGTTTTCCACTTCCTTTACACAACTTACTATCGCAAGGGTTCCCCCCTTAGAGAGACGAGGGTAGGATATGCGTAGAATTTGAGGAGCGAATCCTTGCAAATTATCGCCCTAGTTACAGCGACACTACTAGAAGGCTGGTCTCACGTGGAGGACATGTTTCTTGCCGCAAGTTAAAACACATACAAAAGGAACACACATAGAAGACAACACGGGTGGCGGTGTTGTCTACTATGTGTCTTTCTTTCGTGTCTGTTTTGACTTGCGGCAAGAAACATGTCTTTTAGCAAGCACCAAGAAGGACAACAAGTGGTCACGCGGAGTAGCATGCAAGCCTATTGCTGGGGTAACCGGTTCAGATATGATTAAACTTTTCCGTTCTGATTTCTTACATGCTTTCGAACAATAGCACGTATCTTGTACAGAGACAGGACAGAGCGAGAACTCATCGCTCTAAAAGCGGGCCTATAGTCATACCATTTTTCATGTCTGCTCGTTCGCGCGCGCGCGCGCGCGCGTGTGTGATTGTGTGTGTGTGTGTGTGTGTGTGTGTGTGTGTGTGTGTGTGTGTGTGTGTGTGTGTGTGTGTGTGTGTGTGTGTGTGTGTGTGTGTGTGTGTGTGTGTGTGTGTGTGTGTGTGTGTGTGTGTGTGTGTGTGTGTGTGTGTGTGTGTGTGTGTGTGTGTGTGTGTGCGTGTGTGTGTGTGTGTGTGTGTGTGTGTGTGTGTGGGTGGGTGGGTGGGTGGGTGTGTGTTATGCAACACTGAACCCAGCCGAAACATCAGAAAATTAAAATGTATTGGTTCCGTAAGTGTTATCCTTGAAGCACCCTATCTACAGAGCGTTTCAGCGAACACTTTCAACATTTTTTTCTAGGTTGCCTGTGGCAGTTAGCTCAATTCTAGTCAATGAACTGGTCTACTCGAAGAGGCGGACATCACTTTCCCGAAAATTTGAGATGGAAAGTAGGCTAATTAACAAAAATTCGCTACTTACCTTTTTAATTATTTACCCCATGGACCGTATTGCAATTTACAAATTCTAGCCGTGGAGTTCGCAAGGCGGATCCACTTAGAACGAGTTCTCAGCACGACACCAGTTTTGAGAGAATAATTGCCATACTTTGCGGAGAAATACATGGGCTTTGCAGTTACTTGTGTGCTTGAATGCATAAAGCCACGTTTTGCTAAGGAAGTAACAAATGACGTAAGAAAGCGAAGGACAAGAAATTAAGCAGATGCTTGCACGCTTGTTGCTACAAGCGTGTCGAAATAGCCTGATGGCCACTTTCCTCGTCTGACCAATTTGCGGTTGCGTCGCCTCGTTGCTTCCTGAAATATTTACCACAGAAAGTGCGATTGGTTCCCTTCACCACACAAATTGACGTTTCCAACAGTTAAAACAAATTTTTAGGCCCTCTTTACATTTACCAAATGCGCAACAAAGACCACCCTGGCCACCCCTTTGCACCACCCTGGCCCGTTCGCTGGACAAGCGGTGTTGCAACCGTTGCGCGCAATGACTAAAAACGCCTAAGCCCATCACAGCTTTGCAACAAAATGTCTTGCCATCCCACAAGGCGCCAAAACTTGTGAGAATAGTGAGTCCGAACTCAACACCGACGCCTTTTTGACATAAATAGTTTTTATGTCGGTCGGCAAAGAGGGTGACTTGCCAAAGCATCATGTAAAGTTGCATGTATGCAAACAAATTTTACAAAAAAATCCATGAAAAGGTGGTTGACCAGCGAAGCTCTTTGGCGCACGACACGCAGGTGACACATGATTTTGAACAAAGGTACGAACTCGTTGGTTGTCTTGATGGGTGGTCATTATTTCACTCCAACTGCAATCACATGGCCGGTTGGGCCGGCTTGCTGTGGCATCGAAAATAATATGTCTGCAAAGAGAAACGCGCAAAGCACACACTTTTCGGTTGCGACACATTCACATTGAAATCACCGACAACTACCACAGGCGTAGTGCCATCGCAGGTAATTCACGCAAAGTGAGTAGCCATCAACCTTACGGGGTTTACGCGGGTATTAGCCATTGATGATGAGAGTTTACGTTCACGAAGAACGAAAATGAATGTAACCATGGTCATATACAGTTTCGCATTAAAACATGTGTAATCTTTGACGTCATTTCGGTACCCTGCTGCCCATATACCCTCAGCCGCCCGCACAAGATGTTTCACATCAACCTCACTCTCACAGCGTCTGGATATAGCCTACACGATTTTTTTTGTTCAGTGCAGACACCGTAGTGCTGCAAACTGCTTGGGATAACGTGAAGCCTCAGAATGGCATAACTGCTGGCGTCGATAACTGCAGCCGTCGCGAACCACTAGCACCGTTCGGCCGGCCGTGGAAAATCAGCCTAATCTATTTATCGACAGTATAGTGGGGCTGACTGATTGAGCGAACGAGGTCGACTGCACAGCAGAGCCAGTTTCAGCAACCTGTCCACCTGACAATTGTTTTATGTTAAACCTTATACGCCCTTGCGAGTTTACAAGCTGACGTTCTCTTACGCGAACGCGGTCATTGGTGTGAAAGAAAGGCCCGATGGATGGCAGTTTTGTAGACTCGAGTGCTGGAGCCATTGACAGACAATGCACATAGAAGAGAAAGCGCGCACTTTGGAAAGCATACTCAAAAGTATGCTGCGAAAAAGCAGCAGAGCGCTGAACAAGTTACCTGCATGACATATCAATCTGTGTGGGTACTGTGATTTATTTCTGCGGAAGTAGCTGGTCCTACATATTCTTTGTTTATGAGTGGTCTGCCGAGCCACTTTGACTATAAAAGGAAATATATGGGGAATGAATTTTTCTGGTCTATTTTTTCATTACTCTCACCTTCTTTCTCTAAAGGTTCCTCACTATTTAGTTATACTTCTTTATCTAAGATTTAAGGGTAAAATATTACAAGAAATGCAGGCGTCTAGCTTATAGATGTGCATTTCTGAAGATTGCTTAACACTCGCCAAATAGAACAGAACTAAATTAAATGATATTCCTACAATTTTATCCGTCATGATTAAAAAAAATGACATCAGTTGTTTACTGGCTTATATATGCGTTAGAACGCTCATTGATCTTATTTAAATTTTAGAAATCCTACACGATACATTGTGACCCATATCAAACGTCTGATATGTAGCGCACGTACTAGCTATCTGCCTTTCCTTTTAGTCGAAGAACCCAGTGTGCTTTTTTTTCTCTGGAAACATTTCATTTCAGTCAGTCGGAAATAGTATGAAGGCTATGACTTCTCCTAGAAAGAGGATCAAAAGGGCAGCACGCAGGAGGGGGCAAACTAATGCGCGATCACTGGTCCGCGAAAGAAAAGCAAGAAAACTAACCAGCTAGTTTTTTTTTTCTGTGTGTGTGCTCTTTGCTCGAACGGTTAGGGCTACAATACCGCAATTTTATATTGGAGGCTTACATGTGACATGACTGTGAGAGTTGTTTGCAAGCATGCCAAGTCACATTTTACGCGGCTTGTTCAAGTTTTCCCCGCAGGGGCGTCTTCGTCAGCAGGCGTTTGGTGTGTTGCGACACCACGTACCCTAGCACACGAGGGTTGGACCCTCCCCGTGTAGCCGTGCGCGGCTTAGCCGTGTCTGGGGAAAGGGGGATCCTAGTGGTTGAGCTGATGCTGGGTGGTTGGACCTTTGAGGCCCCCCGGCGGAGGCAACACACCCCTTTGGCCTCAGCTTCACATAGACGGCACCCCCGGACTGACCCACCCGGGGGAAATCAGCAGTCGCCTTTTCCTGTCTCTCTCTTCCTACAACCTTTGTCTTTCCCTTACTTTCCACCTTTCCTGTCTCCTTCTCTCTTCTATTTACTTCCTTCGTTTCGGCCGCAAGGGCTGTGTGGCTAACCCTGTGTGGCTATCCAACCTTGGGTACACCATATTTGGTTATAGTGGCGGCGTACGACTGGCGTCGTGCAGAGCTGCGTGCAAGCTCTGCCGCGTCCCCTTGTTGGGCTCCGTGGTGGGCGGTCGGCGCTGTTGCCGAATTTTTATATATTTTCATGGAAACTTCTTTCCCAAAACTTCCTGATCGCCCTCAGAAACGAGGGCGCACCGAAGAGGTATTTCAGTTTTTCGAACACCAAATCCAAAATTTTCCCCGGTTCCATGTTATTCACTCTGAAAAGCAAAACAAAGCAGTGCGAAACATTTCACCATTCCTTGTGTCAAAGTCCTTGACTGATGTTTTTGGTCCAGGTTACAAGGTGTCCAGGATGGCAAGCGGTGACCTGCTCTTGGAGCTCCGTGATTTGAAACAATATGAAAAACTACCGAAATTAGTGCCATTTGGGGAGACCCACATAACAGTAACCCCGCACTGTACAATGAACACAACCCGCGGTGTTGTGTCGATTGATGATTTGCTTGAACTGACTGAAGCGGAACTCCTGGAGGGCTTCAGCGAACAAAATGTCATCAACGTTAGAAGAATTAGGATGAGGCGGGATGGTAAAGAGATTCAGACGAAACACCTAATGATTACTTTTGCATCAAGTATCTTGCCCGAGTCAATCGAGGCCGGGTACATTAAGCTCCGTGTTAGGCCGTACGTGCCATATCCACTCCGATGTTTCAAATACCAGCGCTTCGGTCACAACTCGCAGAGCTGCCGAGGCCGCTTAACATGTGCGAAATGCAGTGCCCACGAACACACATCTGAAGCTTGTGAGAATGCTCTCCACTGTGTAAACTGTGATGGGGAGCACGCCGCGTATTCGTGATCGTGCCCATCCTGGAAAAAAGAAAAGGAAATTGTAACAGTTAAAGTAAAGGAAAATATAAGTTTCAAGGAGGCACGCAGGCGGGTATCGTACCTGCGCAAGAAAACCTTTGCCGATGTGGCGCGTCAGGGTGCAGCGTCATAAGGGCCTCCGGCGGCTGTCCGACCCACAAGTAGTGAGTCGTCAGCTACGCCATCTGCCCCGGCGGCGGTTGCAGCTAGCGTTGCTCCGCCAACCCAGCAGACGGGGACATCGACCCCGAAGGTGCGCGCCGCCGAGGCTGCCCCAACCTCCGAGGCCCCTTCCAGCGCTGGCAACGGCCAGCGCAGCCAAATCCCTCAGGGACCCCCATCAACCTCCGGGCTGGTGGGCGCAGGGGTCTTGCCTTCCGGGGCGGGACTCTCTCGGAAAACCTCGCGTTCGCAAGAGCGCTTGTCCGGGGTCTCACAGGAGGCAATGGACACTACACCCGTCGTCAAGGCGCACCAAACGCCTAAGGAGCGCCGAGACTCGCTCGAACGCTTCAGAGAGGGCAAAACTCCTATAACAGGGCCTCGAGGGCTCTGTAATCTAAGACATCCCTTCCGTTTCCGTAAACACAGCACCAATTTACTTTAAATATGGATGCACAAATCATTCAATGGAATGTCAGAGGGCTTCTTAGGAATCTTGATGATGTGCAAGAACTCATCCATAAACACAATCCAAAAGTGCTCTGTTTACAGGAAACACACTTAAAATCAAAATACACAAACTTTCTTCGATAGTATGTTACTTTCAGAAAGATCGCGATGATCCTCTCGCATCATCGGGCGGTGTTGCAATTGTAATTCTAAAAAGCATAGCCTGTCAACGTTTACAGCTACGAACGGCCCTTGAGGCAGTGGCGGTTCGAGTTATTCTGCTAAACAAACTTATCACCATTTGCTCACTCTATATACCCTTACATTATAAACTAAGCATACATGAATTTCAGTCCGTTATAGATGAATTGACAGAACCCTACGTTGTTCTTGGCAGTTTCACTGCACATAACTACCTGTGGGGCGACCCTCGTATAGATGCGCGAGGACGTCTTGTCGAGCAGTTCCTTTTTTCTTTTGGCGCGTGTCTGTTGAATAAGAAGGAACACACATTACTCTCTTGCAAACAGAACCTTTTCTTCAATAGATCTTTGCATAGTCTCCCCTTCTGTACTGCCTGAACTTGAATGGGAAGTTACCGACAACTCTTACGGCCGCGACCACTTTCCTATACTGCTAAGATCACCTAAAGAAAACGAATATCCACCACACACTCCTAGGTGGAAGATTGAGACAGCTGATTGGGAGAAATTTCGATCTCTTACTAGTATCTCATGGGCTGTCCTGTCTTCGCTAGGAACTGATGCTGCAGTCGAGTTCTTTACAGCATTCATAATAGATGTCGCATCTAAATGCACATCAGAAGTAAATGGCTTGGCATGCAAACGGCGTGTCCCATGGTGGAACGACGATTGTAGGATCACTCGTAAAAAAGAGAACAGGGCGTGGGGTTTGCTACGGGCTTCTCCCACTGCGGAGAATCTTAGCAACATTAAATAAGTAAAATCCCAAGGCAGGCGAACCCGCCGACATACCAGACGAGAAAGCTGGCAGAAGTGTCTATCGCGTATCAACTCGTTTACTGATGAGGCCAAAGCCTGGAACAGGGTCAATAGGATAAGAGGGCGACAAGCATATTCACTCTCTTTCGTAAACACACAAGGCGATACCCTACAAGATCAGGCGGACTCACTTGGGGAGCACTTTGAGAGCGTGTCAAGTGCCAACCATTACTCGCAATCGTTTCTGAAATATAAACAAATAGAAGAATGTAAGCCACTCATAAGACAATGTCAACAGAATGAACCGTTAAACCACCCCTTTAGTATTGCAGAGTTGAGGGCTGCCTTGAGCGCATGCAAGAGCTCTGCACCGGGATCTGACAGAATCATGTACGAAATGCTGAAAAACTTACACAATGACACGCAAGTGACAGTACTTACACTTTTCAACACTATCTGGGACGCAGGGTACCTTCCGACCGCATGGAAAGAAGCCATTGTGGTCCCTGTTTTAAAACAAGGCAAAGATCCTTCCTCAGTGGCAAGGTACCACCCGATAGCCCTTACAAGTTGCATGTGTAAGGTATTTGAAAAAATGATAAATCGGCGACTGATCCATTTCCTTGAACAGAACAAAATGCTTGATCCCTATCAGTGTGGTTTCCAAGAAGGGCGCTCCACAACCGACCATCTTGTACGTATTGAAGGAAATATTGGGGACGCATTTATACATAAACAGTTCTTCTTATCGATCTTTCTTGATATGGAAGAGGCGTATGGATACAACGTGGCGATACGGGATCTTGCGAGACTTATCGTATGTGGGCATTCATGATAATATGCTAAACGTAATAAAAAGCTACTTGTCCAATCGCACCTTCCGGCTAAAAGTTGGCAATGTGCTGTCACGTCCTTTTACACAAGAAACTGGTGTACCCCAGGGTGGCGTGCTCCGTTGCACACTCTTTATTGTTAAGATGACAACCCTTCGTGCTTCCTTACCACCGGCCATTTTGTTTTCCGTCTATGTGGACGACATTCAGATAGGTTTCAAATCCTGTAACTCCGCAGTGTGCGAGAGACAGGTACAGCATGGTTTGAACAAGGTGTCAGGGTGGGCAGAGAAGTATGGATTTAAAATCATTCCTCATAAGAGTTCTTGTGTTTTGTTTACAAGAAAGAGAGACCTGGTTCAGGATCCTTGCTTAGAACTGTGTGGACAACAGATACCTGTAAACAAAGAGAACAAATTTCTAGGTGTTATACTTGACAACAGACTCACTTTCGTCCCACACATTAAACATCTCAAAGAAAAGTGTCTGAAAACAATGAACCTAATGAAACTTCTATCCCAGACTACGTGGGTAGTGACAGGAAGTGCCTAATGAATCTCTATAAGAGCCTCATCTGGCCACGATTAGATTATGGTGCCGTGGTATATAACTCTGCCGCCCCGAGCGCGCTAAAGATGCTAGACCCTGTTCACAATCTAGGTACCTGTTTAACCACGGGCTCTTGCAGAACAAACCCGATTGAAAGCTTATATACCAAATCGAATGAATGGTCTCTCCACCTACAGATATCATACATCAGCTTTACATATTTCCTTAAAGTACACTCAAATCCTGAACATCCATGTTTTGATACCGTTACCGATACGACGTGCGCTACACTTTTCAGCAATCGTCCCTCCATAAGACAGCCTTTCTCGCTGCGTGTGAAGGAGCTTACCGATGAAATGCATGTCCCGCTCCTCGAGCATCGCTTAATGCACTTAACCAAGCTCTTACCTCCTTGGCAGTGGCAGGTGATACAATGTGACATATCCTTTATAAAAGCTACAAAGCGCGCTCCTGAGGCCAAAATCCGAATTCATTTTCTAGAACTCCAGCACAAGCACTCCTGTGCAGATTTCTACACAGACGCTTCGAAGTCAAATTTCGGGGTGTCCTATTCTACTGTCGACCCATCCTTCTCGGAATCCGATGTATTGCATGCGGAAACAAGTATCTTTATGGCCGAGGCCTACGCATCACTCTCTGCTGTGAAGCATATAAGAAAATCTAAACTTCCAAAAGCAGCGATCTCAACAGACTCTCTAAGCGTCGTGAAAGCCTTAATGTCACTCAGCAAACATAAAAATCCCGTATTGAATGTACTATATTCGGTCTTGTGCAAAGCGTATTCATCTAACCAGAATATCATAATATGCTGGGTCACTGGCCCCCCGCAGGGGCGTCTGCGTAAGCAGGCGTTTGGTGTGTTGCGACACCACGTACCCGAGCACACGAGGGTTGGACCCTCCCGCGTGTAGCCCTGCGCGGCTTAGCCGTGTCTGGGGAAAGGGGGATCCTAGTGGTTGAGCTGATGCTGGGTGGTTGGACCTTTGAGGCCCCCCGGCGGAGGCAACACACCCCTTTGGCCTCAGCTTCACATAGACGGCACCCCCGGACTGACCCACCCGGGGGAAATCAGCAGTCGCCTTTTCCTGTCTCTCTCTTCCTACAACCTTTGTCTTTCCCTTACTTTCCACCTTTCCTGTCTCCTTCTCTCTTCTATTTACTTCCTTCGTTTCGGCCGCAAGGGCTGTGTGGCTAACCCTGTGTGGCTATCCAACCTTGGGTACACCATATTTGGTTATAGTGGCGGCGTACGACTGGCGTCGTGCAGAGCTGCGTGCAAGCTCTGCCGCGTCCCCTTGTTGGGCTCCGTGGTGGGCGGTCGGCGCTGTTGCCGAATTTTTATATATTTTCATGGAAACTTCTTTCCCAAAACTTCCTGATCGCCCTCAGAAATGAGGGCGCACCGAAGAGGTATTTCAGTTTTTCGAACACCAAATCCAAAATTTTCCCCGGTTCCATGTTATTCACTCTGAAAAGCCAAACAAAGCAGTGCGAAACATTTCACCATTCCTTGTGTCAAAGTCCTTGACTGACGTTTTTGGTCCAGGTTACAAGGTGTCCAGGATGGCAAGCGGTGACCTGCTCTTGGAGCTCCGTGATTTGAAACAATATGAAAAACTACCGAAATTAGTGCCATTTGGGGAGACCCACATAACAGTAACCGCGCACTGTACAATGAACACCACCCGCGGTGTTGTGTCGGATGATGATTTGCTTGAACTGACTGAAGCGGAACTCCTGGAGGGCTTCAGCGAACAAAATGTCATCAACGTTAGAAGAATTAGGATGAGGCGGGATGGTAAAGAGATTCAGACGAAACACCTAATGATTACTTTTGCATCAAGTATCTTGCCCGAGTCAATCGAGGCCGGGTACATTAAGCTCCGTGTTAGGCCGTACGTGCCATATCCACTCCGATGTTTCAAATGCCAGCGCTTCGGTCACAGCTCGCAGAGCTGCCGAGGCCGCTAAACATGTGCGAAATGCAGTGCCCACGAACACACATCTGAAGCTTGTGAGAATGCTCTCCACTGTGTAAACTGTGATGGGGAGCACGCCGCGTATTCGTGATCGTGCCCATCCTGGAAAAAAGAAAAGGAAATTGTAACAGTTAAAGTAAAGGAAAATATAAGTTTCAAGGAGGCACGCAGGCGGGTATCGTACCTGCGCAAGAAAACCTTTGCCAATTTGGCGCGTCAGGGTGCAGCGTCACAAGGGCCTCCGGCGGCTGTCCGACCCACAAGTAGTGAGTCGTCAGCTACGCCATCTGCCCCGGCGGCGGTTGCAGCTAGCGCTGCTCCGCCAACCCAGCAGACGGGGACATCGACCCCGAAGGTGCGCGCAGCCGAGGCTGCCCCAACCTCCGAGGCCCCTTCCAGCGCTGGCAACGGCCAACGCAGCCAAATCCCTCAGGGACCCCCATCAACCTCCGGGCTGGTGGGCGCAGGGGTCTTGCCTTCCGGGGCGGGACTCTCTCGGAAAACCTCGCGTTCGCAAGAGCGCTTGTCCGGGGTCTCACAGGAGGCAATGGACACTACACCTGTCGTCAAGGCGCACCAAACGCCTAAGGAGCGCCGAGACTCGCTCGAACGCTTCAGAGAGGGCAAAACTCCTATAACAGGGCCTCGAGGGCTCTGTAATCTAAGACATCCCTTCCGTTTCCGTAAACACAGCACCAATTTACTTTAAATATGGATGCACAAATCATTCAATGGAATGTCAGAGGGCTTCTTAGGAATCTTGATGATGTGCAAGAACTCATCCATAAACACAATCCAAAAGTGCTCTGTTTACAGGAAACACACTTAAAATCAAAATACACCAACTTTCTTCGATAGTATGTTACTTTCGGAAAGATCGCGATGATCCTCTCGCATCATCGGGCGGTGTTGCAATTGTAATTCTAAAAAGCATAGCCTGTCAACGTTTACAGCTGCGAACGGCCCTTGAGGCAGTGGCGGTTCGAGTTATTCTGCTAAACAAACTTATCACTATTTGCTCACTCTATATACCCTTACATTATAAACTAAGCAAACATGAATTTCAGTCCGTTATAGATGAATTGACAGAACCCTACGTTGTTCTTGGCAGTTTCACTGCACATAACTACCTGTGGGGCGACCCTCGTATAGATGCGCGAGGACGTCTTGTCGAGCAGTTCCTTTTTTCTTTTGGCGCGTGTCTGTTGAATAAGAAGGAACACACATTACTCTCTTGCAAACAGAACCTTTTCTTCCATAGATCTTAGCATAGTCTCCCCTTCTGTACTGCCTGAACTTGAATGGGAAGTTACCGACAACTCTTACGGCCGCGACCACTTTCCTATACTGCTAAGATCACCTAAAGAAAACGAATATCCACCACACACTCCTAGGTGGAAGATTGAGACAGCTGATTGGGAGAAATTTCGATCTCTTACTAATATCTCATGGGCTGTCCTGTCTTCGTTAGGAACTGATGCTGCAGTCGAGTTCTTTACAGCATTCATAATAGATGTCGCATCTAAATGCACATCAGAAGTAAATGGCTTGGCATGCAAACGGCGTGTCCCATGGTGGAACGACGATTGTAGGATCACTCGTAAAAAAGAGAACAGGGCGTGGGGGTTGCTACGGGCTTCTCCCACTGCGGAGAATCTTAGCAACTTTAAATAAGTAAAATCCCAAGGCAGGCGAACCCGCCGACATACCAGACGAGAAAGCTGGCAGAAGTGTCTATCGCGTATCAACTCGTTTACTGATGAGGCCAAAGCCTGGAACAGGGTCAATAGGATAAGAGGGCGACAAGCATATTCACTCTTTCGTAAACACACAAGGCGATACCCTACAAGATCAGGCGGACTCACTTGGGGAGCACTTTGAGAGCGTGTCAAGTGCCAACCATTACTCGCAATCGTTTCTGAAATATAAACAAATAGAAGAATGTAAGCCACTCATAAGACAATGTCAACAGAATGAACCGTTAAACCGCCCCTTTAGTATTGCAGAGTTGAGGGCTGCCTTGAGCGCATGCAAGAGCTCTGCACCGGGATCTGACAGAATCATGTGCGAAATGCTGAAAAACTTACACAATGACACGCAAGTGACACTACTTACACTTTTCAACACTATCTGGGACGCAGGGTACCTTCCGACCGCATGGAAAGAAGCCATTGTGGTCCCTGTTTTAAAACAAGGCAAAGATCCTTCCTCAGTGGCAAGGTACCACCCGATAGCCCTTACAAGTTGCATGTGTAAGGTATTTGAAAAAATGATAAATCGGCGACTGATCCATTTCCTTGAACAGAAGAAAATGCTTGATCCCTATCAGTGTGGCTTCCAAAAAGGGCGCTCCACAACCGACCATCTTGTACGTATTGAAGGAAATATCGGGGACGCATTTATACATAAACAGTTCTTCTCATCGATCTTTCTTGATATGGAAGAGGCGTATGGATAGAACGTGGCGATACGGGATCTTGCGAGACTTTTCGTAAGTGGGCATTCATGATAATATGCTAAACGTAATAAAAAGCTACTTGTCCAAGCGCACCTTCCGGCTAAAAGTTGGCAATGTGCTGTCACGTCCTTTTACACAAGAAACTGGTGTACCCCAGGGTGGCGTGCTCCGTTGCACACTCTTTATTGTTAAGATGACAACCCTTCGTGCTTCCTTACCACCGGCCATTTTGTATTCCGTCTATGTGGACGACATTCAGATAGGTTTCAAATCCTGTAACTCCGCAGTGTGCGAGAGACAGGTACACATGGTTTGAACAAGGTGTCAGGGTGGGCAGAGAAGTATGGATTTAAAATCATTCCTCATAAGAGTTCTTGTGTTTTGTTTACAAGAAAGAGAGGCTTGGTTCAGGATCCTTGCTTAGAACTGTGTGGACAACAGATACCTGTAAACAAAGAGAACAAATTTCTAGGTGTTATACTTGACAACAGACTCACTTTCGTCCCACACATTAAACATCTCAAAGAAAAGTGTCTGAAAACAATGAACCTAATGAAACTCCTATCCCAGACTAGATCGGGTAGTGACAGGAATTGTTTAATGAAACTCTATAAAAGCCTCATTCGATCACGATTAGACTATGACGCCGTGGTCTATCACTCTGCCGCCCCGAGTGCGTTAAAGATGCTAGACCCTGTCCACCATCTAGGTATCCGCTTAGCCACGGGCGCTTTCAGGACAAGTCCCGTTGAAAGTTTATACGCAGAATCGAACGAGTGGTCACTTCATCTCCAGAGAACATACATCAGCCACACATATTTTCTGAAAGTGCACTCTAATCCTCAACATCCGTGTTATAATACCGTTAATGACATGACATATGCTACACTCTTTCATAATCGTCCCTCCATAAGACAGCCTTTCTCGCTGCGTGTTAAGGAGCTTAGTCATGAAATGCATGTTCCACTCCTCGAGCTTCGCCTAATGCCTCCAGCTAAGCTGCTACCTCCTTGGGAGTGGCAGATGATAGCAATGCGATATATCTTTCATGCAAGTCACAAAACACGCTCCAGAGATTGAAATACAAATGCATTTCCGGGAACTCGAATACAAACACTCCTGCACGGAGTTCTGCACAGACGCATCGAAGTCACGCGAGGGGGTGTCCTATGCAGCCGTCGGCCCATCCTTCTCGGAATCCGATGTACTGCATCCGGAAACAAGCATCTTTACGGCTGAGGCCTACGCACTGCTGTCGGCTGTAAAGTATATAAAGAAATCAAAACTCGAGAAATCAGTTATATATACGGACTCCCTAAGTGCTGTGAAGGCCTTAATGTCATTTTCTAAGCACAAAAACCCAGTCATCAACTAACTCTATTCCGTCCTATATAAAACGTATATATGTAACCAGCATGTCATCATATGCTGGGTGCCCGGTCATAGGGGCATCGAAGGCAATGTTCTGGCGGACCAGATGGCCACATCAATTGCATCGTATTCTGTAAATCCTACCGCAGCAGTCCCTGTCACACATCTGAGGCCCTACTTGCGCAGAAAACTGCGGAACTACTGGAAACGTTCGTGGGACATGGAAACAAATAATAAACTGCATGTAATAAAGCCACAATTAGGTTTCTGGCCTCCTGTAACAAAATCCCGCCGGACAGATGTCCTATTCTGCCGTCTAAGAATAGGACACACTTTTGGCACACATAACTTCTTACTCACGGGAAACGAGCCTCCAACCTGTGGTAGATGCGGGGAGAGGCTGACCGTCCTCCACGTCCTACTGGAGTGTCGGGAAGCCGAACCCGAAAGAAAAAAACATTTTCTCTTAGCATACAGGCACCACATCCCCCTTCATCCTGTTATGTTACTTGGTCCAGAACCACTCTTTGACGCCATCTTAGGTTTCTTGAAAGATGTTGTGTTGCATGTTATTAGCCCCACACGTTCGTAGCGCTTCCTCTCTTCAGAGGATGCCGCTGCGAAAATTATTTTGAATAGCACATGCCTCTAGGCCCTTGTGGTTCAAGGGCTCTGGCGAGGCAGTAGTGCTGTAAGCAATTTAACGTCTCGCATATTTTAAACAATGCATCATTCTTTTACGATGGATTTTAATCTTCACATTCTTCGTCATTAGTCATCGCCATAATTTTATAGCACGTAGATTTTACGCACTTTACAGCGACTATTTTTAGGCCACTTTACAGCCAAGTCACATCTTCCATACTACATCGTTAACACCACCATTTGTCATGGCGCTCTTTGGCCAAACCTGGCCCTTGCGCCACAAAACACCACACATCATCATGGGTCACTGGCCATAGGGGAACCGAAGGTAACGTTCTGGCGGACGAGATGGCCATGTCAATCAGATCGCAAGCTCTTAACGCTACTGCTGATGTGCCTGTCACCGATCTGAGGCCTTTCTTACGAAATAGACTGCGAAACCATTGGCAGTGCACGTGGGATGCGCAAACAAATAACAAACTGCACGTTATAAAGCCACAGTTAGGTTTTTGGCCCTCCCAAACAACATCTCGGCGAACAAGTGTCCTATTCTGTCGCCTCAGAATAGGACACACATTTGGCACCCCTAATTATCTGCTTACTGGAAGTGAACCTCCAACCTATGGTAGATGCGGGAAGAGGCTCACTGTGCTCCACGTCCTTCTGGAGTGTCGGGAAGCCGAATCTGAGAGAATGAGAAATTTTTCCTTAGCATACAGGCAGCACATTCCTCTTCATCCTGTAATGTTCCTCGGTCCAGAACCGCTTTTTAATACAGACACAGTCCTAGGTTTCCTAAGAGATGTGGTCTTACATGTTATTAGTCCTATGCATTCGCAGCGCTTCCTCTCTTTAGAGGATGCCGCTGGGATAGTTGTACTTTATAGCACATGCCTCCATGCCCTTGTGTTTCAAGGGCTCTAAGGAGGCAGTAGTGCTTTAGCATATCTTATGACCTGATATATTTTTACACATCGTATTAGTTTTCTTTTAAATGCATCTTAATGTTCATTGCACACGTCATACGTCACCGCCATAATCTTATTATACAAATTTTACGCACTTTAGCGCGACTATTTTTAAGGCCCCTTTACAGCCACGTCACATCCAGTTCATAGAACTCATAATTACACTACGAACTCATCACCAAGGACATGGCGCTCTGTGACCATACCTGGCCCTTGCGCCATTAAACATCAATCATCAATCAATTCTTCAGGTTTTTATGATTGATAATAACCATGCGCTTTTTTACCAGCCAGGTAATAGCTTAATGGGACCCTGAAACGCTTTTGACGATTTTCTACAAACGTATTGAGTCGTTAGAGTAGGTCCTTCTGATCATTAATTGACACATCTAAGTGCTCCGCGTAAAGCGTGTAATTTATTATAAGGTTTTAAATATGCACATCGCTGCCGATCGCAGCGCACTGCTCGGCGGAATTTTAAGCCGCCTCTACCCATATGACCGAAATCACCCATACGACGTCAGTGGGGCGAGCTATCCGATTGGCTGACAAGGGCGCGTGAACGATAATTTTTCCAACTTTATGGTAAACAAATGATCTTCGTAATAGTTGGAATGTTAGTTAATTTGTTTTTATGAAAGGAAAGTAACATAAAGAGAATGCACAAGAATAATTTTTTAGTACACTTCAGCACTTCCGGCACACAGCATGTGTCGTCTGCTTGTGTTACAACGTACTCCATTTTGAAGAGAGCTCCGCGGTCAGAGTCGGTCTCAGTCTTTTCGCGAGCACTATGATTCGACTTTGTTGCCTTGTGGACTGCAGACGTAGCGACTGGCAGTATGTCAAGCTGCGACATCGTGTCCCTCTGCAAGGCAGCCTACGAGCGAACTGGCTGCTGCGCATCGGACTGCCGCTATCCGATCGGTGCCAGGATTTGCGCGTTTGTGGCCGTCACTTTACACCGGAAGATTACTAACGCAATAGCGTTTCCCGAGTCCGGTATTAGGGAAAACGCAAGCGCAAGGGGACAGAGTCTCGCCGCTTGACTTTGCCGTAACGGGATGAGCCATGAGATCAGCAGAAGGGCAAATGCGAATGGTCTGCATGGTGCAGCCACCTGGTGGCACAGAGCTCAACCATACACAGTAGCAGCAACGAAGTGTATTCTTCTTTGCTGCTGGTGTGTATTTTTCGCAGGAGTGTAATGATGAACACGTTGTTTTTATAAATGTTTAAAATGTTTTACACTTGGTTAGATCATTATTAGCGCTTTGTTTGGCTGGTTAAGCGCTGCACCAACAAGTGTATGGACCGTGCAGACCGATCAGGCCGCTCACGTACGTCTACGCTAAAGTTCCTTCATCAGCTTGAGTTTATGCCTACAGTCAATTGCCGAAATGATCAGCTTGCCTGTGGTTACCGGAATACAAGACACGTTCGGCGCTACGACAGAATGCTCACAACGCACGCTGCTTCGATAGCTCTCGCTTGGGCTCGACGGCCAAGCCGCTAGCGGAGCGGTCTCGCGCGGGCGGGGGCGGGCTCTAAAACAACCGGAAGTGGACGATGTGACATCGCATCGTGACGCTGAACCAGTGAAGGCGGAGCTTAGCCCCACTCGCTCGGTGAACGAGTTGAGGAGGAAAAGCATGGCTAGGGAGGAGGGTAGCTTCTAATCGCTTGTAGCTCCATTAATACGTAACGCTTCACTTAAATTGTGGTGCGAATGTTCTACTGAAGCTGTACCCTACGCGTCTACAAAATTTGTCCGAACCGTTTCAGGGGCCCTTTAAATTGCCACAAATAATTTTTCTTAGAAGCAGCAGCAGCAGCAGCAAACGACTTTATTGGGGTCCTGAGGAGCTAAGCGGGGGCCTGCAGGTCCCTACCCAGCCGTTGGCTAGTCCCATGTCGGAACAGAGAGGCCATGCCTCTCCGCTCGTTCACGGGCCCTCTGGACAGCCAGGAGCTGGACGTCCTGTCTCGGGTCTTTGATGGCCTTCGTCCAATCTTCTTCTGTGTTAAAATCCTTTAACACAGGGAACTGCCAGAGCATGTGATTTATTGAGCTAAATTCAGTGCCACAATCTGTGCAGAGTGGATCGATGTCCGGGTGGAGGATGTTCAAAAAGCCCCTAGAGGGGTAGGACCCCGTCTGGAGCATGCGAAGCGTGCTAGCTTGTGGCCTGTTGAGCTTATGATGGGGGAAAGGAAAACTCTGCCTATTCCCTCTGTAATGAGAGGTGATTTCATGAAAAGTAACCAGTGGATCACTGTGGACGAGCTCTCCCGAACTCTCACCATCCCACCGCGGCATACGAAACCTCGCGCACGGTCATGGGCTATCTCATTGGGGTTCAGGTGACCGGGTAATACGTCTGGTCCCATGTGAGCTGGGAACCAGACTATGTGGTGAACAATGTCAGAGGGGTGTTTGCCGTTTAGAATCCTGGCTGCTTCTTTGGCTATCAATCCCGATGCGAACGCTCTAACGGCTGCTCGGGAGTACGTGTACACCGTAGTGCGTTTTTAGTCCAGTAATCCTAGAGCTATAGCAGCCTGTTCCGCCACATCGACCGAGGAGGTTTTCAGCGAGGCTGCCGAGAGGAGTTCTCCCCTGTCATCGACTATGGCTACGGAGAACTTGTTGGCACTGGCGTGTCGCGCCGCGTCAACAAAGGTCTCCGTTCCGGATATGTTCTTTAAGAAAGTTCTAGCCCTCGCTAACCTTCGACCTTTATTGTGTTGGGGGTGGACATTTCTTGCAAAAGGGTCTACAATAAAGGAGTTCCTTGTCTGAATATCAAGTTGCGTGATATTTCCCTGATTGAAGCTAGGACGGAAGCCTGCCGCATCCAGAAGTCTTCTGCCTGCTTTGGAGTTTGATAATCTAATAATTTGTGGTGATCTTTGTGCTTCTATTATTTCCGAAGTTGTGTTGTGTACTCCCAATGTCATGAGTTTCTCTATGCTAGCCATGATTGGCGCGCCGATCACCCTTTTGATACTTTTGCGCATAAGCGTGTCTAATTTACCCATTTCTGTTTTCGTCCAATTGAGGGCCGCGACTGTGTAAATGACATGGCTGATGAGGAAAGCATGGTGAGCCCTAAGGAGTATATTCTCGCCTATGCCACCTTTCTTGTTGGACACTCTCATAATTAATCTAATGATGTTTTCAGTTTTCGTGGTGAGTTGGGCTATAGTGTTAGCGTTGCATCCCTTTGAGTTTACTGAAAGCCCTAGTATTTTGATAGAGTCTACTCTCGGGATGGTGTGCCCATCTCTGGTACGAACGCTAATGGGCACCTGATCGAGTGGGGTGAGTCCCCTAGCACCTCGTCTAGCCTGTCTGTACAGCAGGAGTTCCGAGCACGCCTTTTATTTCATGTCAGCCGTTACCGAATCGAACTATGTGAGCTTTATCAGTGGCTATATTGGCAATAATTTTTTCCTAAAAAAATATGAACTATTTTAGCTCAGGCCGTTCGCAATATGAGGGCACGGCATACTGTTTTAGTCGCGTAAGTAGTGCCCAGTCTTGCGCATCATACAAATACATAGCTTGCCTCCCTAACACGTGTAAGCAAGCCATTTTGGCACTGCTAACCTGCTCTTAGTGACCACAGACGACCCTCAGAAAAACATGAACTCTGCAACAAACTTCTAATTCATTAGAAGCTCATAGCAGAGTTTGTGTTTTGCTGGCAGTCGTCTGCTCACATGGCTTTATATTAACATTCAGTTTGCAATCATGGGAGAATTGGGGAGGTAAAAGGTGCTGCATTATCCAAAATAAATGATAACGTATAAGTTGCCAAGAAATTTATTTCTGGATCATTTAAGGCGAATACAAAGTCTGTTTGAAAAAACCCGGGTGCGCTGGTACCGGAGACGCAGCCGAAGTTGGGTACGGTAAACGTCTTGAGTGTTCTCCGGAGAATGTCTGGGCGTCAGGGTACAGAAATGACATAATGAAATACAATTGTGAAATGTAATGTGTAATGAAATCAATCTATGATACCGCTAGTGGAGGGTTTTGTGGTCCAATCTTGTCATCTTGCTCACTTCTTATTCGTAGTCGGCTTAGCTTAGTCAAAGGGGGGGGGGGGTGAGGGACGATTGGCATCCCTCTGTCTTGCTTCCCTACTCCCTTCACGCAATTTATGGACCCTACATGTAGAACGCGGGGGCGCCATAGTAGAGGAAACGTCAAGTTTTATGCAAATAAATTGCGCACTTTAAGTCTCACAGCCCTGATGGACACATGTTTGACACACATGGATTGTATTTACTCTGCTAGAGTGAACTTTCTGGGAACGTCGCGTGCGAGGTTAGATTAATCTCTGATTGCGCCAATGCGTGGCGCGACAGCAACGCCACCTGCGCACGCGACGCATGCGCGATCGAGTAATGACGCCTCTCTTGTACACGATACCAACGTAAGGGGCGTGGGTAGTATCACTCCAATGATATATGGGATGTTAGTGTTGCATGCTTTCCCTGTATGCGGTTTCAGCAAGCGAACACCAATGCTGACCAAAATGAAGAGCATTTCACGTCAGAAAAGTGTTCGTAGAAGGCCTGCAGGGAATTCTAGGTTAAAATGGAAAAAAGAATGATGTGCTTTCTGTGCAGCAACTGTCCATTTTTACGGTTGGTTTAGTTGCGAAACCACGTTACTGGTCAGTTGTTGGGCCTTCGATAATCCGTATCGCGAAATGCGTTCCTCATTCTACATTCTTGATGCAGTTTAGCCAACGGGGCTCAGCCTAGTTATACTCTACGCCTAGGCCTCATCACTTCTTGTCCGTAGACGTGACATTTTCATGCTATTAGCCTTCTTTGCGGCATTCACACAATTTACAATATGTTTCTTTTTACTGATGTATTTACGTCCACGGCCAACCTCTCTCCTGCCAACTTCGGCAAATGAATGGCTAATCTGTGGTCAAATGGGTAGAGCATCAGACTGACGAGTTGAGGGAATCGGGTTGAACACCGACCGTCAGGCCAATTAGGGTCCCTTGGTATGTGCCCCTGTGTATGTTCCACTCTCCAACGAACCTGATTGATGCCAAGTTGGGTGACTGGGTATGTACCAATTTAAAATAATCATTATAAAGAATACATAATGTACGATTACCCAAGAAGTATAAAAAAAGATTTCTAATAACCTAAATTCACCAATAATCTCCAAAGGATCGATGCACCACCATTTCTTTCTCCCCAGAAAATCCGTAAGGATTTTATTGTAGCTCCGAGCTGCACTAGACTGTATATCTATAGCCACACTCATAAATGTACGACTAGCTGCTTGTAGATGGTCAGACAAACAAGTTTTTTAAGGGAAGCGAATGTTTTCGCCTCATACCTTGCGTATCCGCAAGTCGTGAGGTGGAACTATTAAAAAAAAATTCAGGAACAGTCGTCGTCTATTATTGCTTAAGCCCGCAGCGGCATGTGTGTTGCTACGTGGTCGAGCAACAGCTTTGGTCGCAGCTGCTTTAAAAGGAAGTTTTATGAATGCCCCTTAAGCAAATACCACCGTTCCACACAAAAGCTACTTGTACCGCAACTCATGCAGGCTTTTAAATATTTCAGCCTAGCGACGCCTGTTGGTACCACGTTACTCAGAAGAACTTGTGTACAGTTGACCACTGAGCCGGAAGCTTCGCGCTGCTTTAGAAAACGCGGAGTGCCGGCCTTGTTTGTCCAGCAGGATAGAAACTGGAGCTGCAGTGAAGTGGAACCTCCTCTGAGTAAAAGGAGCTGTCTTGCCGAGATATCTGCTGGTAACTGAGAATGAGCTTTCTAAACAAAGCACTGCTGTACATAGTGCCTGATGCAGCACAGAAAACGTAGTGCCCCGAAAGGTTGAAGTAGCGCAGCAAATATGGTAGAGTTTTTCGATGTGGAATGTTGAACTAAATGCTTCTCAATAGCTTGTGTCAGATGGTTATATATCATATACAGTAATTAACTGTGAGGTTTTAAAAACCAAGCTTTACACAAAATTGCAGATGCTATGCACGGTCGCAATCAATGTAAGCAAAGTTTTCTGTGCTGCCTGCGTTCATTGACGGTATTTAGCGGCGACGTTGACGGCATACGACTATCGTGGTGTGATCTTAAATGTTACCTCGCATTTACCGCTTGTGTTTGCTCATGCAGTACACAGAACACTGAGAGACGTGTCATTCATTCACTCATTACCGAAGCAAACTCAAGTGAGCAATGCTTTCAAACGAAGTATTTTCTTTTCCCCGTGTCACGTTAGTAGAACTTCTATGAGCGCAGAGGGGTAGCGTTAATCACCCGTCCTTGACGCCGCCCGCACCGGATCCGGCCGTACCCATTTCGGGACTCCTCTCTCTCTCTACTCTCTCTCTAACATTCTGCATACCTCCTCCCTGTGCTGTTGGTGTTGTTGCCCCGGCCGACCACGATGCTTACCGGCAGTCGGAATCGAATCCGCCCGCCTTCTCCCCTGTAAACCAATGTGGGGCTCGCTTAGACACCCACACTCGTTGCTCGTCTACATAAGTAGACGAGCAACGTGTTGTTGTTGTTGCCCGTGACCACGGAGGCAAACGTGGCGACGCCTGCACAGCTTTTGCGGAAGTTCACGCCTAATTACGGCGTCCAGAGGGCATTGTGGCCTCCCCAAGGGTGCATCGGAGGGCATTGTGGCCCCGCTCTACCGAAATGTGATTGACGTCACCTGTCTCGCCTCCGACAGCCCTGCCGTGAGCTCTCAACCACACCTCTGACACGGTGTCCAAGGCAAAGGCTGCATCAGCCGCAGTGGAAAAGTCGAAGGAAGAGACAAGGAAAGCGCGACTTAAATAATATCACGGAGCGGCAGTGGGACAGGTCCATCCTATGCATCTGGTGCTCCGTAACATTCACAAGTAGACTTTATCTTATAAACCGCGCGCACATCAATACAGGCCGTGTGTCTGACCCATGTTAGTAATTACGCTTAATACATAACTACCCACTGAATGAGGGTACCACTGCTTTAAGGCATTATTTATATCCAGAAATCGGTCCCGAAAAAAGAAAGAAAAACAATAGCCTAAATCTTAAATAAAAGCGCTTTTAAAGCAAAGCTTTCTTTGCCTCTTCCTTCGACTTTTCCACTGCTGCTGCTGTGCTCTGTTGTTGCTCACACCGAGTCGGGGTTTCAGAGCGTGCATACAGGTGACAGCGCGAGTAAGAGAGAAAAGGCGGCGGCAGAAACTCGTTTTCACCCCACCACGTCGAATGTGCAGAATGCCCTCTGGAACTCCCTGGATAATTACAGCTATAATTATCCGTAACTCCCCTCAGAAGCATGCAGAAACTGCAGCGCTTGTCTTTCTACTAAGGTGCGCGGCCAGTGGGGACGCAGACAGATATGTAGAGAGGAGAAAAGGGAGAGGGAGAAGAGGCAGTTCCAATAAAAGGGAGGGGGAAGGTGAAGTAAAAAGGCAAGGAAACCCAACCCCACTACTATACGACAGTGTCTGCGGGGAAACAGGATAAGCTTAATTTCAAGGTACTGTACACTACGTTGCTTCTATATCTAAAAAATAAACGCCATCTAAATATGTCAAGCGGGCAACTTGTGCAGGGCGTGCAGAAGCAGAGCCGCATTAATTAAAGCGCACCGCAGGGTCCAGAAGACAATACGAAAGCGGTCGACCATCAAATCAACACTTCCGTGGCCGCCGCATCAGCTTTGCGGTTATGGCATTGCTAGAGGTCGTGGATTTGATCCCAATCGCGGCAGCCGAATTTTGACGGGTTGCAGACCGCAATAAATATGCGGTCTGCTAATTTCTCGAAATTAAATGACTGTCTCTTTGGTCATCAATTGGTAGTACACACGTAATGCATGTAATAACTGAATGATGACACGTGCAAGAAAGATTTAAGCAATGAAGCTTCCTTTGTTACTATGACGGTGCGCATCGTCACTTCTGTCTGGCTTCCGTACCACAATTACATAATTAGGTAAATGAAGTCAGAAAATTGTGTTTATTACAGATTAAAGCACGCACTTCGGCCTTTCAATGCACATATTTACTGAAAAGCAGCTGTGACACTTTCATCAATAAGTCGAATCAAAAGGATATGCATGGTGCGCAGCCCGCCTTCAGCGATCTCCGTAAAATGTAAATGCAAAGTTATATAGTTCGCTTCTGCAAACTCCATAAATAGCGTCTATTTTCCATAAATTGCGTCTAAGCATTTCTCATCTCCGCTTCTTTCTTTTGGATGCTAGCTAAAACATCATGTGTCAAAGCGCGTGCGCACTGATATGTACTCGCGGTCGTGATGCTGTCGTAGCCATTCAATTGTCGTCATACCAGCTTCGTCATAAATTCATCTCCATCCAGTGGTCCTGATATTGCCGTCATGCCATCACGTTTATTGCGCCGTCGTCATACAGTTGTGGTCATGCATTCGTTGTCATGCCATCGTCCTGATGGAGCCATGGTCGTTTCATCTTCGTAATTCTGTTTGTCGTCCAACTTTCGTCATACCGCCGTCATCGGGCTCCTGTCTTACCTACGTCATCACTTCGGAAAAGCCATTTAAAATTTGTCATGGCCTCGTTGTCATACCGCCTTCCTCATTCTGTCAATAAGATTCCTTGTTCGCCATTTTATCGTAATCGTGCTGTCATCATTCCGTCGTAATCGTGCCCCGTTGGGAGGTCATCGTAGTCTTTGCGTCGTCGTCATGTATTCGTTTTTGTACTGTCGTCATCATGCCATCATGGTCGCTTCATTGTCGTCATTGCGGCTTCGTCATACGGTTGTCCTGCCGTTGTTTGTTACGCCACCATCGTCATTGAGCCTTCTTGATACAGTGGTCTTCACCCCATCGTCGCCTATACTCGTTGTCTCCCATTGTCCTCATGCGATTGTCGTCACGCAATTGTCGTTATACCATCGTTGTCATTTAAAAATTGGCATCCGATTGTCCTTTTGCAATTGTTGTCACGCCGCTTTCGCAGTTCCATTGACATCTTTCCTTCATCGTCATTCCGTCTTCAACACTGCGTCATTGTCCTGCAGTCATTGTTATGCCATCGTGCTCATACCCGACCATGACAAGCGACTCTCATAGAAAAATGGACCAATACCGGAGACAGTACTTGCCGCATATAAACTTAGCACCGGAAGTCTCAGAATGAATACTAAAGGTTCTACATAAACGTGTCTTCAGTAATATGGTGTATCGATAGATTCCTCGAACGACAAACGCATTACGGTCTATAGTCATCGGGAAGTGGGCTTTGCCGGTATTTTTATTTATCCAAGTAAGTACGGGGCGTGTATTTTTTCTAAAGGGTACATACTTTTTAAAGATCGCTGTGGTACATAGCCTAATATTTTAGCGGGATTGCTCCCGGAAGAGGACATCACTTAATTACTTGAGAAATCAGCATGCAATTCGATGAATTGCCGAAAGTTTAGTAATTAAGTTTTGAAATTTTAATTTTGCGGCGCATGCTGCAATTTACGAGTTGCAGCCGGTAAGCTTAGAAGGCATATCCATTAAAAAAACTTTGGGGGCGGCATGGGTTAAAAGTATGCGCCATTAAACTTGCAGTAAAATACACTGTTTTCCACTGAACACGAAAGTGTTTTATGACAGTAGCCACGATCAGCTTCCTGTAACGGATGTGATATGAGCGCGAACGCGTAAAGTATGCTCTCTTGAGAGGGATGGCGTCACCATCTAGGTGCGGGGACGCGAAGTACTGCATCATTACAATAACGCGCGCCGACAGTGAGCGCTTCAATAGTCTCAGCGCAGCGGAGACTGCAACGCGTCTTTTGTATAATATACGATATTATAGGCAGTTTTTGCCTTCTGCTGAGGTGACGTAACTTCCGCACATAGTTTGTCTTTAGCCTGTGACGCCTCGTCGCCTACGGAGTGGAGCTTCAACTTACATCAGCAATGCTTACACGTCGCCTTCTGCTTCGCTTGCGACGGCACCAAGAAAACTGCTGCGCTAAGCCGCGCGGCAAATCTCACTTTGGTCCGGAGAGAAACCATAGAGTTTCCTACAATATACTAGAAGGAACTCTGGTGGTGCAATCGCTGAGACACCATGCGAATGAGGGGAAGTACATGGATTTGTCTGATCTTCTGGCTTGTAGAATCGGACATTAATTTCGCACTGGAATCAATTGGTTTATTACGCTTTGTATGCCCTCATTGTCATAAATTTCATTCTATACTTTTCTAAGTAGAGAAGACGCTGCGTACACTCGCAATCGCTAGTAATTGCAGCGGTTCAGCTTGTTGAGGTGGCCAAATCGAAAGGCGCCACGCGTCTAAAGGCACTGTCTTGACCGCGATAAATCGATAAAGGCGTTATATGTCGCTTGTCGATGCATACGTTCATGGCCTAATGTTTTCAATATCGCGCGTCTGCGCTAGACGTCCTGCGCTTGAACCCAGCCGCCGGACAATTTGAATAATGGTTCTTTAATTATTTATTACGCAGTACATTGTTTAAAATGATCAACTTAGAAAGTCACGAAGCCGTTGGAAGCCAGAAAGACGAAGCTTGGGCAAATCCATGTACTTCCCATAATTCCGACGCTGGCTCAACCGCCCCAACTGCAGCTCCCGTAGACACCAGCGTCAGAGTTCCCTCCGGTAATTATTGTTTGGAAGTCTATGCGAGAAACACGCCAGGGTGAAGCAGAACGCTTTCGCACATTCGCGTCGCACGCTGCGAACTCTGCCGCTCGCATTCCAGAAGCTGCGCGCGTCGCAACTCGACTGGCTGCCGAAGCAACTCCGTAGCCGGACGAAAATTGTTCGCACGTTCAGCGCAGCGACTCGGTAGCAGGATGCCTCTCGCCAACAGGACGGCGCCCGCCAAGCAAACCTGCAACACGGTCGCCGACCCGCAATTCGGGCGCCTTTCGCTGCAGCGGACCGTGAGCTGACGAGGCGACTTGCTGACAACCCGTTCGGTTTCGCTTATATGGTTCGCGAACGGCTGTGATTTATGGCGGATTCGCGCCGTGCTCGGCGCCTGCAGTGCGGTATCCTTGGGGGATGCTTCCCGGTCGCGAATCGTTCGGCGACCTTCACGTCTTTGTCAATGGTCGAGGACCCCTTGTGCAGTAGTAGGCTGCCACTAATGGCTACCTGTAAGTTATTACTTCACGTACAATAAATATGCAGCCGCCTCTGTGAGGACACGCTTCACTTTCGCGTTCTCGCGATTTCTGTGTAAGAGTGATTATCAACCATATTTTTTTAAAGAAGACCGTTTTACGCATTGAAGCACAAGAATTACTGGGACACCCAGGTCGCACACTTTGAGTTTAACTATCTGGAAACGAATGTCATTCTGAAAATTCGTTCCGAGTAGATGCACCTGCAAATTCACGGTCTGCGATCCAAAGGTTTCAGTATGTTTAACAAAAACAGTTTGAAAACTAAATAATTTATTTACATATATTTAGTCTACTGTGCAGTTGCATTTCTAGCTTAAGCATTTACTGCCACTTTGACTAATCCAGCTGAAGTAGAAGAATTATATGCGATCCGTCAGGGGCGATTTGTAAGGTTACTAAGGGACGATCTCTAAGGTTTCGAGCATCTAAATATACTCGAAACCAACTTGAAACAACTTCTGAGATGGTATAGGTTCCAAGGTTGCTTACTCATATTTAATATCAGATTCAAACATTCTGTTAATGTGCTTCCCAAAGAAGTTTCTTATTCATTTATTAATAAACCTCTATCCAGAAGGTGTTATGCTCTGGGAGAATTAGAGTACCTCAAGTACAATTGCGCAGAGTGCTGGCCGCACTACAATCGCAATATTGCGGCATCCCATGCCGACAATGCGGTAGCACGAGGTTTATGAAACGCCTCGTTTATTACCCACATAAAACATGAAGCCGGTCGCCTATTATTAATGAAATATTTTCGTAGTATCATTCGATAGTAAAACACTAAAATCAACTAAGAAGAAGAAAGGTATGAAACAAGCTCGCAACTCTAACACACAGGTTTCGCGCGCTTGCATACTCTTAAGGAAGCAGGGCATACAAGCAGAAGTACAAGGCAGGAACGAAGGGATCACGGGTGCTGTATAATTTGAAACTGATAAAGAAACGAGCAGCCTATGTCTCTTTAGTGGCGCTCCAAGAACTGAACGAAATGCTAAAAGAAAGATTTGGCGCTGCGGTTTGTCCAATGCAATAATGGGCGTACATTATTCGTAGCACTTGATTGAAGCAATCGGCGTCTTGAAGCAGAAAGTTAGACGTTGAGCATCAGACAGGTGGAACGCAATGTCTAAGGAACTACTAGAATACTTACTGTGGAATTAAGATTAGTAGAACACATTGTAATCTCACTACAAGAAAGTTCGCATTCCGAACATTTCATTCACTTCACTGAAACAGTAATCTTAATTGATATCAATCGAAAAGACGTTAATTTTATCAACAAACCATTATAACTTTAATCCTGTAGGCGTTAGCAGTCAAACAGGTTATTTAGAAAATAAACAGAGACGTTTACAAATACTCGACACTGAAGCTCTACGAACATGTGGCATTTCGAATCAAACCTTATAAACTACTGTGTTAATTTTATCCTTGAACGTCGGAAGTGCTAATTAGCTTACGACGACCGGAGTAAATAGATTTCACTGGCGTCGCCGCCACTATTCATGAGCAGTTTACTATTACATGCAAGTCGTCGTTAAAAGACCCATATTTCATGAAAATATATACACACGAAAGACAATCCAAGCGTGAAGGCAACCATGAACGCAATGCATAAAGCGTCCAGTTACACAAACTCGGGGCACGTGCAGACAAAAGGGTTTAGCACACGACCACTCACACGCATGGTACAAGAGCGTGGGATGGGGCCCACTGAAACTGGAGTGTACTGGGTAATTCTAAATCCTAGGCTTCGTACCAGCAGACTTGCAGATTATCGAAGCGAGGTAAACACAATTTAACACCAGTCAGAAACTATTTATCGGTTTCTATAGTAGCTGTCTGTTGTTGCTGCGCCGATGGACAGCGATAAAAGAGGGTTCTCCAAAAAGAGATATAAAAACAGCTAGACTGGAAACCACGAAGGCAGCTAACAAATAAACATAACAAATACCCGAAATACTTTTAGAAAAAGAAGGTAGTTTTTGCGCAAAAGACGAGGACAAAGAAGAGGCTGAGACACACGAGCGCAGCCTCTTCTTTTTCCTCGTCTTCTGCACAAAAAGGTGTCTTCATTTCCTAACATGCCCAAGTAGTCGCCTTATAAAAAGAAAAGAAGAAAACGCTGGGCTAGTGAAGAGGCTTCTAATGAGGTTACGGCTTTGTATTCAGAATATATGGATTTATCCAAATTGGAAATTTGCCAATGTAATTCCGCTACTTAAACACAATACATGGATACATAAATGCACAATAGATAACATTAGGTTAATTTCATTCGCTTCAAATTTTGTAAAGTTAATCGAGAGAGTATTGTGTGGTCAAATCGCAAGGTGGATAGACAACAACAAAATAATAAGTAATTCTCAAATAGTATTGTGGCCTGGGTGTTCAATTTGTTGTGCTCATGTTGGCTTGGCGAGTCGAATACAACTCGCTCGCCGCAACAACAAGTACGCGGCCTTAATGACATTTGACATTGCGAAGGCGTATGACAGTGTCGAGCACGCCATCTTGATCGACAGACTTGAAAGTGTGAATCTCCCACAATATATAATTGCATGCATTCGTAATTTCCTGAGCGGACGTACATTCCATTGCTATCAAAACGGTGTGGCTTCTCAACGTTACAAACAGACAAGGGTTCTTCCTCAAGGCGCAATACTCTCCCTCATTTCATTTATTATTTTACTGAGTCGTATTCCGACATATTGTGACGTGCAAGTATGTGTATAGGCTGATGATATTGCAGTTTTTTTTCCCTGTCAAGCGGTATATAGAGCCTTTATAAAGTATTGCAGTCGTATTTGCATCAGGTTGAAATGTGGCTTAAGGGAATAAAAATGTCGCTAAATGTCAACAAAAGTGCCATCATAGTTGTCCCCTTAACTTTTCCCGTCCGGATAACACTGACGTAAGATCAGGAGACAATTCCACACGTACAATTATTCAAATATCTGGGAATGTTTTATACTGAAAAGCTTAAATGGCAGACACACATAGATTGCGTCTAAAGGAGCACGGACTGTTGGTTTATTACGAAGAGTCAGCTACAGTAATTTTGGACTGCGCAGGGAGACTCTGTTGATCAATTATTGTGCGTATGTACGCCCCATTTTAGAGTTCGGTTCCGTATTATTTTCTCGAGGTCCTGCTTATATATAATGCCGTGTCGTTCTTTTACAACTCGAATCATTACGTCTCTCTTGGCCTTCCAAAATTTGTAGCGAATAATATTCTTTATCATGAAACTCACCTGCCTTCTCTTCAAACTCGATATCGAATACTGACAGTGCAGACGTTACTGAATATCTATGCTTCTCCACAAAGACGCTCATCCTGCGTATTTATTCGAGAGCCGTCTGCATTCTTTGAGAATCAATGCTCTCGACTCATTGTCGCCGGGTAATTTTGGTGCAGAAGATATTGGAACCATTGCAAGTATAGGCCCGTGATGTTGTTTTCCATAATTTACCTACTGTGACAGTAAGCTTCGAATTCAATAATATATTTCATAATAAGGCTAAGCTTATTCCTATTAAATGCCTAAAAGGTTTGTTAAATGACAACCTCGAGAACCTCCCTATATATACAGTAATAGCCACAGGTGCTTCTGTCAATGAAAAGAAGGCAGGAGTGGGCATTCTTTTTTGCCATCAATAAATTAGTCTTTCTCTTTTCGACTGCAAGACTCCAATATTTCAAACAGTGTTTTCGCTATCATTCTAGCTCTACGAAAACTTCCCTCATCTGTTTCTTCAGCCGTAATCATAAAAAACTCCTTATCAGTTTGTTCTGCTCTTACAGTGCGAAATTATTCTGCCATTCTCCGAGAACTTAATTCATCTTTCCGCCAAAATTTACGCCTCATCCATTTTTTACGGGTACCAGAACACGTGGGACTCAGTTTAAATGAATCAGCTGACGCACTGGCAGCGGCAGCTCTTAGAGGCCCTGTACTGAGGATTGTGAAGCCCTCGGTATACATCACGGCTGCGAGGTTTAGAAAATTTTATGTTCTAGAAGAACATGATAAATCATGTGCATTAAATGACACGGATTTCCAGCACCTTGGGTTCCCTTGGCCCAGCAAGTGGTGTTCAACAAGAAAAGTTGAAGTTTCATTTACGAGAATGTGTTGCCGAATACCAATGCTTAATTTTTATTTCAAGGTCTGCTTCGGCACTTCCCCCCATTGTTTTTACTGCAACGAACCTGAAACTCTGGAACAGTTCTCTATAGAGTGTCGTATGTTCTACATGCACAGAAAACTTATGGAAGGTCCCTTTGGCCAACTTGTATTGGACATTACGCTCTTTGAGTTACTGTCACTTGAGGCGTCGGCACTGGGAGACTGTAATAGGAATGCATTTGATGCCATATTTAATTTTTAAGTGACACAATGAGACTACCCTATTAATGTCATTGTTTTGATTTCCTCAATGTGTACACAAAAATAATAACTTCAAGTTTTTGGATTATACAGCCTGAAAATTGATAACGATTAGTATTCATTTAATATCATGTCTAAATTACAAAATTCTAATTAAGTAGTCTTCCCCTTTTGCCGCCAGATTCATGGTCGATCCTCCGTAGTGGGTTAAACCACATCCGTAGGGCCCCAACCAAACGAAACCAAACCACATCCGATGAGAAATGGACGAATGCTTACAAACGGCCTGACAGGCACAAAGTCTGGAAACATGATCGTGAAGACAGTATAGCCGGCGCAAGAGCGCCGAAAACGAACATCTTGGAGCTTTCCCATGAAAAAGCCATCGTCCACTTCCGTTTATTTTGCAGCTTACCTGGCTTGTTCTCGCTCGTCCTAGTTGCCGTCTCAGGTTTCTCAGTTCGGATGAGGTTCTGGTATATCCGTCTGTTTAGCTCCTAACTTTGGTTAAGAGACCCGATTTCATTTCAGGTCGCTATTATTCTTATTGGTTTATATAACCAACATATTGTCACGCACGAGTATCTTGCCATTTCTTAACTTATGTTCTTGACTGCTTTGATAACATTATCATTATGCCACTCAAAGATGTTGGTTAGGGCCAGATGGTGCAGAAATGTGCTCATAATTGAAGTTAGTCTCAGACTTGCGAGAATCTTTGACGTCTTCGTCGTTGTACCAATACTAAAGAAAATGCTAGGTTTTAATATCTCAACAATTTATTTTAATGTAAAGTATTGTTGCAAAATGTTTCAGAAACAATGACAACCGGGTAAAAAAATTGAAAAGCAGGTAAACGCCTCGTAATGTCATAGGTTCCGAGGGAACAGCGCTGAATATTTATTGGCCATTATTTTCATTATAAGCATGGCTCCTTAACGTACATATAACACAGTTCTTTAGCGTACATATAAAGTTAAGGAAGAAAGCATTTTTGTTAGACTTCGATTCATGTGCCTCCCCACAGCTGGATACGAAAAGCGGAGCATCCTTCTTAGCTGCTGAAAACAGTATTTTGTGTGCCAGTTGGCGCATTTGGACAGAGTTGGTCAGCCCATAGTCGCACATGGACAACAGAAAAAGAAAGGGTGTTTAGTTCTTTTTTCTGTCACCCTGTGTAAGTATATGCTGCTCGAACCTGTCTAGCTTCACAACGCCATAGCCGCTGAACCTAGGCGGTAAATTGTGTGTTCCTTAGTCAAACAGCCTGATAAAAAGTGCTGTATAAAACAAGGTGATTTATTCGCTCCCTGCACGTGCCAGGATGCGAGCAGTGGCCGGTTAAGTGCACTGGCTCCTTTGGATAGCAAAACCGTTGTCGCAACACGTTAGCTACCGTGCACACGTAGTCGATGCGTGGTAATACAGCTTGCATTAACGCCAGTCATCATTTTTGCAAACAGCGCGAGAAACTGCGTGCAGTTTGCTCTTTCATTGCGAAAGCCCGGTTTTTTCATTCTCCTGAACAGCCACTGGTAAAAACATGTCGGCTGTCGTGTGGTTTTGACCACGGTAGCAGTCTCTTTCCTTTCTTACCACGCAACTTTATGGGCAACCACAATTCACGTTACGAGAACAACCATCGTCTCCTCTGTTTTGTCACCTCGTGCTACGAAAAAGCATGGAAAGTGCTCAGTATGCTTGCATCTAATTATTTTTTGTTCATGCCTGCACAGATGCGCAATATGTGCCAGGTTTTATATCTAGGTGGGTATTTGTCAGGTATTTCTATCCACTTAACGCAAGCATGGTTTGCAGAGTGCCTGTTGATCCACACGGGTGGCTGCGCAGCAGGGAGTCTTGTGAGCCTAACCTAACTCTTTGCTTCGCATTCGCATTCAGCAAGAAATTCGCCCCAGGCATCTATGAAGCGAAAAATATACGCACAGCCGCCACCAACTACTGCAACGTCTATACCGCAGAACGTCTTTCTGCTCCACAAATGTGACAGCCGGATTGCAGTGTGATTCATATTCCTGAATAATACAGTGATGCTTACATGAAGAGGCTTATGACAATAAATGCACATTCATAACGTGAGCAAACACACAAGGCCTGTTTGAAAGGCATCCGACAACACTCCCAGAAAACTACAAGCGTCGTCTGGGCTCCTGTCGTCCTGGTTCTCTTGAAAGTACCATATTTTCTGGTGTATAGGACGCGTTTACTTTTGAATATTTTTCGGCGATGTACCTGATACAGCGGCGCATCTTAGACATGTACTAAATCAAGTACGCCGGTTCGACAAATATAGGCTTTTGTTTTACGTGAACCGAAACGCGCGCGCAGGAGCATTTCGAATAAGTCGAATATTATACTAACACTAGAACGACCATGGCGACAGATGCCTTCACCGAGGGCTTGCCGTGTATGCAGAGAGGCTGGTGCAGCGCCGTCATTATAGCCTCCGTGAAATGGGTGCCTCCTTGATTAAAAGGCACGTGTACTGCTGGTTGTCCCACTCAAGTCTTTCCAGGCGGCAGCTATTTTAGTACAAGCACCAGTCAATTAAAAAAAATATGGCGTTTCACGTGCCAAAAGCACTTTCTGATTATGAGGCACACCGTAGTGGAGGGCTCCGGAAATTTTGACCGCCTGGGGTTCTTTAACGTGCACCTAAATCTAAGTACATGGGTGTTTTCGCATTTCGCCCTCACTCCGTCAATTTACTACAGGTGCCACACATTTAATCCTAGCGCCAAATAATTTAATTTGCGAATTATGTATTTTAATCCTATAACGCCAGTGAATTTAATCGAAAGTAAAGACGCGTTTGCTGAGGTGCTCAGGGAAGTTCAACCTAACGGCGAAGTGTTTTAATTTCGCGCCTACCAGACACAACTGAAGAGCCTCCTTGAAGAGTATTTTCATGTTACTAGAAAAATGCCTTTCCCGTGCGATAGATCATTGCAATAATGCATTGCCATGGACGTTATATTACTGCGATGAACAGGTCGTGCAAAACGTAGCTATTTTGTGGCGTCGCTGACGTGCATTGAAACAACGGGGCATCCAGCGACAAACAGTTGATTTCCAAAGCTAATAAAAGCAGGCTGAAAAGAAGATCACGTGACATCTGATCATCTCATTTTCTAGAAGCTTTATTTACATGATATCAAATCAAGGATCTTCGAACAATCTCTGCGATTATAACCATGTAGCTCATCTCAGATCATGTGGGAGAGGGTGTCACGGATCCGACGGAACATTCGCCAGCATATTCCTGATTCCTAACTATATAGACATGGATATCAAACGATCGGGTTTCGAAGGAGCTCTATGATAGTATCCACTAAGGCCACACCAGATCGTGTGGTAAAGGATGTTGCGTGACCTTGCGTAACTTTCAGAAGCCCACATGCGATTCCCAAACAGAGTGAGGTGGGCGTCAAACGAACCGGAATCACAAAAGCTATGCGACGGTACACGGGTAGCGACCGTCAGGCCACGTCGAAGGGGCTGTCACTTGATCTCACGCATATTTTACTAGGCCAAGCGTGATTCCCAGACCATGCTGACACAGATATCAAACGATCCCTCTTCGAACAAGCTCTGCCATGGAACGCACGTCGCGTACTTGACACTCCGTGAAAAAGAGTCACGTGACATCACGTAACCTTAGACAGCCAACGGCTAATTACCAATCATGCTGACATGGATATCAAACGAATGGTAATCGCAAAAGCTATGCGGCGGTACCCACGTAGTGAACGTCAAATCACATGGGAAAGGGCCTCACGCGATCTCACAAATCTTTCGCTCGCCCATGCATGATTCCCAACCGTACATACATGGGTATCAAACGTACGATCTTCGAACAAGCTTTACATTGGTATTCACCAGTGACCTCTTTTTGGTACAACCAGTGACGGTCTTTTCAGCCTGTTTTTATCACCTTTAGAAATGAACGGCTTGTTGATCGATGTCTTTTTGTATTTACAATACCATGTAAATAAAGTAGAGACCATCTGCTATGGGCTCTACTGAGACCATAGCAGGTGGGCACTATTTATATATGTACAGATATAGAAAGAAGAAAATGTGTAACAACAACATTGAGCCTTGTTTCTAGGCAATTTACACTACGTAATATATACACCAAATACAAGTACACGCTAATTTTCATGCTAGAATAAAATGGCATTTGAAACATTCTGTGCTGCATACACGACTACATACACATTGTACAGGTACGTGCTGGTTTGCATAATCAAATATTAGCACTAGCAATTTCAACATGCAAGGAGATTTTATCAATGTTTAATTCAAACTCAGACAGTTACTCAGCATTAGTGGTGAGAGGCGCTAATATATTCCATTTACTGATGGTAATCGGAAAACAGGAATTAATGAAAACATCGTTGTTACATATATACTCTACTATAATATTTGTATGTTTGTGCCTAGTAGATCGTGTTTGCGAATAAGAAATGTATTTTGTAATGTCAGTTTTGAAATATATATGCAGCAGTTGGTAAAGAAATTCTCAACGTGCCTGTTTCGCTCGTGTTTCTAGCGTAAGGAGCCCACAAATAGCTAGAAGGTTAGTAGGGGAGTCTTCACGTTTAAATTTGTTATGGGAGGAACGAATACCTTTCCTTTGTACTGTTTCTATTTTCTTTATGTTGGTCTGGGTCTGAGCAAACCATACACTGTTTCCGTATTCGAGATGGGCCTACCGAATGTTTGGTATATTAGGAGTTTTGTTGACAAGGTTGCATTTCAACTAAGCCACCAAATAGCTAAGTTTTGGGTAACTTCTTCATGGCAGTAATAGAACGTCCATAACAGTGCACTATTTTGATGATGTATCGCGCAGAAGAGTCATTTTGTTGTCACAAGACAAGGCTCTTCAAGAAGAACCTTCAGTTATACCTGGTCGGCGCAAAATTCTGACATTTCGTCGTTATTTTAAGCTTCCCAGAACGCCTCCCCGAAATTCATCTTTACTTTGTATTCAATTTACTGGCATTAGGATTAAAATACGTGGCGCGGGGATTAAATTATTTGCCGCTGGGATTAAATATGTGGCACCTGGATTAAATTGACTGGCTTTTGGACTAAAATAGCTGGCGCTTGGATTAATTATAGCGGCGAAACCTGTTTTGCGCCGTTGTAGTGTATTTTTTCAAAGATGGCATACCCGCTAGACTAACGTAATAAGTAGTAAAAAGAACCGTAATTTTATTTTTATTGTTACGCCGTGACGCCCGATATCATCATTTTCATTCGGCCCTGCGAGAAATTTCAGCAGTCTAGGCGTAGCCGCGGTGCACCCAACTTTCCAGTTCGCTTTTGTATGCGATTTAGGCGTCACGTGTTATTGTATCGTTGTTCGTGTTACGGTATTAGTGTGTTCGGCCCCAGCATGTCGTGCCGCAGAGGTAATGCGATGTGATTCAAAAAGTTTACAACGCCGCGTAGACCGCGGCGTAAAGCAGCGATGCTGTCAGCCGAAGTTGTTGATCATTTTGACACTGCGCCGGAGGTTGAAGCCTTCAATTATTTCGGGTTACGCACAATAAATCTAGGTTTCCTCTGCCTAAAAGGAGCCTTGGCTCTAGGTTTATTCGGCTAAAACATTACGGGATAAAATTTTGTAACAATTTTGCTTACGGAAATCTGGTGCACCGGAATGGGGAAGTAGGTTATTTCGCGATGAGTGTACAAGAGTTTGTAATCACGTTTGTTCTTGCCCACCGATCTAAATTAGTTGTGCCTTGTGCACAGGTTTGACTTAAACGCCGGAAAATATTGTACTTTCTTATGCTTCCACGCACCAAGTCCCACGTTTTGTCCACTTCTGGAAACGGTACCGAAATCCCCGACCCCTTCGACATTAAGAATAATGCGTACGATGCATACTGTCCAGCAGGCGCACGATGGGGCCGAGAGGCTCGGCCTTCCGGTTCCCACGTTGGAGCGGCCCGATTCGTGAAGACTCACGATCTGCAGGACTTCAGTAATGTTTTGCCATACCATACCATACCATACCATACTGGTCACGTTTCACCTGATCTACTCTCGGGTTCTAAAGTGCGTTTCTTTGAGGTGCGTTTTGATTTTGTGAACAGCCAAAAAGTCAGGCGAACTTATCTCCGGGGTGTATGGAGCTTGACAAAGAATTCAAATACTGTGCTGTGCCGTAAAAGACGGAATCCCTTGAGCCGCGTGAAAACCGACACTTGCCAGGTACAGTTGCCATGTGTAAGTTCTAATCCCTTTGTCAAAATTTTGCTGGTACCCGTTGCGTACACAAAGCTTCTCTAAAAAGACAATCAAGGCATCTTTGTGGCTAGCCGTAGTTGAGCAACCTCTCTGCCAATATGCTGCTGATCTCGTCTTAGCGTGGTTCGCATTTCACAAAGTGTCGCATCATTATGGATTGTTCAAGGCCTCCAAGAGAGTAGCTCCGTCACCAGAGATGTTTGGCTTTTTCTTGAAGTGGTTGCACCCCAGTTCAATGAGCGTTATGACTAGACCACAACCTACAGATGCTGTTCGAATCTTCCGGACTGTTTCTGTGCGGCTACTTAAGAACCTTTCCACATAAATTTGTGCAGTATCTTTGTTAAATTTCATTCGTCGTTTACGCTAACTCAGGATCGTGTCAGGACGAGACGATAGCGCTCATCACAACTGCTCCTACAGAAGAGCGCACGCAACTGAAGGACATGCCACCTGCAGGCTCATTAAACCACACATCTCCCACATCGCACAATGTGACTGGCCATTGCTGCGTCAGTTCTCTCCAAAATAAATATGGCCGGATACCTCTCAGACAAGCCGCGTAAAAGCTAAGGTCGCTACTTCGTAGTTGCATAACCGTTCGCTTTCTCCAGCATTGCCCCTTGATTATCCGCATTTGTCTTTCTTTTCCTGACACTTTCATTACAGTTAACTTCCCAGAACTCGCACGTGAAACACGACACTTTCGAATTGCTAAAAATATCTACTAATTTGCTATATAAAGATTTGCCTGTGGTGATTGCTCAGACCGATTAGAATACTAATCGAGCAATTTTCGAAAAGTAAACAGCATTTCTGTACCGTTCACCCTTCCTACAAACACAAAAAAGAAAAAGACTAACTCAGCCACACGTCATCATTCGTATGTCTCACAGATACTCCTCGAAGTGAATTTTAGAGACGCCATTTTATATATGACTGTGTCATGTAATAGTGCATAGGCACAATTAATTTCGCCGCGGAAAATATACGTCTAACTTTTAGTTCGCGCTTGAAATCAAAAAACATTTTCTTTGCATATTTATAGGCCACATACTTAGCTGATGGTCAATGCTTTCAAGTGGTGCGCTTTACGTAATCGACGCTTTCCTTTTCATTTTGTTTTTCGAAACAATCTGACAAGAGCGCTTGTCCAGTACTTTGCAAACAGTGATGCTTTCCAATAACTACATCTGGCATGCGCTTTACGCTTTTTTGTTTTCGCTGTGCCGCGTAATTACGTGATAGAAGAGGGAATTAAAAAAAAGATTCATACAAGCTGCTTTTAACCAAATTAATGTTACGTGTGGCTGATGCCCAATACTATTTACAATTTATTTACAAGGAAGCTAACGGCAGCCAAAATGACGACGCTATATCAAGCGGGCGCACGTCGTCTTCTTCCTACTCAGTGCAGCCACACCATGGCGGCTGTACCGTGTGATCACATTTGTATTAGTCTCTGCTTGGCCTCGTAATACTTTCCTTCCACCCGTCGTCTAACAAAGAAAACGCTCGAACAGCAGCCTTGTTTCCTTCACATTTATCCGATACATTGGCATTCTCGACACTGGGTCCTTTGCCGCAAACAGAAGAGCCGATTTATAAAGAGGCGCAAGAATGAAGTTATATTACGCGAAAGGTTTCCGCATTTCCTGAAGGAAACTCAAAGCCTTACATTTATTTTATGCTAGGTAGAATGTGTTAGTTGTCAAATACAACTTATTGTGTGCACGCCCAAAAAGTTCCGTATGTTCTATGATGGCTTTATTCGTTTCTGTCCCTACTTTTATATATTTATTTACTTATTTATTTATTCCTGTGCTGCCTGCGGTACGAATCCTAGTTCATATGCTGCCGCTGCCGATTCGGTGGTGAAATCGTTCTCACATTTATCTAAGGAGCTTGCGTGCGTGCCAAGCCACCCCTCCTTTCTCTCGATATTTTTTTAATACTTTAGGAAATAATGACTCCGCCATTTTCTCAAAAGTTATTATTAGAGTTACTCACAAACGGTGCAGGCGGAGAGACTCCGAGTACGTTCTAGAGACTCCAAGACTGTTCTCTGCAGTCAGCGCCGTGTGTTATATTGTATCGTACAGCTATTGAGTCTTTCTTAACATCGTGTATTTGTTAGCATACCTCTGCCTGTCTGAAAAAAAAAGAAATTACGGAAGCGATGCTGCAAATGAACATATTGTAACAGATACGAAAGGCACGGACAAGAGAAAAGAAGGGAAGACGAAGAGGACGAAGCGTTGGAGAGGCCGAGCTGCGCTACTATGACGCTACGATCATGATCCATCGCCTGTAAATAAAACCATTTCTTCGCAACTCTTCGTAACAGTTGTGGTGGAGGTGCGGGGTAATCGACACCCGAAGACGGAGGCTGAACCAGAAATTCTTCGACGGAGCCGTCGCATTGCTGGACTCTCACTGTATCTACCGGAGCTGAATATGTCCCACGACGCAGACGAACAACGGCCCATTCCAACAGCTGCGCCGACAAGTTCCGTTCTGCAACTGAGAGATGCGCGTCCCTGCGCCGGAAGATCGGACGAAGACGTCGAGGAATGGCTCATCCATTATCACCGGGTGAGTGCCGCCAACAAGTGGAACAGCGCTTCTCAGCTTTCGAACGTCGTGTTCTTCCTAACGAATACTGCGTTGCTGTGGTTCGACAATAACGAGAAAACGTTCACAACATGGGGAAGATTTGTTTCCGAAATCAAAGAGAGATTCGGCGACTCCGCGACGAAAAAGAAAAGGGCGGAACAGACGCTACTGCAACGTGCGCAAGTGCCAGGCGAAACCTGCACGACCTATATTGAGGCGGTAATAAAACTGTGTAGGATGGTGGACGCTGGAATGTCTGAGGAAGATAAAGTCGGGCACATCCTGAAAGGAATTGCCGAAGACGTCTATAATTTCCTCATCGCCAAGGACAACCTGGCTTCCGTCACTGACATCATTCGGCATTGTCGTACTTTCGAGCAGCTGAAAACGAGGCGCATCACGCCGAAGTTTGGCAGGCTAGCCAATGTGACAACAGTTGCAAGCGTGGACAACAAGCAGCCCCTCGATCTTGCATCAACGATCAGACAAATAGTTCGGGAAGAGCTCAGCCTGCACTCACAAGCGACTCATTCAGGCACTCACAGCTTCCGCCTACCACCAGATTTCGAGTCAAACGTGGCATCCATCGCCCCGTATCCTGCGGCGAGGGGCACCGAGGATTATGAACTCGCGCCCCGACAGCAGCCACGTCTCTACGACAGGATCGCTACTTATGACGCTCGGCCACAACGAGAGCAGCCGCGTTTTTACCCCCGAGGTCCTGTGACTTCTGTCAGGCCGCGACAAGAAGGGCACCGACCCTACTACCACGACGTGACATATAAACGATATGACGGATTTCAGCGAGGCGCAGAGACACGTTATCCACATGACAACGAACTTTCTCGCCGCCCGCAGCAGCCTAGCATCCGTTTCGAGGAAGATGCTGTGCACCGCGACCCTCCCGTGTGCGACTACTGCGGTTCCACAGGCCATATAGCACAGTATTGTCGCCAAGGCCGTCAATCACGAAGGACACCACCAATGTTCTCGCCACCCAGAACCCGTACTTCATATGACTTGCGGACGGCCGATTCCCTTCCAATGGACCACTTCCCACACGAGACCAGACGCAGCGATTCGCCAAATTCTGAGCGGAGTTTGACGCCGCCAAATAATCGTTCCCGTCGCTCTCCGTCCCCTCGGCGCCGTTCTTCGTCACCGCCGCCGGGAAACTAGCATCCGCGGCCAATGGAGGTGAGGTCGCCGGACGGTCTTTGCCAGAAATTCCTCTGCCTGTTGTGATACTCAAAAACAAAGTGAATGTCTCGATTGACGGAATACCGACCGTGGCGTTAGTTGATACTGCGGCGACTGTGTCTGTGATGAGCCTCGCTTTCAAGAACCGTCTAGGCCACGAAGTTATGTTTTCTTGGAACGACGGTATTACTTTTCGTGGAGTGGGCGGCGAGTGGCTTCATCCCCTTGGTGTTTGTGCTGTGAGTGTTTTGTATGCTGGGAAAGTTTTTGTGTCGGAATTCGTTGTTCTTGCTCGTTGTTCGCACGATGTTATTCTTGGTATTGATTTTCTTGAACAGTGCGGCGCTTCCGTGGACTGTGGTTGTGGCGAAATATCATTGAACAAGTTAATTATAACAGATTCCGAACAAAGCTCGCGTGGCGAACACAGGGACACAGACACACTCAGTATTCTTGATGAAGTGGTTGCACCATCGTGGTGCCTGACGCCCGTTCGTGTTTCTGCAACTACTGTTGACGCTGATTGTGTTGAAATTGTAGTTAGGCCTCTCCGCATAAACTGTGCTAAAAAAAGACATACTTGTGCCCTGCTCTGTCGTGTGCATGACGAAAGGAGTCGCCACATTGTGGGCGCTGAACTGTTCCGCCACGCCGGTGGTCCTTCCTCGCGGTATGAAAATCGCTCTCTTCGATGAAGCCGCATGTAACTCAATGGCCGCCCTAACTACGGACGTCTCTACAGCTTGCTCTCCTTGCGATAATAACAATTTTGAAGAGCTAATGCTTGGCATGATCAGCAAGGCTCTCAGTACGTCGGAACGGCAAGCACTGGTACATGTCTTTGCCAGGCATGAAGCTGCATTCGACTTCACGCATGGAGATGCACCCCTTCATTTGCCGTCGTCCCGCGCTCGTCACAGAATAGATACCGGCTCCGCGCACCCCATCAGCCAGAAGCCCTACCGATTGTCATCCTCCGAGCGAAAAGTTATTGCACAAGTCAAGGAGATGATGGACAAAGGTGTCGTTCAAGAGTCGTCTAGTCCAAGGGCTGCCCCAGTAATCCTGGTCAGAAAAAAAGATGGCTCCTGGAGATTTTGCGTGGATTACAGACATCTAAACGCAGTGACGAAGAAGGATGTCTATCCACTACCGCGAATAGATGACGTCATTGATTGCTTACACGCTGCTTCTTACTTCTCGACACTTGATTTGCGATCGGGGTATTGGCAAATACCTATGGACCCTGCCGACAAGGAAAAGACCGCTTTCGTGACTCCAGAAGGCCCATTCGAATTTAATGTTACGCCTTTTGGCCTTTGCAATGCTCCTGCCACCTTCGAAAGATTCATGGACACAGTACTACGTGGTCTGAAGTGGGAAATATGCATGTGTTACCTCGATGATGTTGTAATCTTTGGCCGCACGTTTGAAGAACATAATGAACGCCTCAGCCTTGTTCTCGACTGCATCGAGAAAGCTGGACTGGTTCTAAACTCAAAGAAATGTCGCTTTGGCGAACGTCAAACACTGGTCCTGGGACACTTAGTTGACAAGGATGGCGTCAGACCCGATCCTCGTGAGATTGAAGCGGTGAGCTCCTTCAAGCCACCACAATCAGCACGAGAACTTCGCTCATTCATTGGCCTATGTTCATATTTTCGTCGTTTTGTTCCCAGGTTTGCCGACATCGTTTACCCGTTGACAAGTATTTTGCGACAAAATGCATCCTTCAATTGGACACCAGAGTGTGACGCATCATTTTCTCAACTGAAGTTTATACTAACGTCAGCACCGCTCTTGCGTCACTTCGATCCATCTTGCCCAACTGAAGTTCACACTGATGCTAGTGGAATTGGGATGGGAGCGGTGCTTGTACAACGTCACAGTGGCACAGAACATGTAGTCGCATATGCCAGCCCTTGCGTGAGCAAATCTGAACGGAATTATACGGTTACGGAACAGGAATGCCTGGCAGCTGTTTTCGCCATACAGAAGTTTCGGTGTTATCTTTACGGTAGACCATTCAGATTATCACCGACCATCATTCTTTATGCTGGCTGGTCGGTTTGCGTGATCCCTCTGGTCGCCTCGCACGTTGGGCACTGCGCCTCCAGGAATACGACTTTGAGGTGTCGTACAAGAGTGGCCGTCGTCACGCTGACGCAGACTGCCTCTCTCGGATTCCTCTTGCGGCTACCGACTGCGATGCTGAGAATTTTGACGACTGTCGCGCTGCTGTTACTTCTGCGTTCCCTGACGCGGCAGACTTTCAGCGAGAACAACGGTGTGATGTTACCCTCGATCCGCTTTTTGTCGCCGCCCGTACTTCTCAAGGCAGCGGTCGCTTTACCGTCCGTGATAAATTACTCTATAAAACTAATTATTCCGGCCATTGAGCGCGTTTTCTGCTTGTTGTCCCGGAGAGCCTTCGCTCCGACGTTCTACGCGCCATGCATGACGATGTGACATCCGGCCATTTCGGTTTCGTACGAACGCTACACCGCACGCAGGAGCGCTTTTACTGGTCCAAGATGTACGAAACAACCAAGCGCTATATCGCTAGTTGTGAAACGTGCCAACGTCACAAGCGACCGACCACCGCAGCCCCGGGTCCCCTTCGGCCATTGACACCACCCAACACGCCATTCGAGCAAGTAGGCATTGACCTTTTGGGTCCATTCCCGTTATCTAGCAACAAGAACCGTTGGATAATTGTCTGCGTAGACCATCTTACACGGTATGCAGAAACTGCAGCCATACCGTCTTCCACCGCCGCTTGCGTGGTGGTCTTCCTGTTGCGTTCCGTGGTCCTTCGTCATGGCCCACCACGTGTCATCATCAGCGACCGTGGTCGCCAGTTCACTGCTGATGCCATTGAAGAGCTACTTCGTTTGCGCACTTCCCAGTTCCGTCATTCCACGCCGTATCATCCACAGACCAATGGCCTCGTTGAAAGGACGAACAGAACGCTGACCGACATGCTTGCCATGTACGTCTCCTCCAATCATAAGAACTGGGACGACGTGCTGCCCTTCATCACTTACGCATACAACACGGCGAAACACGAAACCACGAACTATAGCCCATTTTATCTCCTCTATGCCAGGTTACCGCGAAGCCCTCTGGACACTTTCTTACCGTTCGTTCTGCACAGTGACGATTCTGTATCGAAGACTTCGTGTCTCGCCGAAGAAGCGCGTCGAATAGCTCGTCTTCGTACTCTGGCCTCGCAAAGTCGTTCGAGAGAGTGATACGACAACCTTCATGTACAGGTGTCGTTGGAAAAAGGTGACTTGGTCCTTCTTTGGACACCGCAACGCAAGCGTGTATTGTGCCAAAAGTGATTGTCACAATATTCAGGCCCATTTGTAGTAGTGGACCGCCTGAGCGAACTCACTTACGTCATAGCTCGCCTACTGTGCAACGGTCGGCGATCAAGCAGAACTCAGCTGACTCACATTGCTCGCCTGAAGCCTTTCTACCCTGCTTATGCATCCTGACTCGCCCCACCGGCTTCGTCTGCTTGCGGCGAAATGTAACAGATACGAAAGGCACGGAGAAGAGAAAAGAAGGGAAGACGAAGAGGACGAAGCGTTGGAGAGGCCGAGCTCGCGCTACTATCACGCTACGATCATCATCCATCGCCTGTAAATAAAACCATTTCTTCGCAACTCTTCGTAACAATATGATATTTATTAAAGGTTTCCCGCAAACTTTTGACTTTACCTTCGGTCCAACATTTTTACCCTCGCCTAGACATGAGGCCACATGAGTACGTGTCTTTTATTCTGCAGGCGCACACAAATGCACTATCTTCGAGGAACGGCTAAACTTGGTGCTTAGCTGATGGCGTAAATATCCTGTTTGAAGCTGCGAAATATTTTTTATCATGGAGTCCACCTTGGTGCAAGCAGGCGGCAATAATAACAGTGATTTGTCAACGCTTATGCCTAAGGCTGCAGGTATACGTGGTTGCGATGCACAATATATAATTGTTGCCCTAGTAGACAAGACAATTTTAATAACGGCGACATAACTAGCATAATTTTCACGTACATTTGTCATAGACAGAACGCTTACTCTCACTTGATGAGGTATCGCGAAAGCGATTGAAATGTCCTGCCTATGGCTACCAGCTAACTTTACCAAATGTTGTGCAACAATGTCAATAAATGTTCGTCCTGGGGTGTTTGAAAATATTGGCTATGAGGTTTTCTCGTCCCCCAGTGCCACTCCTTGCCTTCTCTGTGGTGCGCCAGTAACGCGACAGACGCTTATAGTGCATCCTGTTCCTAAGCCGGCTGCAGCGGGGAGCACACGTGACTTTCTAAAACGGTTAACTGCAAAGAGAGGTGCATACGTACTGAGTAGTTCGCTTGTAGTTTAACATGCTTGCGCTCCTTCTAAAGACATGACCAAATGTACATCCTTGTCTATAGATGTTTGACAGTCTTACACGACATTATACGAATGCCAATAAACGCGTTTAAAAAGGCGTCACTGCACTGCAGGCAAGTACTACCTCTCCAAACGCATCCGTGCTAAAGTCACAGCTCTTCGTGCTTTCGCTCTCCGAGTCTGGGTATGTGAGAGAGCATCCACTTCGACTACTCAGCAAGACGCCGAGGTCAAACTCGGAAAAAGACGCAGCGGAACCACACCTGCTACACCTGTGCGAGTGTTTGACGACAGCATTATTAGGACTGACCCACCTACGACTTTGAAAGGCCGTTCTACACTACAGTTCTACATTACCGCTCTGTACATTTATTTACTCATTTGGTAATGAGTTCTTTCTTCGGAGATAACTTCTCTCTCCTTGAGTCGCCTTGCGTATTCCTGCGTCTGATATCATCGCTGCTCGGAGCATTCCTTCCCTGACACGCGCAAGGCTTCACCGTCAACGGCCGTAATCGGCTTAGGGGTACGAGTTATACATCTCTCCCCAGGGTTCATTACGACTCGCGGGGGAATAACCCGGCTTTCGTGCATCCAACCAGGTCATTGGAGAGGCAAGGCTTTTTTTCGCTAAGTGCCCGCGTTCGGGCGTTCTGCCCGAGCGGGACATGCGCTGGCCTCTCTCGGCCGTCGTGTTGACAGAAGCCCGTGCGGAGTGGAGGAAAGGACAACTATAGTGCTCAACTTCTTCAAGTTGCCGGCGCGCGGTGATAATCCAGCGGGGGCTCCCCAGCGCAGAAATGCCTTGGGGCTCACCTGGCTTCGGACATCTTCTGCGTAGGTGGTACCAGCGCGCTGCTTCTCGCGGTGTCCAGACAGCCAGCACGACGCTCATCTTAAACCAGACAACGGCAGTAGATCAAGCTCGTTTGTCTGTGAAGGGTGTTGCTGCTTATTCGCACCTATAGGAAAGGAACGCGCGAGAATTCTGTCGGATTGTCTACCGTCCTGCGAGTTTTGAGGCTATAGGCGACTAGTTGTTCTCGTTCTCCAGCGACGCTGCTTGCGCTTCTTTTGCTGCGCGGGATTCTTTAGGCGCGTGCTTACACGATACGATGAGTGGTCATTGTTCATTGGTGGCGCTACTCGGGGAGGTTGCTTACCAGTGGTGTGCCTCGAAAACTTGCGATGGATCGCTTGTTTGTACTCTCTCAAATTAAATAAATTATGGGGCTTTACGTTCCGAAACACCGTTCTGATTAGGAGGCACGCCGTATAGCGTGGGACACCGGAAATTTGGTCCACCTGGACTTCTACAACGTGCACCTAAATTTAAGTACACCGATGTTTTCTTATTTCGCCCCCATCGAAATGCAGCCGCTGTGGCCGGGAATTTTGTGCTCCCTCATCGCGGTAATCTATATGAGTATAGTCGATTTTGGTCTCAAAAGGTCAAAGCTGCCTCGGTTTCGAAGCTTTATTTATTTCTTATCAGGTTTTCAGGAAACGTGCCCGTGGGATTGAAACTTGCACAAACCATTTCATAGACGACAAGTGTCCTGTTATACGCTTTACAGCATAACAGGCGGCGCCTCAGGTCAATTCTGCTAATTTTACTGCGAACCCCTGCAACTGTAGACCAAATGAGAAATAATGACCAACGGAATGACCTTGCCTATTAGAACTATTTCATAAACAAGAACACCTGCTTGCTTAATATAGGAAAACGTGCACGTCTATGAAGATTGTCTCCATTCAAGTGTAACGTAAAGGCAAGTTTTATTTATTTATTTTTTGCACGCTTTAAGTTGTATCTCATGGCAGTTCTTTCTTTTTCTTCTGTTAGTTATTGAGCGTGTCAACTGGTCTTCGGAATTGATGCGGCAGGTGGTCATTGATTTACTGTGCCCTTTCGTGAATGGCTTTTTGTTATTTTTTCCCGCTTCAGTTAAAACTCACCTTTCTAGTTAGCTCAGCACTACACTTACCTTTCGGCAGAGTTTGTAAAGCGTGTGGCCGTAAACATAAGCATTGCATGACATTAAAGTGGCGACCTTTGTGGTGCTTAAACATAAACATTACACCTGGCATAGGACATAAAATTACATTGTGTAGCATTTAAACAACATTTCAATAAATATTTTCTTCACATAGATTCCAACATATGCGTTGTATCTGCACCTCCGCCGTTTGAAGCATCCAACTAGCATTTAATTGTGGCATTTTATTGGCACTATTTCTTGCCGAAGAAATCAGACAAACGCGTTTACCACTTTCTTGGTAGGTCTGTCGTAGAACGGACGGTTAACGCGCATTTGGACGAACACGCCCACATTCTGGCATTGGAAAAAAATTTAAGAGCATCTCATATAGCTACTGTAGTCTTATGTTCTTGCGAAACTCGCAGGCGAAGACATAAGCATCTTTTATTCTGTGCTGAATTGAATGGTACACGTAGTTATGAACGAAGGCCCATTACAGCTTGTGAAAAATTCGAAGCTTTGAAATAACAAATACTGCTATACACACATTCATTTTGACACAAAGGATCATTGCCATCGGAATTTTTCTTCACACATCATACGAGACATCAGTAGCTGCTTGGCCTAGATTCAAGCAGCACCTTACACTACTGGGCGATGAAATTCACATAACGGTAAGGCGCGCCTGTAATTAGAACATTGAAAAACTATTTTCTCACGTATGTGGGGAAAAAACGGAGAAATTCTAAAGCCGAGAAGGATTACATATCAGAAGGAAGGTGGCAACAGAACAAATAGCTGTTCATTATTACTTCTTCACAAGTCTCTCAGACAGTGTGCTAGGCGTAATCCACTCGCAAAAGAAGAAAAGAAACACAGAACACGCACAGCCAAATAAAAAAAAAGCCCCGAGGAGGAAAAAATTCTCTGCAAAGAATGCGAAACTACGGCAGACGATCAAGGAATACACGTCTGCCGCTGCTGGAAAGAGACGAGAGTTCTCCCCCCTGCAGGACTTTCCAGCCAGCATGAAAACAAAAACGAAAGAACAAGTGAACGCGCGCATTCTGAGTGGAGCTCACGCTCGCCTCGCAACAGACATTCTTCAATTTCTTCCTTACACAGGAGCACTTCAGACATTTGATCTTGTGGTATTCCGAGTTTCTTATCTGCAGATGCGAGTAGGAAAGGATGCGGTGCCGCAGAATAGAGGAAGCGAGCGTGCGTCGGAATAAATTTCAGAAGTGGAAGAACGTCGCAGTTGCACCAGCGGTGCAAGATTTTTGTGGCAGAGCTTCGGCGCGCGTGCCTATGTCCGAATTCGATTCCCGCTCCACCTAATCGCTTCTAAGTTGATTCGGTTAGGTGCGGCTGCTTCATGACCTTCTAAAGCTTTTCGTCACCTTTCGCTCAGAGTCTTGGTGTTGGCTGACCTTGTGGAACTTGACCATCGGCCTTAGTTATCCGTCTCAATTACATGCCGACAATATTTCGAGGCATTTTCATGGTTTATCACTACCATTGGTACGGGCAGAAGGGACATTCTTTTTTTTTTGTTTTTGACAATGCTTCCTGGTCGTGCATGCAATTTCCGGGATTTAAAAAAATTTAGGACCAGCGTCCTGCCTGTACCATTCTCTTTTATGCTCTCGATTTATTCTGCTTAGCTTTGGCAGTACATCAGCTACCCAGCAGAAGACACCGTCTTGCGAATTTTGCGTATCTGCAAGCGCATATAATCCGCACCAATAAAAGAAATAAGTGAGAAAAAAAAAAGGAAATACTTACAGGTAAAGAGCGGTAGACGAGTGGGTTCAGTTCCATTCTTTTCGTAACTGCGCAGTTAAAGGTGCGAAAACGTTAGACAATGTAGGACTTGTGCTCTTTCGAAACTGATTTCATTACAGCGTCCTGAGGTTAACAGAGCTGCTTCAATGAGCGCATATAAAGGCTTCATTGACAAAGAGGTTAGCCGTAGATTCCGTCGTAGACAAGAAATCCTGCACTTCGCTAGCAGCTTGTTTGAGGGCTTACTAAGCGAACTCTGCCAGGTAATTTTAATTAGTTAATGGGATCGAAAAGGGTATTGTTGAGGCGTCGATAGTGACAATTAAAAATAAGACGTGAAACTTGAAAATACAAGAGAATAGTAACGTGAATCAGCATACGCAGACGAAAACCGGTCGTCATGAATACTGGTAAAATTTGACATACCTCCATCCCGAACGATTAGATTCTCGCGTCGGTAGTTCTCATTGCAAACCCAAAGATCTCCAGCCTAAACAACCTCCGACCAAACTCGCTCCCTTCGTGCGTGGAAGAGTCGCGGAACATGTCATTCACAACTGGACATCTGGTAACTCGAGGAACGCGAACTCTTCCCCTGCAACTTGGTGGGCTTTCGCCCGTCCCTGCCACCTCAGGACGTCACGAAACGCATTAAAACGACATCATCGATAGGGACACCAGAAACTTAGCGTATCCACCAGAGACACCAGACACCTATAGGCATCCTAGCGATGGATCTCGAAAAGGCCTTCGATCAAATTTCGCATTGGCACGTTCTCGATTCCGTCCAAGTTTCATGTGTTCACCAGTTCGTTCCTTCGGGGCAGGCGTGCCATTCTCAAGGTGGGTGCGGTAAAGTCTGATCCCTTCGAGCTACGGGTGAGGAGCACTCCTCAGGGGTAGGTCATCTTGCCGCTTCTCTTCAACGACGTCATGCGCAGTCTCCACGTGTCTCTCCGAGGTGGACAGCGTCAATCACGCTCTTTACGCCGACGACATCACGGTGTGGTGCGAAGGCGGCAGTGAAGGTAGCGTCGAGGAATCGCTACGGGCGGCCATGAGCTGCACGGAGGAATTCTTGGCCGGCACAGGGCTATGGCTCTCCCTGTCCAAGTCCGAACTCCTTTTGTATCGACCGACAAGAGGGGTGCGCATCTCCAAAGGCCAGGACCCTCTCGGGATGGTCCACATCTCTATTCGCACGGTCATCGAGCAAGTCATTCCCAGGGCGGCGGTCATCCGCGTACTCGGTATGCTCATCGAGGCAAATGGTAGTAACGGACAAACGATCGTTTGTACCACCCACAAAACGGACATCGTGGTCAGGCTCATCACTACGGTCTCCAACAGTCGAGGAGGACTGGGGCAAGACAATCTCCTTCGGTTGTACCGTGCCTTCCTAATGAGTTACATCACGTACGTGGCCGCCACACATCGCTGGCACGGATACGAGAGGGCAGAGCTCAAACGCCGATGCGCCAGAGTACCAAAAAGGTGCTCGGCATTCCTATGGGCGTCGGCACAATGAAGATCATGCAGCTGAGAGTACACAACACCACCGACGACGGTTGCCGCGGCACAGCAGACGACCAAGGTTGTCAGACTACCTTTCTCGTTTGCGGGGAGGTGTCCGCCTCCCCGCAGGCGGAGGTGCTGGACTGATGCCCCACTGCCGGCAAGGAAAGGCGGTGCGCACTCGACGCGGGGACGCGGGAGGCCGTCATGGCCTCGCTGTTCTCGCGCTACGTTAACCTGCAACACAATCTAGGCAGACGCAAGGCCAGGGCGGCAGCACTTCTCGGATGCGTCGCCGACGATCCACGATCGGTCGCGTTCGTCCACGCCGCCCAATACGGTTCGCACGACCGGTTCGTGGTGGCTGTGGTAGATCACAGGGGCAACCTCCTTAACGCCACGTCGGTGCGGGGCTCGTCTCCGTGGCCCTCACCACGTCGGAGTTCACCGTGGCCCTCGCCCTCCGGAACTGGGGCAGACCGCAAGTCTACACAGATTCTCGGGCGGCGGTCAGGGCCTTCGCCACGGGTTTTGCCTTGTGGTAGGCGACCGCCCTGCTTTTCAGTAGGCCTTGGGTCTCCTCGTCATTCTCAATGCCAACGAGCTGGCGTACGGCCGCGCGCGCGAGCTTACCCACCGCACCGGGGAAACGCAACTCGCGGTCTCGGACTAGGGGCTCCACAAGAACTCGCTTCACTCGTTTAACGAGACCACAAAGCACTATCAGAACGGCAGGAAGCTCTAACCCCCACCCCACGCCAAGCTCTCCAGGCCTCAGTCTTTCACCCTTCGCATGCTGCAGACCGAGTCCTAGCCCAGCCTAGCCAGGATAAGCAGGTACGCGGGCTCGTTCGAGCCCGATTGTCCGGAATTCAGAGATCCCGTCTACAATTTTGAACACATGCTCTGGTGATGTCCTTCCTTACGGGAACACAATCACCTCACTATGGAAGACGAGTGGGAGAAGGCGCTCAAGAGCTCCTACCCTGCCGCTCAACTACGGGCCGTCAGAGAGCCCGCGGTGCTGCGGTCAGGCATGACCAGGCCTTGCTGACGTGGGAGCGGCCCGCGGCGGTTCCTTTCTCGCAAGGGGGTTTCAAAATCGCTCCTCAGAACCTGAATAAAGTTCATTGCCTGCCTGCCTTGCATTGCCACCACGGCACGCATTTCAGGCAGAGATTCAAGCTATGCTTTCCGGCAACAGGGCCTAATTTGCCGTTTTGTTGCTGCTGTAACTGTTGCTGCTATTGAGCCTGACAGATCCCATGCTTCACTGTCAAACAACCGTTTGTTGTTTATTCACTGGTATCGCTTAATGATTACTTTCGGGATATTGGTACCTCAATCGCTGCTTTCATGATATGTTTCAATACGAACACACTGCTTTGTAGAGCATGCACTGAGGAACAATTTTCTCCTGATAATATATTAGTGACGTAATCGTAGAAGTCCCTCTTTAGAACACATTTATCAATGTATTATTCTAAATAAAAGTTAGCGTTTATATTATCTACATTCACGAAATTATTACGATGAGAAGGTATTGTGCAACCTGTTTTATTTTTGCTATTCAGAAAATGTCTTCAGAGCTATATAAAATGATTGATAAGGTGTCCAGAAGTCTGTCATGAAGAGTTACAAACACATGTGTAAACAAATGTTATCGGGATTTAGATATGTGACGTTACTATAAAAAATTTCTTCTAGTAAATTTCTGGAACACAGAAGCAGAAACGCCAACCATTTTTCTTAGAGAATGTTCCACTGTAAGATAAACAAATCGCGCGCTTTAAGGCTAACCAGTTTGCACCACTTTGCATCTTATTGATGAAACACACACGTAATAGCACATATTGGCAAACGGATGTGGTAATATAAATGTGGTATACTGCGATTTTAACGTGCCAGTGTACCATCTTCTTATAGTCATACATTTTTGAGCACAGAAATCTCACCGTATGTTTTTTTTTCTCGTGTACATTACACATGTCATATATATTGTTTACAACAAGCAAGATTCGCTACTACTCACTGAACAATGCCCTTCATGCATTTAATAACGCATTAAAACTCGGAACAATACCTTTCTGAAAATAGCAAAATATTTTTTTAGTTTTTATACAGATTTTTCTCTCGCTTAATTTAACCCTGATGAAGCCTGAAGCCTGAAGATGTATGAGAATTGTATATAACCCATTGGATTATCGTTGTCGAGGCAGTTCTAAGCTTAAAGCTTCGTCAAAGTGGTACGCTGAGAAGAGCGAATTTCATTTCAAATACTTTAACTAGAATCCAGCTTAAAGCAAGCATCCTTCCTATCGCCACGAAGGGAGTTTTGGTACGCATTTTTTCCTTTACTAACAATTTACTTACAAAAGCTCTGATCGCTAATGTAAGAAGCAAACCAACCAATCTTTTTACGTGTACAAATATGTTTACCAATCTAGCTTGTTTATTCTGTACCGGTTTAAGCGGTGGCCCAGCTCCAACTCTGACCATTGAGATGATTGCGCCACGAACACCGTTTCATCGCAGTTGAGAATTACGAACCAGTGAACCACAACATTGTAATGAAATACTCTCGCCTGAAGCTCACTGACCGAGAGATAACCTAACTGCCCCTTTTACTATTGCCTGCAAATGACCCCATTTCATAAAGGTTGTTTTATTTTTCTGGTCTGCTATTGACGCGCTGACTGCTTTAAAGTCTTACAGGACACTTGAAACGCTGCACTCAGAATGAGCTGCCATTTTCAGCAGTTCCACATGCACAGTTCCCCCATGGGACGTCGACTATGCGTCTTTCCAGCTGCTTTTCTCACCACTGGTAACTTATGACCCGTCCACTGAATGTTTCAAGTCCGTTAGGCAGATGAATGGTAGGAGTGCAAGCAAAGCAAATCATTTTTGGTCTTCTTATCTTTTAGAATCTCGTTGTGTGTTGCAATCGTAGAAAGTGCTACGGTTTGCCGTGAGACTGCGTAATCTGCCAAGAATTTTGTAAACGTTGGTATAAACTTATCGCTTCTTGTCGTGGTACTGTTTGCGGAAATAAGGAAATGTTGCTCAAACTTTCAACTGCCCTGTTAAAATCACCTTGCGGTATGTGAGTAACAAGCCCTTCTGTTCTAGCGAGAGAATGGTCTCATTTCGCAAGAAAAAAGCACGCAGATGTAACACAATGGTGAATCCTAAATGACGCGAAGCTTGAGTTAGTAAAGTAACAGTAATAGCGGATGACATGAGCTCTGCCTCGTCGGATGTAGCTGTTAGGTGCCTTCGTCACATGGGCGAATGCGATGTATGATGCTTTATGTAGGAATAAATGACTAAAGGTGCATGTACAGAGAAGTACCGTACCTCTCTAGATATATTGCTCTTGCTGACAAGTGGCACACCCGAGAATGGGCTTATACCAGCCTGCTGACACAAAGCCAATGACCCAAGTTGATTATCAGGCAAGGAAGCAGCCAGCACGTAGCCAGTTGCAAAGTTATTTGCATTTATCTATAAAGGCTATCCGTTGAGGATACGGCAACGAATGTCATACCCCGGAGAAGAGGCGGCTTCTATGTGTTTGTGGCTTTCCTTTTGTAGGTCCCATCTAGCGCTCAGTAAACATGTTCACTTAACTTGACCAACATGCGTAAGAAGGAATTATGTTAGGCAAGACAGATATATATATATATATATATATATATATATATATATATATATATATATATATATATATATATATATATATATATATATATAACTGTAAGTGTGTGTGTGCGTGTGTGTGTGTGTGTGTGTGTGTGTGTGTGTGTGTGTGTGTGTGTGTGTGTGTGTGTGTGTGTGTGTGCGTTTGTTTGGCTCCTGAGCACAAGGTCGTGGGATCGCATCCCGGCAACGGCGGCCGCATTTCGATGGAGGCGAAATGCGAGAACACCCGTGGTACTTAGATTTAGGAGCACGTTAAAGAACCTCAGGTGGTGAAAATTTCCGGAGTCCTTCACTACGGCGCGCCTCATATTCAGAAAGTAGTTTTGGCACGTAAAACCCCACACTTTTTTAATATATATATATATATATATATATATATATATATATATATTGCAAGACATTTCTTGTGCACTGTTATGGGAGTGTCTTCGCGGTGAAAAGACAGCAATATACAATTTTATCGTTTCCCAAAAGAATCTTAAGACGCTTATAAGAAAACGACATATATAAGAAACTTGCGCATTCAGCAAAGGTGACTGACACTATGCTGGTTTTGTCGAAACACTATCAATTTTTCAATATATGTTAAATATTATGCCGGCGTTCGGATCACGTTTAGGCAGATTTCTTTCGTTTAGGCAAGCGCTTTGGTCAACTATAATTATGCACGATTTCATTTTCTTTAGCTGTTTGTCGAAGTATTAGTGCTACTAATTTCTTGCGTGGCAGGAATATTCTCGCTAATCTATTGGGTCCGCAGGCATGGGAGCAGGAACGATAAATATAGCTTGAAAGGTCCCAAGTTTTTTATGATGCATGTTATATGCCGCGAAGCAACATATGGTTTTGACAGCATGCTTTATTTAGGTGAGCGGTGTAAGCAGAGGAGGTTTTCTCATTCTACGCAATGAGTTTTTTGCCTCGCAAGAAATTCAGAAGCAACTGCATACTGCACGCAGTTCAATCCGCCTTTGTAGCTTTCGACCTGAGCACAGCGTCGATGGTTTGCTTTCCGAAACTGACATCCCAGTTCCACGTCTTCTTCAATGAAATCGTCGAAATAAGTCAGAATTACGTTATCTGCATCAAAGATCCTTTCGGCTTCGACGAAACACTTCGATTTAGCGCCACAAACGCGAAACTTTACCATAGCACCTAGCGAAAGAGCCACTGTTACCTTCGATATCGAAGCCATCTTTGTCTATTTGGACAGTGTTGCCAGCTAACGGGACAGACCTGGAGTTGACATTACCTTATGGCATGATTGTGTGGGCGCCACTCAAGAAAAAAAAACAAGATTGCCATAGTGGCTGAAGAGCAGTGGGAGCATTGGCTGACGTAGGCGTACCTTGAGGCACAGCAGCGCCTAGAGGATGGGGTCAAAGTGCATGGCAGCGCAGGTCCATGGCTTCCCAGACTTGGCAGGCCGCCCACCTCGGGCGAAGAAAAGCCGGCTCAAATTATTGATGAAAATTTATTTTCTATCTTTGCTCACAAACGTACCGCACTGATTCTAGCGCAACAGTGAATACATTCAAGCTGTCTCAGTAAATGCAGCAACATCAAAGGAACCACCAGTCTATACAAATATAAAGGGTTTCGGAGGCGTTTGCTGACACAACGCACGCAGAGTCCTTGGGTGGTTGACTCAGGCACCTTCAAAGTGTGCTTCCGGTTAATGACCATTATGGGCATAGGCGGCGACTACGGGGGGCTCTGGACCCCCGCCCCCTCAGGAGTTTTCCAGGGAGGGGGGCATATCCAAAATGACATTACCAGAGTTTTGTCACCCACATCATCTGAGGTTTCTTTTGACTTGCGTCTACCTTTTAACCTAAAGCTTTATTGGGGCTAATAGCTTACTGCATCATTGTTGGCGCGGACGCGCAGGGCTTTTCATTCATAATTTCGCTTTATTTCTTCAACTCCTGACAGTAGGATGACAAGCGAATTAGAAGGATCAGCGGCGGCTGCTTCATACGTGTTTTTTTTCACTTCAGTATTGTTTTAAATTCTCACTGTAAACACCCAGCACATGCACATATATTTAAGCATATACACAGTACAAAATTTATTATATCTTAAAGAGGAAGAGGTAGCCCATTCACAATTATTTCTAAAGGTATGGACAGCCTATGCCTAGAAAATGAATATGCTGCTGTATGTTCACCTCGATTGAAATTGCTTTGCATGCTTTTTTGACCCTCAAAAGAACCAGCAGACTTCAATGACACCTTCGGCAGCATTTTATCAACCGCGTCTGAAATGCACGTGAATGATATGTGTTTCAGAATATTTCTTCTCTTTCCAGTAAGCAATGCGAAGGACCCGCGAAAAAAAAGATAAACTCTTAATAAGTTACAATATTTATTAGGGATAGAAACACCGTCACTTGTATGCAGAGGTCACCAAGGTATGCAGTATGATGCACCAAGATTTAACAAATGAGCAATCGCGTTACTCCAAGAAAACCTAGCGCATATTTTTTTTCCAGTATACTGGAGAGGCCGCAGTAGTCTTTTCATTACTGAGCGTTATTTAGGCATAATTGTGATTAATTATCTGTCTAGAGACGTACGATCCTAATTGTCAAAGTACCCATGAGACATCTGTAGGCACAGCCAAAGGACATCCAACTGCGGTATTTTCAGTGATATACTAGTTGCGTACTAATTTTTTTCCGACTGATAAAAAACCCCACGAAATATGAAAAATGCCAGGTGAATGGGGGGCGGGGAGGGGCGCTCCCTTACGCTTCATAAAGTAACGCCCTTGAACACGCTCCCTCTTGGTTATCCGGAACGAAATAAAGGAAATAAAGAAAAACATGGTGGTCGAGCTAGGGCCTCATCTACCGCGCCCACGCCGAAGCAACCCGTCGCGTTTGGTGTTAGTTGGAAACAAGCTGTGATAGCTGTCGTCTTAGCGTAGCTAAAGTGCACAGATTTTTTTTGCCACAAGGCATGTCAACACAAAAGCCAATTTACAACGTAAGTGCAAAGGTTTAAAGGTGCGTTTTGTTCGTCCCAGTCGTCATGTCTTCTTTAATGAGCAGGAGGTAAACATGATTCTTGCCGTGGTATCTACAAATGGCAAGGAGAGGAAGACCGCAAATATAATACATATATATATATTTATATATATATATATATATATATATATATATATATATATATATATATATATATATATATATATATATATATATATATATATATATATAGACTCCATCTTTGAGTCCTAGCCTACGCACGGATTTTGTAGCATTTGTGGCCTAAAAACCTCATGCTAGCGTGTGGGACGTGGGCGGCAAGCTACCAATTTCCAAGTCATCAGTATGAAGGATTCTAGATCACTAGGTCATTCTCTCGTACCACCTTCACCAGCAACAATTTTGGAATATCGGGATATGCAGAATCATCTAAATTTCTTGAATTGGTTCCTCACAAAAGCCGATGAGTAACCGGACTTTTCGAGCAACACCATGTGCACAATCCAATTTTTTCAGAAACGACCTGGTAAATTTGCATGATGGACACATCAAAGTGACTCCAATCCACACTGGTAAAGTGCATTCGGCAAAATACCAGTAGGAGTTTAATGTGTGGTGCGGAAATTACGCCGGTGTATTATTGGCCTCCTCTTCTACGATCACACACGACTGTATAAGGTCACGTGGACGAAATACTTGAAGTAGTGGTTGATGAGTTTCTCAGCGAAGTCCAGCTGCCGCATCTTCCACTTCTGTGGTATCAGCAGGATAGGTAGCCAGCACACAGCAGCAGCCGATCACAAAAGTGGCTGGATGCGACTTTTCATGCGCAATATAGTGGAAGGCAGGGGCCTGTGAATTGGCCGGCTACGTCACCTGACCTCTCTCCACTCGATTTATTTCTTTGAAATTATACGAAATATCGTGTTTAGATGATTCAGACGACGACGTCAGATGAGCTCAATACAAGGATAACGGATGTTTGTCGTAGAATTCCAGCGTCGGTCATCAAGAAAGTCACTGAATACGTGATAAAGCGGACTCAGTACTGCGTAGCTGCAGAAGGATACCTATTCGAACACGTCCTCTAGGCATCAACCACATTTACGAATTGAATGATAATAAAGGCACACATAAGTCTGATGGCTTTCTTTTTCTGATATTTTTGTGCGGACGTCCTGATTGCCATTTCGGCCCAATAAAAATGGGACGTTTGCTTTGTTGAACGGATCGGTTTTGCCTTTTCTCTACACGTGGGTCGCTTCCCGGTCTGTTTATTCGCTTTTACTTTTGCTACGAGCTTGTTTTTGCAGCAGCTATACACTCTCATGAAACACAAAAGCGTAATTTTAATTTGTCTTTGGTCCGAAGTAGGTTTCTGGCGTGAAACATAGCCATATAGCTGCGCGTGCAGCGTTTCAGTGGGGTGCCAGCAGAGCCGGGATTCTGAAACATTCTAGGCCTATTCCACTGCATTTCGCGTTTCGTGCGTGGTAAGAGCGGTGGTTCGGCAGCGTTATCAAAGGCTTTTGTTATCAATGTGATCAGTCAACTTTAGAGTGATAATTGGGACGTAGAAAAGAGAGGAAGGAATAGCTTCGAAGCCGCGAAACCTGATGTTGGTGCTCCTTCCGTACGCAAGACGATGCGCGGTCTCTTCGGGTTTGTGACCGGCAAATGAGTTGCATTCCATCTGCTTATTTGAGGGCGCTGCTTTATGACGCGGAAGGGAACGCAGTCACGTGATATTTTTCATATTTCGTGGGGTTTCTTTACCAGACAGGAAAAGTGATTACCCAATTAGTGGGTCGCTGAAAACGCCACAGTCAGATGTCATTTGGGGGTGCCCACCAATTCCTCGTTGACAGTTTGATAACTAGGACAGTAATTCTCAAGTTGGATAATTAATAACAATTACCAAAATAAATCTCAATAACCAAGAAAATGCAGGTGGCTACTCCATTGCACTGGAAACAATATGCACTAGGTTTTCATCGAGTAGCGCAATTGTTCTTTTTAAAGACTTTTTGTTGTCTTAGCGAAGATACAGTGCACGTATGGTTTATTTTTTGCCAGAAAGCCTACCCCCACAAAAGCTAATTGACAAAGCCAGTGCAAAGCTTTTAATGTGCACTATTTGGGACACCCTGTTTAATTCACTCAGTAACCGAAATAAGAATCAACATCAGCCATGGCGTAGCGGCGCTTATACTCGGACCCACAGTAAAAAAAAACAAGAAAGAAAAAGAGAGAGAGAGAGAGCCTGCAATTTCTGCGGAAAGGCGAAGCAGTATTAGTGATAGGGAAGTATATGACTAATACACGAAGGAAGATTACATCACTGAAAGACGCGAGATTCTTGCTGGTGCGATGAGAGTCAGGCTGTGAATGAAACCGGCTCCTACTCGACGTCTTGTAGACATTCGTATAACGCCGCACATCCGTGAACAATTCTTCGAGGCCCCACAAATTGTATTCAAATGCAACTGTTATAATGGATATATATATATATATATATATATATATATATATATATATATATATATATATATATATATATATATATATATAATATAGTATGAGGTTCGGAAGGCTCGTCGGGCCTCAAAAATTCCGCATATGATTATAGACATGTTTTCATACACAGTATGGAAAGTAAATTGCAGCAAATTCCAGCCTCAATTTCTCAGGCTTTATATATGAAGGAATAGGAAGAAGGCGGTTCCATGAAAAGGAAAAAAACACAAATATTCGCGTTCCGCGCTTTGTCCAATCCGAGGAGCCCGAGTGGCACCGCGCCCATCCTGGCAGTATGAGTCCGACCACCCGTGGCTTCGCCGATCCATCCGATGTGACGCTTGGTGGAACGCCTAACAAAACCAAGTGCGGCAAGTGCGCAAAATAAGCAGTGCCACAGCAGCAGAAGTGGAAAAGTCACCGGAGCAAAAGCAAGAACAGAAGAGGCAGAAGTTGCGTGCATCAATGCGTGGATGCCTACAACGGCGGAAAGAAGGAAAGTGAAGGAGCTAACACTAAGTTCCAGTGGTGCAGAACGCCGAACGCCCTCGTTTTCGACTCTTGCTGAGCTCGTGGTGCAGAGGGCACGAATCATCTATCAGTGTGCGGGATGCCTGTGGCATTTCTGCCAGACCTGATGCACGTGACGCTGTCCGGAAATGGCGTGAGACTGGCAGGCAAAAAGACTCTCGCCTCCCTCACTTCTGCCCCATTTCCTGGGGCTTCGTTTGCGACTTCCTCTGACGCGTCTGATATTTTACTGCTATGGCAGGTTGTTTGGTACTTCTCGCTGCTACTGAAGGTTGCTTTGCTGTCAGTATTTCCTTTATAGTTTATCACTGGGTTGCTTCGAGGTCCCAAGACGTGCTCCGTCGTACTTCGTTTTACTTTTTAAAAGCAAGGAAGAAATGACGAAGTGTAGGAGCGCTGTTTACCCCGGTTACCGTCTCCAATGCTCATTTCTTTAGAAGCATTGGGCGAGAAGTCCGTATCACGTCAATATTCCTAGCGGGTCAGAAGTTCATGCTGGAAATATTTCAAATTGAGAATCTGAGAGAAAAAGAATTCAGGCCTGTGGACTATGAGTTGTAATGCATGACATTGATTATGCAAAATGGTATTTTTAAGATTACCAATGCTGACTGCAGCCAACCGCGTAAGATATGCCTCGTCTAAATGGGGTACAGTCATAGTTATGCCCGTCTCAATTGCCTAACCATATCGTAACAAGATAGGAAGATTAGCGCGGCTCAAGAGGTTCCGTCTCCGCAGCCATGCCGTGTCCGCGCAGTAGGTGTGCCGAATGCATCCGTGTTCCGGCAACCGCCTTTTGCCTGTCGCGTATGTGCACCTAATCTCTTGAGTTGTGACCTGCTTTTGCCAAACACATGAAACGCTCAGCCACAACGCATTGCTCCGAAGATAGTGCTACGTCATCAGAAAGTGACGTAGACTTTACGCACGCTACTACCGTTTTCTAGTAGTATTTTCGTTGCACATATGCCTGGAAACGTTCCGACACCAATTGCTTTTAAATATTTCGGTGCCTAAACAGTTTCTCAGGGGGCATTTAACAGTGTCTCTTAATGACGAGAATGCGCCTCAAGCCAGTTACAATACCCAAAATAATATTTTGAATGGATACACATATTTCTTTCTTTCCAATTGTTTCGACAAGTTGCCAGATACGACAAGCGAATCGTATGTAAACATAGCCTGCTGCTGGCGTTTTCTTCCAAGCGGGGGCTGTAAAATACGCCTTGGTGTATGCTGGCAACAGCTAAGAGGTTTTTGCGAGTGTGCTTTCTAACATTACGAGCACGCGAGAGCGCAAAGCTTCACAAAGCGCAGCACAATACTGATTGATTTCCGCAACCGTCAGATAATACGTCGCAGTAATTGACGCGTTTCACGGGCAGAACTTTACCGGCGATTGCGACACTCTGCGGTGAGAAATTTTAGCGCAGCTCTATACGTGTTTTCATTATGCGACTTGCGTGGACACTCTGTTTCATGCGGCACGTTGGAAAGGGAGCGAAGTGTGGCGCGACTGCCTCGTTAATCGAGAGATCGCGAGAGGCAGCGCAATCGCGAGAGACCGCCGTTGATACAGTGGTCAATTTCCATACAGACGACGCACCTAATCTAGCGCCGCCTCGTAGCCACAGTCACCGCAAAGCCCGTCTTGCGCGGCGCTACGCTTTTCTTCTCCCGCTTTGGCCACACCCTCCTCCACGTCCACATTCCTCCTCGCGCTCCCTTCGCTATCTCCTTGTTTCATCTGCCGCTTCGCTCCGGGTTTGCTTTCATCCTTCGCTGCGCTCGTTCGCTCGCTTACGAGGGTCTACGCTGGCACTCACCACAGCAACAGGTGCCTAAACGCTGCGCTCTTAAAACTGCGCAGACATTGTTCAGAGTACGATGGAGGTTACGCAGGCAAGTGCAGTAGAACAGCACATGAAAAAAAAATAGTACAGATTTCACGCAATATGGAAACTACGGTTATGCGTAGTTTGGCGCTGAACAAAAGCATACCAGAAACACCAACGTGTTCCTGCAACGGTTGTGAATAACATCATAGGAATAAGTTATCCGCTTTCAATTAATGTTTTTTGATGTTTAAGAGGAATACTAAAATGCAGCCACCAAAACATTATAAACCCTGTAACCTGTAGGACATATGAACAGCGCACTATTCAATAATATGGCACGAAAGTTTCGAATACAGTATAAATTGAAATCAAAATGGGTAGCAATTTCCTACTATCTATCAAGCGGTTCTACTTTTTGAAGGTTGAGAATTATGCTTATTGATTTTTTATAGATTGAATCTTGAGTTTTGATTGTCATTGCTTTGTGCACTTATCATGAATAAAGGGAAAATCAGACATCCACCCGTTCGTAGCAATTGCTACAAAGGAAACCCAGAGCGCTGCTTTTTCCTTTGTAGGATTTCCTTTGTAGCAATTGCTACGAACGGGTGGATGTCTGGTTTTCCCTTTATTCATTTCTTCTCTCCACCTTGCGGGTTTTCGCAGAACTTCTACGTCAAACTCTTGCCTTTGCTTCGTGTTGTCGACAAATTCGATTTCGCCCTGCCATCTGCTAGCCGCCTGGTTAGCTCAGATGGTAGAGCGGCTGCCCCGGAAAGGCTCTGGTCCCGGGTTCGAGTCCCGGACCAGGACGAATTTTTCTTCAATTTTCAGGCTTTTCTTTCGAGGAACCCCTATGGGTTTCCTTTGTAGCAATTGCTACGAACGGGTGGATGTCTGATTTTCCCTTTATTCATTGCTTCTCCCCACCTTGCGGGTTTCCGCAGAACTACTAGGTCATGCACTTATCATGTATACCCGAGTTTGTCGTATATTATGTTGCTTAAATAAATATATAATATAGCCCCATGCTAGCTTCGATTATTCCCCCACAAATTTTGAAAATGTATTTGTATTTATTTTTGAGAAAATAAGGCAAGAAATTGTTTCTGTGAAAAAGAAAAAGGTTGTGTGCGTAGATCAAGAGTATACAAGGTGCATGAAGGCAGCAGCACAGCAACAACCACGTTCTAGATGATCGTGTGACATCAATGGCATAATTTCTTCGCCGGCCGTTTCACGCAAGCCTACGACATGGCGACTGTTCGGTTCTATAAAGCTAGGGGACGAATGTAAGCAAAACAAAGACGCGTTGTGAAGTCACCAGTCACGTGGTTAACAATCGTGCGTACACATGGCTATGTCATGTCTTGTATGTGTAAAGGACGATGACTTGTACTTCGGCGAAAAGTCTTGATTAACTTGGACGATCGCGAAGTCTCTCTAGCGTCGCGCAGTCTCTACGTCGCATCAACTGGTACGTGAAAATTACTGGGCAAAGCGGGCCGGTCGTGGCGATAGTGCAGTCTAGCACCGCGCCTCCGAGCGCGAGCTATGGCATAGACAGAAGACGACGAAGTGGCGTCAGGGTTAACGCGCCGAGTGTTTCAAGCAGCTCGCTGGTTTGGAACCCGAGAAGAACGCGTGCGATTTTCGCCTAATGGAGCACTTGGCCGCTGCGCTCGATGGTAGAGTTTCGATTGTGCGACAGCGTGACCCATCATTCATCGGTCATACATTATTTGATTTTTCTTAAAGCGTAAAATGCCAAGAATAACTCAAAGAACGCTTTGCATTGGAAGAACATCAGCCGCTGACCCTACACAGATCTGTGCACATGGCCAGCGTTCGCAGAGGGCGCGATGCGTTTTGTGCGCGTCGTAGGGCCAGTACGGCGATCTCAGGCTGGCTCGCGTGGTTGCATCCACGACTTCGAAGTTACATCACGCAAAGAGAGCAATCAGGCCACGCGAGTTTCTGGTCGTTTCCACGGTGAACGGGCTTGTCGCGGCACACCGTGGACGCCACGGTAAACTGCTACGCAGCGCACGGCCTTCGAAACCGACACATGCCTTCAACATCCCCATAATTACCTTGACGTCACATGGGACGCTGTCTTTTCTGAAATCTGGATCGAGATGTGGTAGACAAAAGGCTAGTTGGTGATAGATGTGCAAATCATGCAGGCTATCTTACCATTTATCGCCGCCCCGTTTAATAGAGCTTGCAAATAAACTTTCCTCATTCATATCAAAGCCAATGTCTAAATGGATGAATGTTGCTGAAAAATTATTGCATGTTTTCATGTTCGAATGTGCCGCGTAAACGTTCAACTACAAAAAATGCTCTGCTACAACGAATTGGCGCCAGAAAAGCATTGTGGCAATTATAATGTAGTGATTGGGACCTCAGCGCTTAGGTGACGCTGACAAGAAAGAACAAGGACGGGCGCTACCTTCTAGCAAGTGCCCGTCCTTATGGTGCTTTGTTGTCCGCGTCACCTGAGCACTAAGGTCACAACAAGTGTATTAAACCAACTAGCAGAAAAAATCTATAACTATAGTCCAGTTTGTTGCATGTCACTGTTACATGGGTTCGGACTGTTTCTGACGATAAGATGCCTATCATCGATTCCTTATAAGCATTCCTTTAAAAGGAGTGCTTACAACAGTATATTTTATTCAAAATATAATCCCACCTCTTATGTAACACCTGTAATGGGGGCCTTTACGGAAATAAACTGAACTGAAACTGAAGTGCTCCATAATCTCCGCCTTACACCCCCCTTACCCCCAGCGTACTCTGACGTCATTCTTATAAGTCGTGTAAAACAGCTAAAAAGTACAGTTTGTCTACACCCACTCATGAAAAATTTGCAGCCTAATATGCTTTTCTTTATAGCGCAAAAGTATAGAGAAATACAATATTGCAGCCGTCTTGGCACACTTTTCATTTTCTGTGTTTCATGGCATCACATTGATAAAAAAAATTTATCGCGTCTAGGTGCACGAGTATACTGATATATTTGCGGCCTCTTCCCGTGCCCAGCCTTCGCACTACGTTTTGATATCACTTGAGCTGGAACGTTTTCTCCTCCGTACCGTCACTGGCAACAGAATGATCTTTTCTTTCTTGACGCATTCGGCTGCAAAATGTATAGGGTCCTGAGACAGGGTTTCTCATTTCAACTTGGCCAGCGAACGTGGCTAGAATCACGTTCTGCAAACTGGAGCGTAAGTTTGAGTAAAAGCGGCCGCATTGCCTTCGTTGCCGCAACACCGCCTCTCTTATTCTAGACATTTTTCCGTTTCGTAGGGAGTGAAATATGAATGTCCGGGTTTTTGCGTTCTATTTGCAATCTTTCTGCGGAATGAATGTAGTTCTTTCCTGACCTCATATGTTTTTTAAGGAGATGGGGGAGGAGGGTGACGCTGCAAGCAATCACTTTTCGTGGCTTTCCGCGGTTGCATAGTACTGCGCCTGAAGACATGCGTGCCATGGTAGTTCTCGCTTCCACGCATGTGCGAGGAACTGGCGTAAAAGCCTGAAATACTTCATTTGTAGACGAAACGAGCTTTGAACTTGAAATTTAGCAGCATTTCACTACTGATCTTCAGAATATTATTCAAGTCAACAGGATTTTAGAACTCAACGGCTACATTTGGAATATTGCAATACGTGCCATAAAGTGATACATTTGAAAGATAAACAAATTGTGGTATTTTGTTGAAATATCGATAAAAAATTTCATGCAATAATTGTCAATTGTTTTTACCAGTTCGGCTCAACGCATGCATTTTTTTTCTGCCAGTCGTACTTACGCGCTGACGACTTCGATATAAACTCAATTAGTTGCTTTGGGAATTGCCACATTACACGTTGCTATACATTGTGATTTCCCGCGCGGGTTGTATACACCTAAATACACAGGCAAATCAAGCTTGCTTGCGCTAAGGGGCGTCTACTGCAAGTAATTTTTCCTGAAGACGTTTCACAACAATGGCATCTTACAATACCAAAATATCTATATATACTAAATGCCACATGTGAGTCATTTTCTTCAATCATGGGCGCTCGTCCAAATAGCAAGCATGCGTGAAGTGCACATAGACAAAAGGTAAACAAACAAGCCAAATTGTTCAGAAGCATTCCGGTCTCTTCGTTCTTGATCCTGTCTTCGATGGCTCGCGATATACGTATTTGAAATTTTGCACCAACTACCGCAAAGTGTCAGCTTCGTCACAATGTCATCGCAATTGAGATGCAGCCATCAACCGAGAGAGCTCAACTTTATGCGCTCTCACTTCTGCCAAGGAGAGGAGGAGGAGACAAAGGGGAGGAAAGACAGCGAGGTTAGCCAGGGTAATTACTGGCTGGCTACCCTGTGCTAGGGAAAGCGCTAAAGGGAATAAAAAGAGAAAGAAGAAGAAGAGGAAGAAAATGGAAACCAGAAAATTCATACAGTAACCCAAAACTAGCTACGCGCTACAACTTCCAACGGCGGTCCCACAATTCGCATATCCTTAAAAACTTCAGCAAAGCCCTTAAAGAGAAGCTGAAACACTTTCCGAAAAAAAAAATGAGTTCCCTGCGGCATTCTACAGTTTTCAGTCCACTGAACACGAATATCTCATTTAAAAGGGGCGGAAACAAATGCAAGCGGGTTTTTTTTTTTCAAGAAAACGCGCCGCACCAGCGCCTCAGGGCATCGCGCGAACGCCGCTGCTGCCCGTGATTGGTCGGGACCACTTTGACGTCATTCACGGGGATCGCCGGTCGGTGCCGCCGTTTCAGAGCGTAGCACGCTGTTCTGTTCTGGCTTCACAGCTGAGTTGTAAGCATTATGGAACGTTCTCGCTGTCTCGGAGAACTTGTATTTTCGTCGTACATGTTCGAACCGACAGCCGATACAGAAAATGATGGCGGCAACGGGGGCAACTACTATGTTGAGTGTGCCAACAGCGAGAGCGATGTGTGCACCTTCTCGCGCGTTGGAAATCTTAGCTGCTACTTATGTATTTTCATGTACCTGCACGTTCCAATGACGGGAGAAAAAACGCGCTAAAGTGTCACTGGGAACTTGCTGCTGGAAGAATGCCGAAGCACTAACATCTCATTACATTGTGAAGAAGGGTGCAGTTCTGCGATGTCATGCACCTTGCCGCTGCTTTTCTAATGTTGCGTGGTTTTTTTTCCTGTTGATACACGATCGCGAACATAAGTGCCGCGTTTGGCTACTTCAAACTCTTCAACATTATCTGCCTGTGTCACACTGGCTGCTTCAAACTCTTCGATTGGTGATGGTAGTGGAACAGGTTCATCAAGGCTCGGTTCTCAAGGTGCTCTGCTAGAACCTGAAAGGGTGCAAGGCATGGATGTCATGAATTTCAGCCTATCATGCATATCAGCCAACATGACAACTGTTGGATTACTTACAGTAATTGAAATACTTCTTCAGTAATTTATGTGATGGATTAGTTGTCTAGTGATTAAGTAATGGTGAGTTATTTGGTGTCTGTAATTTCATGGCTAAAGTAATTTATTAATTGCGGTAAATATGCACCAGTAAGCTGTGTACGGTGCCAGAACGTTGGTAGTGTCGTGAGGTGTCGTGGAGGCACATAGGGGGGGGGGGGGGGCTTAGGGCATGAAATCTTGGCATGTGTATGTTACCTTGAAGAAAATTTGGCGACCCTTTATACTTTGCTTTTTGCTTCTTGCTTGCATGAAAACTTTTTGGAAGGAATCGTAAAGTAATATCATTACTTTTTTGAAAGCCGTAATTGGTAATGTGCTTCAAATCAATGAGCGCAATAAGAAAGTAATGAGTAATGTATTATATTTACTTTCAAATAATAATTTTGCCATGCGTGATGCATAGCTAGTTAAAGGCAAGAAAACATTTTTTGTCCAACAGCGATGCCTGTATTGGGCTAGACCACGTCGAACGCTGACAAGTTCAATACCGCACAACGTTACTTCATTATTTCAACCCGTTCGCCTTGCCACGGGCGCGGCTGTGTTGACGCTCACTTTTGCGGCATTTCGCTGGTGGTAACAAGTTGTGAGTGCCAAATCTACAGAACGAAGTTTTTACACGCCGAGTTCAACTACTCTAACGCGAGCATGAAAATATAACCGTAACGCCTTATGTCGTGCGATTTGAACACGAATGCTGAACAGCTAAACCTGCGGGCACCGCGTGGTAGGACGAATAGCAAATATAACTGAAAGCGCAAGCGTACTCCCGGCCAGTTATTTCACCGTACCAAAACAGCGCCGCACAAACAGCCGTAGTAGAGTGTTCTGTGACAAAGCGGAGTGGAAAAACAGGATGAAAACGGCAAGCACTTTGCACGCATGTGCATATTCGCGTCTGTGCCTCCACCTCCCTTAGTCATAGGCCGCTGTAGGCCGTTTGTTTGACACTCAGGTGATCACCCGCTTAAAAATTGCCCGTGTGCACATTAGAACCCTTACCTCACCCTTTCTTCTCTTGGCGAAGGCCGCTCTTGGAAGTGGCGAGGTGTTTCTCTTGTGGGAGAATATAGACGGAACAACGCCGGCCTTCAGTCGCGCCGATTTAATTGGAATACTGATTACCGGCATCGTTGTCAAGCTCCGATGATAATCACTGTCGCAGAAATGGTCCGAACACAGCACAGTTGATTTTGTCGGCAAGAAATTATCTCTCCTCACCCGTGTGACGGCAAAGGGGCTCGGCCTCTCTGTACCGACGTGGGAGCGGCCCGCACCAGTCCCAGACTGATCCCTCAGTACCTAAACAAAGTTATTCATACCATACCGCAAGGACCCAATGCGCTGCAAGTTTCTTGTCCTTCGGGAACATGTGAAACACCACATCGTCTCGCCCGCCTGTGTTTGCACAGCCGAATGCTCCACAGAACGAGGGCATGTTGGGCGCCCTTGGCTGTTGGCACTCACGCAGCACAGAAAGGAAGCACAGTACACGAAAATCGCAAAAGAAAACAAATGTGAGCGGCGGCAGATCTCTCGTAGCGTCGTTTAGTAAAGCGCAGGACGGAAAGAAACATGCCAGCGCATGCCAGCACGCCGGTCCGCCAGTACGGTCCCCGGGAATGACGTCACTCTCGCCGGTTCTCTCCTCCGGCTGCCTCCTCACCCGGCGCTCCGTGAAGCGATGGGGGCGTGTCCGCAGGGGGATTTAGAAAGCGATTTCTGCCCCTTATATTGACAATACAAAGAAAAAATTTCAGAACCGTAAATTAATGGGTCTGTTCTTCCCAAACCCAGCAATTCATGGAAATTGAAAACGGTTTCAGCATTCCTTTAAGGCCTTGAGTGCCGAAGCCCGTCTGGACCAGTGTCCTAGAGCTTTTTCCTCTGTAAAGGGGATATTGTCCAGTTGTTTGAGCACGGTCGCGAGCACTTTTCTTGGCACTGTGTAACGGGGACAGTCACAAAGGAGGTGCTCAATCGTCTCCTCGCAGCCGCAGGTGTCAGAAGTAGGGCTATCGGCCATTTCAATGCGGAATGAATAGGAGTTCGTGAAAACCACACCGAGTCACAGACGGCACAGAAGTGTTGCTTCCGCTCGTGGTAACCCTGGTGGTAGAGGGAGTAGCAAACATAGTTCCAATCTGTGGAGACGTGTGTTCGTAAATTCACTGGTGTTCCACAGATACTGCGTAAGCTCGAGGGCGAGGGAGCGAAGACTTGTGGCTGCATCAGTTCATGACATTGGTATTGGTATAACATGGGCATCATCGTGGGCCAATCGGGCGGCGTCATCCGCACCGTGATTTCCCGAAATTCCGCAGTGACCCGGTATCCACTGGTAGATGACGTTGTGCCTTTTGTTGATTGCGTGATGGTGGAGCAGTCGGATGCCTGCGACTAGTTGCACATTTAGTCTGTGGTTGAAAGGGGGCATCAGACACTGGACAGCTGCCTTTGAGCAACATAATATGGACCACGAATGTGATGATTTCTGAACAATAAATTCCAGAGCAGCACGGATAGCTGCGAGTTCTGCAGCCGTCGATGATGTAATGTGAGATGTCTTGAACTTGAGGGTGACAGACTCTGCTGGAATCACCACTGCTCCAGCTGAACTTTTAGAGGAGACAGAACCGTCCGTGTAATCGTGGGTGCGTCCTTTGTGCTTGTCGTCTAGGAATGAAAGCACGTTTTTTTTAGGGCGGAAGTTGACATCTCCGTCTTCTTTTTGATACCGGGAATAACAAGAGCCTAGAGTGGATGGAGCCACGACAGCGGTAGATATGGTCGTGCTGCAGGCGTGAAGTTTGACGGTAAAGTTCCATGGTTGGCGGCAATAATCTTGCAAAACGCTGAACGAGGTCGAGAAGCAGGAAGGGAAGCGAGATGATGCGATGAAAGTCGGGCGAAGTGCCTGATATGCATCCTTAAAGCGTCGACTTGAAGATACATATTGATGGAGTGGTCACGCGCGATGGCTATTGTTGTTGCCGTGGATGCACATCTGGGAAGGCCAAGGCAAATTAGCGGAGCTTGAGCTTGTACAGACTGGAGGGCACGGAGGTTGGTCTTACCGGTCCCACCCAGTACAGGTAGGCTATAGCGCAGGAGACCGATGAACAGTGCGTTATAGAATTGGAGCATCGCACTCACAGACGCACCCCGTGACTTTCCCGCAAGAAATCTGAGCACGTGGGTTATCATGACTAATTTTCTTTTTAGGTAGGAGATATGAGGACTCAAGGAAAGGTCTCGATCTATTATCACTCCTAGAAAGCGGTGAGTCTTCTCATAGGCAATCGGCTGTCCATTAATTCTGATAACGTACAGCTTCATTGCTTTGCGCGTGAAAGCCACTATAGAGCACTTCTCGAAAGACACCTCCAGACCCCGCGCTCGAAGATAACCTGATGTTAGTGTGGCCGCTTTTTGAAGTCTGGCGCGCACCTGGGGACGCGTTGCTCCTGATGACCAAACGCATATATCGTCTGCATAGATAGACACATGAACGGATTGCGGAAGGGTATGAACCAGGTCAGTGAACACGGGGTTAAATAGAGTGGGGCTCAAGACTCCGCCTTGTGGTACGCCACGGTAGGTGTTGTGTATTGATGATGCACCATCCTATGTTTGCACAAAGAATGACCTGTCATTCACGAAGTTGGATATCCATCGAAAAACAAGGACGTCCAGGCTGACATCGCCCAAGGCGTCCAGGATGGCCTGATGAGTTACGTTGTCATAAGCGCCTTTAACATCCAGGAACATCGCCGCTGGCAGCCTCCTGAGGCTTTTTTTCGTGCTGAACAGACGAAACAAGATCTATGCCGTTGTCTACAGAAGAGCGTCCACGCCGAAAGCCTGCCATAGCGTCAGGGTATAACGTGTAGTGTTCCAGATACCACTCTAGATGCGTCAGCACCATCCTCTTCATCACCTTTCCTAGGCAACAGGCCAGAGCAAAGGGACGATAAGACGCCACGTCTAGGGCTGATTTACCTAGTTTGAGCAGAGGCACAAGGCGGCTAGACGTTCATGCAGCACGAACTACTCCTTCACGCCATGAATTATTGTACATGTCTAGAAGTGCATGCCGGGCTGTTTGACCAAGGTTTCCAAGAGCTGCGTATATCACCCCGTCAGGCCCAGGCGATGAGGAACGTCTGCACGCTGCCAACGCCGCCTGCAACTCCTCGATGGAAAACACATTGTCCATACGAGAATTCTGCGAGATTGGGACATCATGGGGATCCCGTGTAGCGACCGATGGCGGTAGACCAGCAACTTTGACACAGAAGTCCTCCGCTACGTCGACCTCTCTGCGACCTTGGTAGAGAGCCAGGCATTTGAAGGGGTGGTGTTGTTGTGGTGATGTTCGAAGACCACGTAGTGTTCTCCATATATGCGAGAAGGGTTTATGCGGATCAAGGGAATGACAGAAGGTTTTCCATCTTAGAGACTGAAGGGAGTTGACCCGACGCTGGATCTTCTTCTGTACGCGTCTCGCCTCCCTTGGGTCGTAGATGGACTTGGTGCGCCAGTACCTTCGTTCCGCACGACGGCGGATTGCTCGAAGCCGCTCCAATTCTGCTTCGAATTCAGAAAACCTAGGAATAGGCCTGAAAGGTCTTGTGGCTTCTTTAGCAGCGGCGTTAATTAGCTTCTCGTTGATGCCAGGTAGGCAGGCCTGGATCTCTTGGCAATTCTTCTCCATGAGCAACTTGTATTTAGGCCAGTCGATGTGATGAAGAACTGTAGTAGAGTGTGACTTGCGCATGCCGTCGATTTTAACATATGTTGGAACGTGGTCACTACCAAGCGTTTCGCTGTCCGTGAAGCATTTCACACTGGCACTGGGGCATCTTGAAACAAAAGTTAAGTCCAGGCAGCTGCTGTATGTCAATCCCCGCAAAAAAGTGGGACTACCATCATTCAGGCAGCAGAGCTCATGGTCCGATGCGAAGGATAGTACATATCTTCCTCGACAGTCCATCTTTAAGCTTCCCCATAGCGGATGATGCGCATTGAAGTCGTCGGTAATAATCGATGGTCCAGGTGTCGCTATTGAAATTGCACTTAGTCTTGCGTTGTCAAATCGACTCGAAAGTGAAATGTAGGCACCAACGAGTATGAGCGCGACGTTCTTGCATTTTATAGTCAAACATACGTACTGATTGTCGTCTTTAGGTGCCACTGGCTGTAAAACATACGTGAAATCGCATCTTATCTAAACGATGACATTGCTGCGGTCGCTACAGGTGGCAGACATGAAAGCTTCATATCCTGATAGGCGGATGGCGCTCTCAATGTTTGGTTCACAAATGACGATTATTGGAAATTTGTTCGTGAAAGCAAACGGAAGAATGTCCGAAATGCGGGATTTAATGCCTCTGACATTCCATTGGAAGATAGACGCTTCCCTGACCTCTTTAAGGAAGGAATGTAGAGGAGCAGCCATGGTGCTTCTCAAGACTGAAGAGTACCGGATTCAGGGCATCCAATATTTGAAGTGCGCCTCGAGCCGCCAGAATGTGTATGGCGGTCAGTAGTAATCGTAGCGTGTTCATAAGGGCGCTTATCATGGTGACAACTTGTTTGTCGTCATCTTGGTTGCTGCCAGAAGGTGAAGCATGATTCGGCGAGCATGCTACATCTCGGCGCTCCGCTGGTGGATCTAACCGTGGCAACGGCGGCCACTCCTCGCATGAGGCAATGATATTGGAGACTTTTTGCTAAGGAACCTCATTGCTACCACTGATAATTGTATGCGGAAGTTTGTGGACTGTCAGCGGACATGGTGCAGCCTTAGCAATAGCAGTGGGTTTCCCAGATCTCCGGCGACGTGAACGTCGACGTCGCACCTTAGCGGCAGGCTCCTGTGCGAGGAGCCATCCCTGGCCATTTGCCTCATGACTTTCGCCTCATTTTTTACATGTGGGCAATTCTTTGAAGTTGCATCGTGAGAGCCTTGGTAATTGGCGCACTTTTGGTTTTCTGCACGAAAGGCGTCGGAGCTGTGCGACTCAGAGCATCGTGAGCACACGGCACATTTGTGCAAACCGCACTAACGTGCCCTATCCTTTGACACTTCCTGCACTGAAGCGGCTTTGACACAAAAGGCCGTACAATGTGTCGGAAGTGACCGACCTTGACGTGTCACGGTAGGCTGTCTCCTTTGAAAGTTAACTTGACACACTGCGAGTTTCCCAGGTGACGGGCTTGCAACATGGTAATTCCCTCTGTCGCAAGCTTTATGAGTATATGCAGGTCAGCATCGCTTATGGAATTATGTACGTCACACACAACGCCGGCCGTAGAGTCATGATCGTCTTGTTTATAGCAGCGTACGTTGACGCCATCCAGTACCTTAACGTTGCTGAAAATGTCTAGCGTGCTGCGCTTTGTGACATATATAGCGAGTATGTTCTTACGGGCGTTGATCCTTACATCTTTGGTCTGACCCGGAACAATTGCCTCGAACGACACAGATGTGGCTTGGCGGTTGGTCTGGTTTAGGTTGTCGCTAGCAGCCACAGGCACAAATAAAATTGTGCGGTCTGATGGCTTTCACCTAGGGATCACAGATGCCTTACTTGCGGAAGGAGATGTCCTGACAAGTCTTCTTTTTGCTTTGTGATTCGCTACGGGCACGAAGTCGCTGTCCATCCGAGGTTTCATCACTGGTACCTCAGTAGATCACAGTGTTCTCGCTGTCGGTGTCACTCGGGCGTCTAGACCGCTTTCTCGGTGCGGCCGCTGTTGACGTAGAAGGACCAGGAGCCCCTCCAGGTGACTCCACGTCCATCGCCGTAGTTAAGGGAGCAGCGTCTCCCACAAAGTAGCTTCAAATTCGCAGAGACAAAAAGGCAGCGTTCCACACAGGACACTTCGTCGTCGTCTCGCCACACACTTCTGCCAAGTTGTAAAAACGGATAGGCAGTCCTACAGCATATCTGTCATTTAATATATTTTCTATTATGGTTGGTTATTATTTTTGGATTCGTGTGGCAGCGAGAAGTGCAAGAACAGCAAACTAAATACACCGCAGATAGAATATTGGCATATTTTTATCCTTATTGATTGACCGCGTTTCACCGCCAACAAATGTTATCCCTCAGCGCCGGACGCGCCTGCAGGTATCGGAAGTCTCTTGAATGTTATCGATGGTTCTGTCCGCTGTCTGTTGTTACCGAACCTTGTGTAATTTGATTGCGCGTAATCGGGACGTGAATTGTGTAGAACTTTCTGTAAGACACGCGGGCGCCAGCGATTATTCGGGAATCTTTGATAACTGATGTATAAAAGCCCACACGCTTGCGCGGCAGTTCAAGTTTCGACGATCGCCGACTGTGTTCACCGCTATCGTTGTGCTTTTAGTGTAGCCTGTCTTTATGGGAGTACGTTTGCTCAATAAAAGTTAGTTTCGTCAATCACAGTATTGCTACTGTGCTCCTTACGGTCAGTACTACTTTACAATATAGCTACTTACTGCGACTAAGATTAATGAAAGAAAGGTACATTCCTTTCTTGTGAAAATGCCGGGCGGAAGTTCCTCAGAGCCTCAAATATTTCTTCTACTTTCCCACTCAATTCCCCTTCCAAGTCAAAGAAGAGTAAATCAGATACGACTGCTCATGCATGTCGCCTTTACGGGCTGGAGTCTGAAACGTTTCTGTGAAGCATAGGATATCGTTCGAATTCTATTGCAATGCGATAAACTACGACTGTGATGATGAGATATACCTGAACTTCAGGCGTTCCAACAAAGCTGTTGTGGAAGTGGCCGCTTTGCCTTCAAGCGCACAGGGGCAGTATGCACGTTCGGATGAATGACTTCATAAATGCCAGTTCATGACGCCTCGATGATAGCTACTTGCCCTTTCGCTGAAGAAAGGTTCATACACGTTTACGATGTGCGAACATTCAAGCTCAGTATTAGACTGGTGAACAACTTCTAGTGGTACAGCCAGAAGGATAAATTATAGATTTTATTTGAGTCGTGCGGCTGCAGCGATCCTCTGCCTCATCATTTGCCTTATATTTTATCGTTGCCATGTACCGACATGCCTGTTTCGAATGCCACTCGATTGGCATTGCGTCTGGTTTTCCTGTTGCTCACAGCAAGTTCAAGGATATAGTGTGAAAGAGAAAACAAAAATAGTGCTCCATGTGGCGAAAAATTGTTGTCCTGCTGCAGCCGCTCAAAGAAATGAAGCCTAAGTTATCCATACATTAAGAATGCAGCGTGGATGGCCCGCGGTATAGGCCCGCTAGTTGAATGTAAACGTTGAGTGACATTATTGATTCCCATGGATGAAATGATAAAAATTCGCACAAGCCGAACTTACTGTCAGATAAGGTACAATACAAACAAGCGATAAGATGAAACGCCCTTGTTCCGAGACTTCAGTCGATGATATTGATTTCAGTAAAACCATAAAAGTCCAGTCTTGAAATCATTCTGTCGATATTGGTGTGCCTTTGAAGGTGAAAATGTTTAGCAAAGGATGTATTTCGTTCCGTCATTGCTGCTTGTAAAGTGGGAAACATCGTTTACAGCCGATTTCATAATTCACAAGTGCAGATGCAACTGATTGACCATCGATAATTTTGTTAGGCGCATTCACGTAGATTGCCTATAATGAACCTTCCGCCTAGTGGTGGAGGAGTTTCAACCCTTTGTTTAATGTTAGAGAGGCATGCCCATTGGAATAAATATAATAAATCTAATGCAAGGGATAAAGTTTTTGGATGGATGAAGAGTTGCCGCACAAGTTGCAGCATTTTGCACCAAGTGAAGGTGTTCTCATTTCACCAACATAAAATGTGCCCCCCGTTACATATTTGCTTCCACACAAAGAACTGAACGCGCAATGTTCCCGAAAACCACGAAAGCCTCCTAGATCTTGGGGCGTTTAGAAGCTACTATACACACGAGAAATGTTTTTTCTTTATACGATGTGGCACTAAATCACAAATCTTTTGCAGCTGTGGCACAGTGTATAACATGAGATCTTGACGAATACGAGAACATTTATCAGGGCTCTGCTTGCTTGAGCTGATAAATATGAAGTAAGCCGCGAGGATAAAACAGCAATGGATGTGTCTCCGTTGAGACCGCAATATTCTGTCCTTCCAATTGGGCTCTCTTTAAGCCCTTATTTACTGCGCCCGCTGTTGACATTGCCGTTTGGCGCTACTGTACAACGCAATACTAGTTCCATGCTGCACAATCAAAGCTAGGAGGGAGTTGAGCAAAGGCCGCAGAACTTTCCTAATGCTATTTCCGCATAGAAGCGGTTCTTGATTGCGGTGAGAAAAGGCTGCATCCACGATGACGCCAAAACACCACAGCACCATTTCTTTTTCACCATTAGCAGCTTTATGATCCGATTGTTAAGGTTGCACTCGTGTTATACGGGAAATTACGCTGCGCGGAACAAGTCAATATGTTTGAGCGCTCCGGGAAAGGATAAAGTGGTGCCATAGGTGAGTAGGCTCAGATGATGGCCGAGGGCACATAGATAAACTCTAAGATGACGGTTAGAGCCGGACGCCAAGAGAATCCCTGAAGCTTTGCTCGGCGTTCAACGTCCTCTGCGTTGCCTCTTGGGAGGGCTCCATCATGTGGGACACCGGAAATTGCGCCATTAGTTCGAGATGACGAGACCACGTAATAGTGGTCTCGCCATCTACCACTTTCTGCGGGCCATACCCTGGAGTGTCATATGAAGATCTTTGGTGGACATCGGTTGAGAGGGACCTATTAGCAGCAGTAACGGTTGCGTCTTACAGCGTCATGGCTGGAGACCGTGACTTGATATACCGGCTTGCACTTTCCCAGAAGAAGGATAAATTGTGGAAATTGTTAATCTGAGAAGTTATTAGCTAGGATGCATGCTAATAGGCGAAATATAAAGAAACGTATTTGACATAAAAGGAATGAGACGTACCTTCTATTCATAACATCGGAAATGACATGCCATTGCCGAGGTGCTTCAAGTGCAAAATAAATTTTTGCTTCATGTTCATGTGCCAAAAGAATAAAAAATCTCTTTTTTTCTGGTGCACACGATTGCGGATGGCGTGCTTATGACCGTTTTGTAACCTGTCTTTCTGTCGCATTGTTGTTCTTGCATTTCACACATTGTGCTGCACTCGCAAGACTGTGTATTTTTAAGCTATCTGCACGATGACAATGGACGCTTCTTCACTTCAGAAACACCTGATGCTCCTCACGTATACTTCATTTGCGTTTTCTTAGCATATTGCACCTACGGCATGGTCACTTAGCATATAGGCTCTGCTTATCCACTCAAGGCTGTAAAGCACGGAGTTCCTTGCTAAACCTCATACGTATAGGCTGACAAGCTATTGAAGCCCAATGCGTTGTAAGGCATTCTTTTCTTTATATGACACTATTAGTGGAGTAGTGAAAAGACACAACAAAGTTAATGGAAGCGAGCGTCACCGCCATACTTCGATTGGTCAAGCATAGCTCACGTCGAGCGGAGGTCGTTAGTGCGGCTTGCATAGGCGCCAGTATGCCTTCTTTTTTTCCCACTTAACTTTTCTGTTAAAATTGTTCCTACATTTCACTGAGTAACCAAACATGCTTTTCCTAGTGTTTTATAGGCATGGTTGTTTACTGAATTTATATGATTATCGTTCGAGATATCAGTGATGACAGAGTCAAGATAACAGGGATTAGCGTTTGTGTCTTTGTAGAACAATGTTTGGAGAAACTATCTGTTGCTTAAAGACATGGGACTCATCAAGATACATAATGAACATTTACACGTTTGAACTCCTTGCTTTGTATATCATGCGTTTCTGCGTGTTATTATGTAGGGAATGAAATGTCATGAAGGAATAAACCTCGAGGTTCTCATTACAATACAGTCTTGCATCTACTTCGGGGAGGAGTTGCTCCTGCTGCAACCAGTCAGTAGAATCGTACGTCACGTGTGTCTGAATTTTTTACCTTCCTATCCTACCTTCACTCACTGCCACATGCTGCAAATAATCTCACTGCAAATAATTTGACTTGAATCGATGGTTCTGCTATCAGGTCATTGATATATATTAGGAAGAGCACAGAAGGTTCCCAGCACAGAGCCCTGCGGCACTCCGGAGACAACGTCACATATTGTAGACCGGCTTTCTTTAACAGTAACGAGTTGTCGGCGATTTATTACAAAAGCTTCGATCCATTGGACAACTTTACAGTCACCTAACACGACTCAACTTCAATAATAGTTACATCTGGCCAACCATACCGAATGCCTTTCTAAAGTCTAGATAAATTATATCTACTTGACCTCTTCGATCTAGCACTTCCCTGATGAAATGCACTGTTTCCACAAGTTGGGTCACTGTCGAGAGGCCGCTACGAAAACCATGCTCAGACTCACTGAAGAAATTTTTGCTCGTCAGAAATTCTCTGACGTGTTTGGAGGCAACGTGTTCAAGAATCTTGCATAATGTTGACGTTAGTGCAATGGGCCTGTAGTTGGAAACACATGTAAGATCTCCGCCTTTTGGTATTGGGATTACTTCACTTAATTTCCAATCGTCAGATAGAGCCCCCGACTTTAGTTATTTTTTAAAGGTAACTAAGAGGTATTTAGCCATCTACTCTGCATAACTCTTTAAAAATGCGTTAGGAATTTCATCAGGCCCAGATAATTTACATTGTTTTAGATTGAGCAATAGCTTAAATATACCTCGCTCAGAACGCTGGAGTTCGCCTAGAGCAAGTCAGCAATGAGAAACGCAAAAGTCGTCTACTTCACCATTGTCTGTAGTAAAGACACTGGAGAAGAAACTGTTAAGCTCATTTGCAATATCTTCTTCATTAGTAATAAAGCCTTGAGTCGTACTCAACTCAGAGATTGCCATTTTATCTTTTGAAAAGTGCCTCCAGAACTTCAGGGGTGAGTCTTTAAAAAACATTGGCATTCTAACATTAAAATACTTCTGTTTGGACTCTTTTATTTTATCCTCCAATTCCCACTCCTCCAACTCCAACATTAAAACCACCTGCTGCAACGATGTTCTTGTTTTGTACACGCAGGCAATGCATGAAATCATTCAGTTTCTCGATAGCTGCTGCGCTTGTCCCAGGTGGGCGATACGCTGCACCAATAACAACTTCGTTTAACCCCCCAAAAATTTTAAACAACGCTGTTTCTATATCTAAAAATACTCAAATACTGTGTACTGCAGTCTGCTATCAATGAAAATCGTCACACCCCCACCTCGGCTGCTACGGTCGTTCCTTATCACTTTGTATCCCGGCGGACAGAGTCCGTGATGATAATCTTCGGAGCAGAGCCATGTTTCCGTCGCTATCACTACATCCAACTCGTGTTTCGTCAAAACGTATTCCATTTCAACGCTTTTGTTTAAGAGGGTACGGTCATTATTATTGAGCAAGTGAAGTCTGCGCTTCTGGTGACGTCAGTCAGATGTTAACGCTTAGTTCTAGCTGCGTTCGGGTCCATCTTTTGCTGATACATCACATAACATTGTTTCTTCATGTCATCCCAGGCCTAAGTGGTGCCGTCAATCTTCATCTTGTCGTAAGCAAGAATAACTTTGCGCCCGCTCTCCCTATCTCTCAAAGCACTTTTCCAAAGGTTCCGTCGCTTCTGTCTAACATCTTTTGAGTAGTCGTCATTATTAGCGGGTCTCTTTAAGTTTCATTGCACTCCGTAGTACAGCCTGCCTTCCATCGAAATTAGTAAGACGCCGGAATATGGCCCTTGTTTCGCCTGAAGAATACTTTCGTATTCTGTGCAGGCATTCTACACTCGTAACAGAAACATTGCGCTTCTCTAGGAAAACTCTGCCAACTACTTCACCTTTCAATTTCTCTGATGTTTCATTTTCTGTCTCTGAGAGTCCCATTACGATGAGGTTATTGGTTCGACTGCGCTTTTCGAGAACTTAGAGTTTTTCTCTGCATGCCATTCAAATACGTAGGTAAGTTAGAAATTTCTACTTCTGATTGTTCTATTTTCTTAGTTAGCTTAGGAATACTAGACACAACAGTCTCAACCTTAGCAAGTGTTGCCTTTAGGTCAGTCACATCAGTCTTCAACCCTTTATTTCAACCAGAATTTGTTCTCGTAACTGTCGTTCAGGACCCGGATTCCTTTCAACGTCACCACAATATAACAATTGCGTCATAACATCAAAACATTCACTGAAATCGCACAAATGATTTGTGGGATCGGAAGCACCAGCAAACCAAGACAGTCGTCTTTGAAACAAGCATAAGAGCGTTTGTCACCAACCTCTGTGAAGAACAAAACTGAGTTTAGCAGTCCTTTCATCGCAGTGCCTCCAAGCCCACTGTCGCCGAAGCCATAGTCCATCGTCGAAGAAACCGCCCCATTCGATGATACCGATGACCTCGGTGCTTCCCACGATGCAGTCAATGCCCGGGTACGCAGCAGCATGAAGTCGGTTGTTTCCGCGGAATACACGGAAACGGTCCCACTGAAGAACTCGATTTTGGGAAGAAGTGTGAATTCATCCTCGGCTTGCGCTTGAACCGGAGACGACAGCAACACCACCTGTGTGAAGAACAAAACTGAGTTTGTCAGTCCTTTCATCGCGGTGCCGCCAAGCCCACTGTCGCCGCAGCGATAGTCCATCGTCGAGTACCGAGCACGTAACACAAGCACATCCGCATTCATTTGAGATAAACACTGCTGATGTCACTTTGAACAGGCCTTCAGTCTCGTCGCTGCAGAAGCAAAAGTAATGCGCATAAATGTGAGACCGGCACTGGACTCTACGTATAAATGCCACATGGCTATATTAAGGGAAAACAGTAAATGTGAACAGTATGGCGGACTGACCTTGTTTCACATTTGCCAGCGCCTCTTCCGCGTGCTTTACGCTTACTTTTATTGCATGCTTCCGAGTGCAATTTTGGACTAATGAAGAACGATGAATGTGTTTACATGGACCGAATGAAAGAGTTGCATACAGAATAGTAACAATGCGAAGGGCAATTTAAAAACGTACTTGCTTTCGTGTCCCATACAGGCAAAACAATCACATACAGCGTTTCCCGTTCTATTTTGGGACGCCTCCGACGCGCATTCCGTTTCTGGCGGTATAACGGATGAAACAAAACAATCTAATTTTCTCATCGCTGTATAGTTTCTTTTTTTCCCATAAAGAAGTGCGCAATTGTCTTGCCCTGTTTTGAGGCGCGATAAATTCCCTGGAAACTCTCCTGCCTTGCTTGGAGGAAAGATACAGAATGAGAAAACACAACGGCAAATAAATAGCGCAGTGCCCAAGAGAACCAGCATGTGCGAACTATGCCGAAGGGATATAAACAATGTCAACAACGAGGCTAAGGAAGTTACGATATATTGTGAAGAACGTTAAGCTTGGAGAATCAAACAATGCGTGGAAAACGAACACGCCATTGCATTTACATCCGTGGCACGTACACCAGATGGAAATGAAACATTCGTTATTTTCGCCGAGCCGTGTGGGGTTGCTTATCCCTCTACAATAAAGCTATCACGAGGTACGAACTGTCTTTCCTTTTTTTTTACCCGACATAGCTGTCGTCATCCCCCTTCGTGCTGCACTTCGCACCCCAGATTTCTCGTCACGTCTGTTTTCATCCTTATTTTCACAGACAGACATGTGGAACTTTGAAAACAATTTTTCTCTCAACTTCCTTCAATCATTGCGCCTAATCAAACAAGTCGTTCTACAGCATTGGTGCTGGATTGGCATATTGAAAAAAAAACGTATCACAAGGCAGCACAGCTTCCGCAATTCGAATCTTAAAAAGGATTTATCCCAAAGACATGACCTTATTCACTGTGCTCTTTATTTCTTTGTTTCTCGTCCCCTTTGCCACATTCTTGCTTACATTGTTTTTTTTTGCCCTCTCCTGTTTTTAAATTATGTCTGTGCTCTTCGCGATGCGTGGAGAACTAGAGAAAATATTTTGCTTACCTGCATAAAGAAGCAAGCAGATATACCTGGTAATAATTTTAATCGCGAAAATGGCTTGCACAAGTTGTATTCCTTCATCCGATGCCTGTGCGCTTTTTTAACCAGATGTTCCTTCGATGTTCACCACCGTGTTCACACAATTACGCTGTAGTGGCAACGCCGCTGGTATACTAAGTGGAATTCCAACTTCATGGTAGCCCACCATTTTGAACCTTCACTGAAGGATAGTAAGGAACGTTTGTTATCACCTTTTCATTTGAATATAAAGCTACCTCTATCTCGTTTCATTCGATTTGATTATTATTTTCATTGATTCGAGGTTGGAAAAGCAACATCATCGGCCTTTGAATTGTGAATGATGCGTCGTGCCTGAATAAATAAATAAGTAAATGCATCAAATGAACTAATTTGCATGCTTTTCTAACGGGCAAAAAAAATGAGATGAAGGTTGCCGAAGCTTTTGGCGTTCCTTATTTGTGCTATAGCATGATCATAAATAAACAGAACGAAACATGCCAGCGTGCGAAATATTTTTTGTGATTATATTATGGCCGGGGCAGCAAAAGAGCATTAAATTTTTACTGCCAAGATATAAAAATTTGTCTCGTCTCTATGGGGCCATCAACGCGCCCTTCCACACTTACTGTATTGGGTTACATTGTAATGCAAAACATAATCAAACTATAATTTTAAGTACCCTCAACTCCTTCACATTGCCGTTTTTCTGTGTAACAAATTGTTGTGTTACCAACAGAATGTTACCGTTTGGTTCATCAGATCACCCATCTCGACGCGAAATATTTACCGAGAAAGGACTGGTCGGGAATCTTACTCTGCATAATACCTACACGTTATGAAAACAAATCAATGGCCCTGGACATTTTATCCTGCCACCAGTAATAAAACCAAAGAAGAAAGTTGCATCAAGCTTCCGTTTCACACATTGGATCAACTTTTGCATGATGCATTTCGGGCCACGGTACAAAGTTTTACAAGCAGCATTGTTTGTTGCATTTTTTTTATTCTTACTTAAAACGATTTTCATTGCTGTGTCTTTATCTCTTTCGAATGTTTACTTCAAATCATATTGTCAATTGTTTGTGAAAGTCGACAATTAGCTGACATTTCTTCACTTTTTCGTAATAGTGTTCCAAGTATTGCCGCTGTTAACTGCGCATAACTATGGTTTCTTGTCAACTTTGCAGTTTCTCCTATTAATGTACTGGACCTTGCGTTTCGCCTGGACGCCTAAATTTGGTGTTTATCCAAATTTATTACGCGCCCAATTTGAGTATTCCAATATTTATCATTACAAAGGAGGCTTTTAGTATAACCGATGAGTGAAATAGTTTTTCCTCATGCTTACAATGACCGTAGCATGTTTGCACGGAAATACCCGCTGACAAAGTGGTGCGTACTGTTTCCAACTGTATCTCTTGGTATGACTGCACACATGAAATTCAACTCTTCATGGGTAAAACCTCATTAGGAAAGCGTTCTTCCATGATTTGCCGGTTTTTATGAAAGCACCTTATATTAGTCACTTCAGATTTTTGTAGACACTCTTACGTAAAATAAAGTCTCGGTTGAACAATCAAAAAAGCACTTAGAGTGCTCTATTTTCAAAGTGCTATTTTCTCTAATAATAATGCCCTAAGACATAAACGGCGAATTAAAAAAGAAAAACTTGCCAAAGCTTTCTCAAGATCACCGATTTTTTTTCCCTGCAGACGCGAATAGCTCTTCACACCATTGCGTAACATTGTTCAGTCTACTCAAGGCATTTGGAAGAGCCTTTACACCAGTCTTGTTTCTGAAGCAAAGCTGCTGGGTGCCTGGTTTCACAGCTCGTAAGTCCAGAGAAAGGGAGAAATAGTAAGATGAGAAAAGGAAAGGTTTGCGCTATCTCCTGCAGCCCTTGAGTCAGCACGGCTCGGCGTCAAATAGCCGAGACGAGTTCTTCCGCAGTAGATGACGACGACAGACACACTTCAGTGTCCGAGTACAGATACGTGGCACCAGGCTTAGTGCGTGTGAATCAGTTAGACTCGTGTGTTCTCTTTCTGTCTCTTCCTATCACACTCACATCTACCTCCTCATGCGTAAGGCAGCAAACTGGGCAAAATCTAGTGAACCTATTTTCCTTTCCTCCCTTCCCTCTTTCTCAGTCTCTATCCTGGTATTATATATTCCAATATAAACACCTCAACTCATTTTGATTGTTATCAAGTACACCGTCATGTTCTGATAATTTCAACAATAATATATCTTAGAAGGGTACTGGTTTGGGCTAAACAGAATTTCACACATCAATGTTCATCTTCTCCTGTACATATACGCCACACACAATATATTTCTGGCGTCCATTCATTTGAGCTCCTATCTGAGAGTAACAATAAAGATGACGCAGTCTTTCTCCCTCCTTTCGCCTGACCTATCGCTTCGGTGTAGACAGAGCTCTTAATCAAAGCGAAAAAAAATAACTCAGGTTATCTGGCGCACCGCCAAATGGAAAGCCGCCAACGTACTGGAAAATAACAAAGCGAGCAAACTGCTATACCTCGGAGTAAAAGGTGTCCCTGTGCAAGATCGAAGGTAGAAAATGCCCCAGCCATCTATTGGGCTCTCGTTTTATCCCCAACTCATCCTGTCTCACCTCACGGTCTTGTAGAATTTGCTGTTTTGGCATGTATGTTTTTATTTCTGTCAGCGGCCCCACATCATATCTATTCTTCAACATTCTCCTTCATCTGTGCTGCCGTCGTTTCTCCATCGCCTTTTTAAACATCTTTCTGTTCGCATCATTCTATCGATCCTCATTCCTTTTGCCTTGCCTCTCATTGGTTCTGACAGATTTTACTCGGGTTCCTCGCTGCATGGCTTATGTAGTTCCCGTGAATTCGTTACTGAGATGGTTTGCCTCATATTTTATGTCAGGTTTCTACAGGTTTTTATATTCGAATAAGCGGTGGGAGAGCAATGATCTTCCTTTCCCGACTGTTACATCCTTTCCAGATCCCTCTGCGCCCCTGGATCCACAGGAGCACATTCGTAAAGAAAGAATACAAACAAGAAGAGGTTGAAGGAGACAATCAAAACTCCTGAGGCTCCCTTATTAGAACATCCTTCCAGAGTCTGTCAGTTTGTAACACAAAAAGCCAGGTGTGGTTTCGCACTGACCTCCAATGTTAGGGATCGATGGAGGGCTTACAGAAAAAGAAACACATCTCTCAAGGCCGACGAGGACACAGACCCACCTGAGGAGCCGAGCATTACCTACTCGCTGCGTCACACGGAAGATGCCAAAGCAAACACCAAACACCTGCTTTAGGGTGGTCCCACTACACAAGACACCGGAGATATGCTTGCCGGAGCTTGTGGTGCCGCAAGTCACAGTGACAGCGCTTGTTCGTGTAGTGTTCTTGTGTAGCTCGTGCCGCTTCGCGCTGTCAATAGTTTCAGTATGAACAGTAGATTACTGCACTGCCTAATCTGCCTTTGAGCACGCAGAGACGTACTCTGACATCAGTACAGAAATTCGGCCCAAACACCGACCTCGTGGGACTCGCCTGACTCAGCCTCAGCACGCTTAGTGCGACTACCTAAATAACCTCATTCATAAACTCCGAACCTTATCCTGGCAATGTCGCCATCCATTTGGTAAATAAAAGTTGAAATCCTTCATTACTTCACTAATTCATTCATATTTGAGTATATTTCTTTGTTTCAATGTACTTGCAGCAGTTCTGCCCCGCATAGCTTAAGCGTGCGTTATATTCTTTACCTGTAAAGTTCCTTGGAAGTTATAATTATTCATGTTTCGTTTTCATTCGTGTGATTCATCCTTCTAGCCATAGCTTGAAGCAAATTTAGCGGCTTAATTATCTGATACTCATCTGAATTATAAAATTAATTGAGCATAGAGTACAGCACGGGAGAAAAGACAGAAAGATGCAAAGCTTGAAAACAAAGCACGTTCTGTGATTCGTTTATATGTGCATTTCAAGTCCTCGCAAAGATCTTTAAAACGGCGCCCGCACGTCGCGTGTTGCGTACGAAAAATTCATTCCGACTAAAGGTGTCATTGTCACTGGTACTTCAGTGCGAGAAAGAACTCTATCTGCAAGAGAACAGACTATGTTTGTCGCCTTCTCTGGTCTCGCGTGCGCTTATGCGCTTTACCTCAAACATATATCTGCAGCTTCGGCAATAACAACATTTCTTGAGCCTTTTATTTTCGGTATTATTGTGATCTACGATGCTTTACTAAAGGCAGCCGTCTATCAAAAGCAGCCGTCTATGCCACGTTTCTTTTAAGTGCCACCTGGCATGAAAGATCCAGTCGCATTTGCGCAGACTGCTTTTACCCATTTCTTCTACTTTCTGGTCGGCAGTTTTTGGAGTTCAAATGAAGCACCTTCCGTAGTGAACGTAGACACTTTACTAACTGCATGTCAACTGCGGTAGTATTTTGTTGATACATTTTTTTTCTGATGCACTTAGGAATCTAGCTGTAAAATATGGTTCATATATACAAAGTAAAGCGATCTTACCAAGTGCGATTGGGCGACTGAGTTTTAGTAACCTCCATTGTACACGAATAAACAGAAACAAGTTCGTTGGCGCTCAGCTACTTCAGAAGCCACACTGAGCCAAGATGACTGCGCGTTTCCCTCGGTGGACGCTAAAATTTAAGTACTGTCCGCTAGATAGCAATAGGATCAAGTATATTTCAGAAGGCCAGGGGAATAACGTTTTATCGTCAATTATACTGTACGGCGATGCACGCGTTGAACTAGGCGTAAATATATACGTTTTATAGCTGAACCTGGCCACGGAATAATGACTGCGCTACTTAAAGACGACTCGGCTGTATGGCCATTTTTGAGATCTGCGATGAAAACTCTGTTGCATTTGGACCTGTATAACTGGCCCAAACTTCCTACTGTTTCTTTGTTTATTGTGATCGCAATCATGTGTACACAGCAGGCAAAGTTTCGGCGTCACCGGTATATTCTGTATAAAGGTCAAGTGCGATAAGAATGTGCAGCCCACGTGCCGAATCCTGTGGCTGATAGGGAAAACGTGCCAGGGTGACCCGTGAAGGATGGTGCCTTGGTGCCAGCTTTCTTCCCACGTGCACAAGCATGAAGGCCACGTAATCTAGCATTTGTATGGAGGAGACCACGCGCTTCGTCTAGCGCGGCTGCAGCTGTCCATGGTTGTACAATCGGCGCGGAGCGAACACACGGCCTACGCTCCGTATCTTGGAGGCAAAAACGTAGCGCTATCTAAAAGTTGCCGGACTGGAATCAAATTGTAGGAAATAAGAAAAATACGCGCGTGTACCGTTAGATGTAGCTGTACTGATATCACACATATGGATGCATCAGGTGGCGGGCTCACTGGAGAGTTCATCCGCTGGCAGCGCGCGCTAGAACGATAAAAAATCAGAAACATGGCTACATTTAAATAAAGAAATTCAACGAGAAATATGAGCAGGGGTGCGAGTAAAATTAGGCTGAAGTTGGGTAAATCCACCGCGGAAACTCGGGAAATGCTTCGTCAGGCGCGCCGTGATGCTGCTGTGGGATGTAGTCAGTGTATTGAGAGATATTCGCGGTCCAAGGGCGTTCAAACCCCCTTGAGCACAACACCGGAGAAAGTTGCGAAAATTGCATAAATGATTCGGGAGGATCGTCGTCGGACCATTCATTAACTGGCTTAAATTTTTTGAATCGGGTACCCGTAGTGGCAAGCAATTCTCACTGAAGACTTGCAAATGCGCCGCATCGCAACAAAGTTCGTTCACCGACTCTTGACGGCCGACCAGAGGCAACGGCGTGTTGACGTTTGCATGGAACTTCGTTCCACTGCACGCGCACTGGCAATCTCCATCAACACAGTCACCACTGCTGATGAATCGTGCGTTTATTGATGCAACCCCGAAACGATGCAGCAATCTTCCCAATGGAAGACCGCGAGTTCACAGAAAGAACAAAAAATCAATATAGGTGAGGAATGCTACCAAACCATCCCCGTCATTTTCTTCGATGCAAAAGGGATAGGCCAAAGGGAACTTGTTCCCAAAGAGCTCATTGTCAATTCAGACTTTTACTGTGACAATAGGTGACGTCAGCGAAACGACGTCAGCCGGAAGCGACCTGAACTTTGGAACAACGAAAACTGGCTGTTGCATCATAAAACGCACCCGGTCACGCATCCCTCAAGACCAATGATTTTTCGGCAAAAAAAAAGAAAAGATCATGGCAATCGTGTCCCATCTTTTCTACTCACCCGACCTTGCCCCCTGCTGTATACCGTATTTCCTAAAATTGAAAAGTTGAAATAAAATGTTGACACTCACAGAGCGTCGCTTTGACGATGTTGGCATAATTTACCGTAGAGCGGAGAAGGTCCTGGGCAGTTTCACGGAAAATGACTTCAAGGAAATGTTCCACGACTGCCAAACCCACTGGAACAGGTGCATACCGTGCCGCAGGGACTACTTCGAAAGACACTAAGCCTAATAATAATACGTGGTTTGGCGTACTCAGCCCGGGTACCTTCGGATACGACCTCGTAGGATAGCTAGCTGAGCTGGTTGCTATTTCATCACTGGGAAAGGCTAGACTGCAGGACAGACGAAAAACGATGCTTCTTGTGTTGTAATCCCGGCGACTTAGATTTTCCCAATATTTTTCGAGGTAATTGGCGGCGTGTACAAAAACAAAGGGCGAGCCGAGATGGCTATTGGCTTCACGCACTCCGACTTCCCGCGCGCGTAGTGTTGCAGGTTCCCTAATCTAAGCTTATGAAACGCAATGAAGCGAGCGGCAGTACGAAGTGTTCGCTCCCTGCTGCTGGCGTTGTTCCTCACGCCAGCGTTGTAGTGCTCATGGACATCTAGGTAGATCTCAACGAGCACTACATCCACATCTAGGTGGAGCTGTCCATACTTGTTCGCGAGAGCGTGACGCGGCGCTTGTGAATTCGTAAGCGAATTTTCACTGCAATTTATAAGAGAGATAGTTAATTATACTTCGCGTAATTTTCTGATAGTTTCATGCCGCTATAATTGTTTTGCCTTTTGGTGGAACAGAGACTTTTCTCTTCTTCCTTAATCTAGCTTAGTAGAACCTCGGAAGAATGAGCTTGAATTGCTTCCACTCTCCCGCATTTTTTTTCTCGCATCAGTAAATTCAGCAGCACATACAGAGTGTCCCCCCAATGTGCACCAATTTTTTAGCAAAAGATGGATTACTGTGCGCGAATAAACAATGTTCGATGTGTAGTCTTATTGAGACAATGAAAGTAATTTTAGTTCTTGACATCAAATTTGATTACTGAAGGTTATGAGCTAATTTTTAAATTGTTTTTTGCAATTACCAAGATGTCAGTTGTACAGACTCGTAAGAGGCTTTGAAAGAGGTGTTTTCACCAAATGATTTTGCTATTTCTGTTGAGTACAGAAGGCCATCGACTTATCAAAACTACCGTGGTACTGAGCACGTACACGCAATTAGTGCGCGCTGTATAACAATGCCATCAAAATGTCCCAGTAGGAAAGCAAGCTGTTCAACACATGCTTGCCGCTAAGCACAAAGGTTTCATTGGCGCTGATACGGAATGATCGAAAGGAGCGGTTGTCCCGCAACACCAAATTTATGCATGCTGCAGCCATCGCGGCTAGGCCAAGTACTGAACAAATTAACACATTACATCGCTATTGCCAGTTTGATGGCGCCCCCGTAAGTGTACGGCCACATTGTGTTTTAAAGCGAATAGATTTCACTGCCTCCTTCACCGATTTGTGTGGTTGGCGGTCGACGGTTCGTTTTCGGTGGTAGATGGTCATTGGTAGGACTTGCATTTAGGTGACGGTGCAAATGGCTTGTTCTGTCGTACCAGCGAGTTCTGGTAACACATTTATAGCCAAACGCCAACTTCATTGCTGTTTTGTAAGTACTTGCTATTGGGCGTCAGCTTTGATTTATTTCACGTGCTTGAAAGCTGGTAGCACATTTGGTGGCGGAGCGGTCGGCAAGTAAAGCGTTCGTTCGTTCGGACAACTCGCTTAGACTGAAAATCGTATTCGATTGTTTGTGCACATAAAAAGTAGTTTGCGGGTTCATTTTTATCGAAGAAAGCAAACATACAATGTGTACCTTGCTGGAAACAGGTCGTTTTGACGTCTCTTACGATCATGTGCGGCTCCTAATTCGAATCTTGGCTGTAAGAAGAACAACTAAAAAACTATTGGCTGAGTAAAAAAATTTGCTGAGTAACTTATTTGGTGAAAAGAATTACATAATTATCAGCGGTTTCTGGGCGAGCCTCTAGATTGCATACATTTTATTATATTCGCGTAGTACAGCCCGTGCTTCGTGAAAAAAAAGCTTGGTTCACGACGGCCGGGACGTCATGTATATCATCCCTTTCCGGCTTGTTCTCAAATATAGAAGACTCGGCATTTGCTTTAGTTGGTACTGGTTGAACATATTGAATGGGCAGCCCAGCATGACTAAGAAAAGAAGGAGGATAGACACAGGACAACCTCGTGCTTCTTCCCCGCTTTCTGTATCAGTTGTTTCACGCTGGCCCTTCAACTTCTGAAATTCTGAGAACTTTCCCGACACCAAAGCTTTCCAACATTGCCGGAAGTCAAATCTCTCGCTTCATGCTGGAAAGATGTAGCAAGCGCAAAAAAAAGAGAAAAAGGAAAAGAACAAGAAGACAACTGCATCGCGAGTTCTTCAAGCCACGAAGAGATGACGGTGATGCACAGACAAATGCTCTCCGGGCCTGGACCGTGCGTAGCGGGATCCATTGGCGCAGAACTCTGCCCGCTCATAAATAAGCAGCGAGGCAAGTTAATATTTCCAAAGCTTTCAGGAGCAGCTTGGCTTGTCACGGTTACTTAGCGCCGAGGAAAAAGAGTGACCAACGCTATGCGACCTGAAGGTTGCTCGCACTTCTCCATTACCAAGAGCAGCACAGGAAGACATTTCCTGCCAAGCAGTGGATGGAAGAGCGAGCACTAAGGTGCATTACGTTCATGAGCATGCCTAGAACAGGTGTCAATTCTTGCCAAAAATTATAAACAAAGCAAGCTGGCCTTTTTCTGAAGGTTGCTTCCAACTACTTTCGGTGTTGCCCTGCTAGTGAGAGGCATGTTTAGACAAAAGTACTTGTTTTCGTTATCGACACTTATAAAAAAACAAGCTCATGAATGTAATTTCGTACGATGGAACTTGTTTTACGTATTATAGTTAGCGAATAACACGTCATACGCAAACTGACATAAATGACGCGAAACATATAGTTGTTCAAATGCAGGCTACATTCATAGCAGATAGGATCGTTTAATTGAGCTTAAATATTCCGTGGTACACAATAGGAGGATGTAACTAAAACATTTTGTTCGCTGCTCCCTGCAGCAGGTCATGCCATTATATCTTGTTCTCTCTAACAGCAGAGCTGCGCAACACTATTTATTCAACTTAGCAAGTAATAAATTACTTTAAAATGTTTCCAACATGAGGATTGCTTGGTGTTTCATTAAATGGCCGGCTCATCCACATCTTTTATTGCGATAGCCATTACACAGATACTTCAGGCGAATTTAAGCCATCTTCATGTTCGTAGGCGTCAATATTACCGTGAGGTTTCATATGATGTCCAAGTGCGCTAAGATTGCTGGTGCGTGCCGTATGATGCAGATGCGAGGAAGAGCGTGCTAGGGTGAGCCGAGAAGGGTAGGGGATTGTTGTGGCGTTGTCTTTTTGGGCACTCAAGGGGACAGCTTGGGGATGTGCGCGGCCTAGGAGGTGGGCAGGGGAAGGTGGCAGCTTAGCGCGCATCTCCTGTTCTCCGGCTACGCCTGCGCATCGTCAGCGTGGTGCGGCAGAGCGCGACCAGCTCGACCATTCGTGGAGGTAATATGCGGTTATTGAAAAATGGGGGCAACCCGAAAAGCGTGATAGCTTCGTGTGTGCTGTGTTCTCGCACTCCCAGATCACTTTTAGATGAGAGGCAGCACGAAAGAGAATTCGCTCGCCGCCGCTGCCGCTCTTCATCGCACCAGCGGTCTGACAGCGAGTATCCGCGGTCATCGAATGATGTCGTTTCATGTTTTCCTGCGCATTTCGCGACAATCTGCTCGTTAATTTATTTAGGAAGTGAATGTTTATACGGCCAATGTAACACTCCTAATCTTACTTCGTATGAGTGGCTAAAAAATTGCTATCGCTGGCCCTTCGGACGAAACTGGGCCTTTTGCACCGCACAAATGGCCCGCTGTGATTTATCACTCTGTTATAGGAAACATAAACAAATTGTCTTAACTTTTGGGTGCACTCTAAGCAATCCCACGTAGTCGAAAAAAATGCGGAGTGCCCTACTACGGTGTGCATTATAACCAGATCGTAGTTCTGGCTCCTGAAATCCCAAATTTACGATTTAATAAAGGCGTCATTCAAAGGGAAAAATTGGCAATACTAGCCACATGGGCGTTATGCTACGACTTTCTTCAAGCGTGCCTCACATCAAACGATAAGCCTTGAGCATAGTGTGATGTTGCAACCAAACTGATAGTGTAAAGACAGAGACGTTGGAAGCAAAATTGATGCTTGTGATTGGTCCTATTGACATTGCCGATTGGAACAATTCCGGCAGAACTTCCTGTACGCGGCGCAAGCTACTGACTCTCCCCTAATATAAATGTGCACGAACCGTTGCAAATGCCGCAATAAAAGCAGCAGAAATTCTGCGAATTATCTACTAATTCGTAAGCATTGTTTGATTCGGCTTTCACTTCGTTTTTGCCGTTTCATTCATCCGTCCGTTTGTCTGTCCGTCACTTCTACGCCGTAAACTCCTCCAGTGCAACTCCATGCGCATGCGCAACAACAAGAGGGAAAGAGAGGTACGCGATTGGATGCGCTAGTAGTGACGTCGTTGCGCTCCACCGAGCGCGTGTTTCTCTCTGTTTCCGAAATGGAAAGGCCACGCATCTTACGTACTCCTGAGGAGCAGGCAGCTTTCCATCAGCAATGCCGCGAGAACCGGGAACGAGCTTGTCTACGCCGTGACGGTTCTGTAGCCCGGGCACAAGAACAGGCTCGTGAAGCTTAGCGCAAGCGGCAACTACGTACCGAAGTACTGGCTGCTTACCAATACGTCGTTCATTGAACCATTGGAATTATTCAAGTGATAAACACCGGGACCACATATTTCAGCTTGACTGTTTAACTATACGTACCGAGTGCTTGGGCTGTTATTTTTTATTGATTCTGCAACGTGTCACGCGAACAACTTACGCTTAGCAGCAATAAAGTAACAAAATAGCTCTGGCTGCAACTTTTGAGGGCATCGCATTCTTTCCGAAGTGATCCATTAGTCAGTTTGAGAGCTTAAGAGCATTCCCAACTGACTTCTTTTTATATGACTCACATAGTCGAAAATAATGGTGTATTGTCAAGAAAACACCGTGCACGCATATATCCTAGCCGAACAAAATTATTTGCGGGAATGGTTGTAACGTACATATAGTATAGTAACATTGACGCTTCGGTGGCAATATTGTCACGAAAAGACAAATGAAGATGCACCCGGCGTCGGCGAGACAGACAGCTGTACAAGATGGCGTACACAGAACTCAAGCCGGCGTCCTCAGCCTCTACTACTTCTTCTTCAGCGCCCACCTCCTACCGAGCGCGCGTTCCAGTCACTTCTTTCTCAGCGCTGGCGCGTTACACATAGCGGCATTATTCCCCCCACAAGAAAAGCATCGACCCCGATGCTTATTAAAAGAAAGTGGAAGTTGTATGACATCGGTTTGGCGCCACCTTAACGCGTGAAATACAGTTTGAGGCGAATAACATGCACTATCTCCGAGTGGTGCTGTCGACGCCGAGGCGACGCGGCACCGTCGGGAATGACCTCATAGTTAACTAACGCGGCGTATCACTTTATAGGGACCAAAGTATCTACTAAGCAGCTTCTCAGATAAGCCCTGGCGACGGATTAGAGCCCACACCCAGACTTGGTCACCCGGCTGGTACTCAACTTGCCGATGTCGAGTGTTGTAACGTCGTGCGTCTGTACTCTGCTGCTTCGTGATGTGTATGCGCGCGAGTTGACGAGCTTCCTCTGCGTGTTGAGTAAGTTGCTCGGCGTCGAAAATAAGTGATGCATCGGTGTCATGCGGGGCGGGAGCATTGCGTCTAGCGTGGTCTGGACCTCGCGCCCGTAGACAAGACGGAACGGTGTGAATTGTGTTGTTTCCTGAATGGCAGTGTTGTTCGCGAATGTAACGTACGGCAGGACTTGATCCCATGTTTTATGCTAGACGTCTAAATACATAGACAGCATGTCGGCAATGGTCTTCTTTAGCCGTTCCGTCAGTCCGTTGGTCTGCGGATGATAGGCAGTGGCCTTGCGATGCTGCGTGCAGCTCAACTCGAATATGTCCTCTATCAGTTGGGCTGCAAAGGCAGTTCCTCTGTCGGTGATGACGTATGATGGGGCGCCATGTCTGAGGACTATCTGTTCGATGAAGAACTGGGCAACTTTGTAGGCCGTGGCACGTTGTACAGCTTTAGTCTCGGCCTAGCGTGTTAGATAGTCTGTGGCGACTATAATCCACTTGTTTCCGCTGGCTGACAAGGGAAAGGGTCCCAGAAGATCCATGCCGATTTGATCAAATGGCGCGCTAGGTGGTGCGAGCAGTCACGAGGAGTTCGTCACGAGGAGCGCAGAATGTCCACCTCGAAGCATAATGAGACTGCGGGCTGCACATACACCATGAGTCAGCATAAGGGAGGAGTCGCCCTCTCCAACAGCTTCGCCGTCGCGCAGATCGTAGCATACGACCGCTACCAGGAGACTTGCGCGTGGTGGTAAAGTGACACTGTCGGCGTAAACCCGAAGCGCGTTATGTCGGCAGTTGTCGCGGATGTTCGCTGCTCTCTCTGTCGAAAAAGTCACTGTGCGCTCCCGGAGGTATATAATGGCACCATACTCTCGCAGAAAGTCGACGCCCAAGATGAGGTCCCGAGAACGATCGCGGAGTATAAGGCAGCTGGCCGGAAACGTACACCCACGAATGTGTACTCTGACCGTGCACCTGCCCAGCGGTGTTACGATATGCCTGCCAGCAGTACGAACTTGCGTTCCAGACTAAGGCGTGATAACTTTTCTGAGTTCCGTCGATAGTTTTCCGCACAAGATTGTGTAGTCGGCACCCGTGTCCAATAACGCACTAACGTGGCCGCCATCGAGCACAACAGGTATGTCTAGCGAGAGTCTGTCGCTGAGTTCGGCTGCTGTCGTCGTTCAATCGTTCTGAATAGACCGTGCTCGCGTCGATGGGATGTCTTTGAAAGGGCGATTATCAGTGGCCTCACCCCCGAAGGTCGCTGTTCTTAGTTTTCCCGGCGATGGCTTGGCGATCGTCCCTGCGCTGCCATTGGAGGGCATCTAGGAGCTGGGGAAGATCACCTGGGGGTCGGCGAGCGCGACTGCCGCCGCAGAAACAGTGGCATACCCTGTTGGTTCAGGTACTCATCAATCGCCTTAGGCCTTTCGCCATATCTGGGCCTTGGTGAATCCGCGGCAAAACCTTGCAGTCCGAGGCAGCGGTATGGGCACTCGCCGTATACGTGACCAGCTTCTCCACAGTGATAACACAGAGGCCTTCTGTCTGCGGTACGCCAGACGTCAGATTTCCTTTCGAGCGGGCGCGATCCTCCAAACGTTGGATCGGTTGCACTGATGGGAGCGGCGTGACGTATGACGCAGCGTAAGACGTGGCGGGGATGAAATTGGTCGGAGCGCGGACAGGGACTCGCCCCAATACTTCCGCATACGACGGCCGCTGCAACTGTGTTGTTACAGGTGGCGCATTGCGGCTTGGAACGAGACCTTGGATCGCTTGCTGTACTTCACTTCTCACGAGGGTAGAAATGGAACCCAGCGTGGGCTGAGGTGGGCAGCTGAGGCGTTGAAGCTCGTCACGCACTACGGAGCGGATAACGTCTCGGAGAACGTCCAGGTTCCCGAAGGCAACCGCGTCCGTCAGTGAAGCAGCATTCGCATGCCTGTCATACGTAGCAGCGCTGGTCCGACGGTGAAGTAGCGTTCATTTGCCTTTCACAGAAAGCTGAGCGCTGGTGCAGCATCTTATCCATCGTCGTGGCTTCGGTTAAGAATTCAGCCACGGTCTTCGGCGGGCTTCGAACCAGGCCAGCAAATAGCTGTTATTTAACTCGCCGCATTAGATAGCGCAGCTTCTTTTCCTCTGACATGGTAGGGTCCACCCGACGGAAGAGGCGCGTCATATCCTCTACGTACGACGTCACGCTTTTATTCGGCAGATGAATGCGGGATTGGAGAGCCCGTTCGGCTCGTTCGCGGCGATCAGCATTGGTGTATGTCTCCAGCAAGGCACGGCGGAACTCGAGCCACGATTTGAGGAGCCCTTCTCGGTTCTCGTACCAAGTGCGAGCACCGTCCTCCGAGCTGAAGTAGACATTTCTCAACTTCGCCGCGTCACTCCATTCGTTTATCCCGGCAACGCGCTCAAATTGGGCTAGCCAGTCTTCTACATCCTCGAAGATATTCCCGTGGAAGACTTTCGGCACTCGGAGATTCTGAAACAGGTACTGAGGTGCCGTTGTGGCCGTACCTTGCATAATGGTCGAAAGAGACGTCGATGTTCCTTCCATACTGGTCCGTGGGGGCGTCGATGTTGTTGTGGAGCGTTGATCAAGCTCCGGAGGCAATCCTCGGATTTTCCTGCTGGCCCGGTGAACAGGGGTGTCCACTAGTATAGGGCTGGTACTCCTGCTACCTGGAGGGGTTTGTGGCATCGGATGAACCGTACCCCGCACCTCCGCCAGTTTTGTCACGAAAAGACAAATGAAGATGCGTCGGCGAGACAGACAGCTGTACAACATAGCGTACACAGAACTCAAGCCGGCGTCCTCAGCCTCTACCAGTTCTTCAGCGCCCACCTCTTGCCGAGCGCGCGTTCCAGTCACTTCTTTCTCAGCGCTGGCGCGTTACACCTAGCGGCAATATGACCACGTTAAATAAAATAGCTGTAAAGAAACTGGACTTCCCATTTCTATTGTTTATTTATTAGAAACAGCACTGTGAAAGTGTCGTTGCTTTCTTCGCTTAGCTTTATTCAGCCTAGCTACGCAACATCTTGTTAGATATGTTTATTAAAAGCAATCCACAAACGCTTCAAAACTTTCGGGAATAATGCATACGGTAAGCATAAGAAGAAAAAAGCTTTGACTTCTCAACTAGTCGGAAGAACTAACAACAGGATACACTTGATTTCAATGTAAATATGTCTGCATGTTGTTCTTTTTTACACAAAAATAAACGAAAAAGTTCGAAGAATACTATGCCCCAGGGCTTACGAACTTAAACACAAGGGCAGAAACCTTTGGATGATACAAGAAAGAGACAGGTCACGTTTTACCCAAACGTTACAAGCACACGAATTACTCTGCACAGTTAGTTAGATTTTCTTAAGCAAGCATTCGTTATATTCCAGTCGCCCCGCACTTGAAACTTTCCTGTGAAGGCCGTGCAGTTTTCACATTCGCTTTTTCTTTCATATGAAGAATTGTTTATGAAATATTCTCGGAAAGTTCAGATTTTTTATCTTCTTTCAACTGAATCATGGGCTGCGTTAGGTTAAATAACACTTTGCATAGTTATTTCTATTATTCGCGAGTAATTATGACTTGTCTTGTAAGAACACACATAAGCTTCGGGGTTCTTAACTTTTTTTTTTACACATGCGATTATTTCCTTAAAAATGCGTTCTGTTGCCGCCACCTTTCGTTGTGAGCCAAACAGATGTTTCTGAACAATCAAAACAAAACACAGATCTTTGCGTCAGTAAGCCTTAACGTATTGGCCAGTAGGAAATGTCTACTCTCTGCGTACGTGGTCTCGCGGAGAGCATTGTGTAAGCGACAATTAAGAATTAGGACTCCAGAACAAATAAGCTTGTGAATGGTTCCAACACGGAAGGAGGGGGGGGGGGGGTTTAAGGGGAGGATTTAAGTGTGACTTTCGCCTAACAACAGAGAACACTTACCTATCACGTAGCATCAGTGGCAAAGCGACATTACTCCCCACCGCGCATCATCCAATCGCTCCTGTAGTAACCGCCAGCCATTTTACCAGGGCAATAAGGGTTCGTGGTCATGATACTGAGGTCTGGATAATTTCCTTTGGAGTGATTTACGCCGCGGTTAGGGCGAGCAACAAAAAACGCTACTCGCAAAGTGGCTCCCTTAAACATCAAGAAAATAACAGAAAAGACAGATTGTCTGGTTAGTATCCAGACTTAAGAGGAAGCTTTACCTCCCGGCGAACTCCGATGCTTGAAGGAAACTATTCGTGCCCGTATGCAAACACCAATACTATAATGATAAACGCATTGCAGAAAACGGGCCAGCTCAGTAAGAATTTGCACGTTCGGGAGCATCTATGTACTCTTCACTATAGGTAGATACGTTGACCAGCATACTTGAAGATGTAAGCCACTCAACAGTGATAGCTTTGGCTCTGTCTTATCGGACAGAAATACTTTCTCGTTTCGCGATTTTAGTGGTGTTGCACGAAAATTAGGGGGAGAAAGTACACGCGCTGTTCTTTCCGTTCTTCCACGTACACTGTTCCTTTGAACAGCGTGATGAACAGACAGCGGCAGCAGCCGCAAACAAAGCTATTTCTTTGTACCCCAGGGTTCATGTCAAAACTGGGCCGCCGGTGAGCCAGGAGCGGCCCTTCCGTGTAGTTCAGCGCAACCAGGCGCGGGGGAGTGCTGTGGAGTAGGTTACAGCCAAAGAAGGAAAATTTGCCACCGCCGCAACCGCTCACACGTGGTCGTCACCATTCACAGAACTGGGGTGCTATGCAGGATGCGCCGAGTTTCTCGTTCACCCGAGTTTTACCCGAGTTTGCTCGACGGCAGTCAGTGAACGGAGATAGAGCGGAACGCGCCGAAGGTGCAGGCAAAAAAATATGTAGACAAAAAGCCGCGTATGACAACATGAGCGCACCCTGCGTGGCACGCTGCTTCCACGTTTCAAGCGCAGAAGGCTGCACAACGAAACGCGCCAGCGCCGCGTATTGTTATCAACGGATTATCACAACTTAGCGATACCGTGACTGTCCCGCTGTCTGTCTGCACACTTGCCGTGAGCCGCTTGCCACGCCTTTCCCGGGCGCGTCAAGGGCGTGCCTCTTCGTTCGAGCGCTATCTTTCTTTCCTCCATCGAATGCGAACAGGGTACATGCGGCGCATTATTGCACCTACACTTTCACTCAAACGAATACGTTAAAATACAACAAATAAAATAACGAACATTTTTGTTTCTTTAAGTATCTGTTTTTCGTTTTCAACGCTAGAAATTTGTGATGACAAACGGAGATCGAGCAAATTATTAAATTTTGCACTTCTTGCCGCGAGTGGCGACAGTGAGGCGAAAGCTTAGAAGCGGTACATGGAATCTGGTCGCACGCACGAGGGCATTCATACGGTGATAAGTCGCCTAGGGGCGCTGCAGTGCTATTCTCAATAAAGTCCGTCATGATCCATGGAGGGTCATGGCCACTCTTTCTCTATTAGAGGAATAGAAACGCAGCGCCGCGGTACGGCTGTTCATCGCAGGCGCTTCACTAGGCTATTAAGGCCCCCGCTTTACCTACTAAAAACGACACAACGGCTGTCGCTGCAACATGGCGGTATGTTATTTTAGAGTGCGTAGTGACGCAGTTCAGTGAAAATGTACCAGTTTATCTTTGTGCGCGAAGCCTCTGCGATACATTGCGAAAAGTGCGTGCTTCCCCAGCGACACAATTCATCGCTTGTCATCGCTTGCCCAGTGAAGGTGCCTCTGGGCGCATGTACGCAGTATACGAGTGCGTTGTGTAGTCGAAGGTGCTTGTGAATTACGTCTGCTGGAGCCGCAGCGATCGCAGATGGATATCGTAACGACACCGCAGCACTCGCATTTTGGCAGGTGAGGGCTCTTGTGTGCAGTTATGAAATCAGATTTCGAACGGAGAGAGGTGTTGGAACTGTTGAGTGCGCAGTGCTTGTGATGAAGAAATGCCATTGCACTGGATCTAGAAAAGCGAGCGATTCTGGGACGCTGATCGTGTTTACGACGCTGTGGCTCCGTTTCATCACCGATGACAGAGCAGCCATCTCAAACGACTGCTGCAATACGCACTCCTCAGCATCGTCGTCCCCCTCGGCGCATCGACGCCTTGCAAGCAGCTACAGTGACGTGCCGATAATTATTTACTGTGCGCTACGCGCCACAATGCAGAATGAAACCGTGTTGTGCGGCCATCTCAGCCCGAGAAGATGTGTGCATAAGCCAGTGACAGTCAACGCTTTGTTTTTGATAGTGGTGCTCAGTACATCACTGATGACAGTGTGTTGTGCGTGTTTTATGTCGGCGGTCAAGATTGTTGATGCCTCTCAGCTCGACACCGCGTCGCTGTTGCCGGAAGATAAGTTGGGCGTGGCTTCACTGTAGTGGGTGCGCGCACAAGAGTTACATGCCTCGCGCGGGGCGTGACCTCTGGTTTTGATAGACAGGCGAAGTCGTGCTAAACTCGTACATCGCGAAACCCCCTCCGAGTTCAACTCGGGAACATGGCGGCGGCAGCAGCAGCCTGTTTCATTGCATCAAGCGGCAGCAAGCGGCAGTATGACCGTCCGGACCCGTTCACCTACATGACCGATGGGGAGTTTCAGCGACATTTTTCGCCTGTCGAAGACATCAGTGCGCTGGCTGTGCGACGAGCTAGGCGAAGACTCTCGTCTGCGGAGACAGCGTGGCGGGCTTCATTCGCTCACCGTGGTAGAGCAAGTCATCTGTGCCCTCCTTTTCTACGGGACTGGGAGTTTTCAGGGAAGCGTCGGTGCCGAGCGTTATTGGACGCCATCAAACTACTGTTAGCCACTGTGTCAGAGATGTGTCTGACGCGCTTATCGATGCGGCAGCGCGTAAGCGGTGGCTAGCTTTCCAGAATACTGCGGCTGAGCGGGCATATATAAAAGAATGCTTCCTACTTCGTGGGAACATTACGATCGTAGTCGGGTGTGTCGACGGAGCGTACGTAGGAATTAAGGCGCCTTGAATGTCAGCGTTACTGTGATTAACATTGAAGCAATGTTTAGACACCCCATATTGCTAGATTTGTGACTTCTGATTAGCCGACTTAAATTTTGTGTTAGCGACATCTCACATGCGGCTGCTTATGATACTGACTTTTTCGCTGGTTGATGACTTTTTGCCGATTGTTCTACTTGTCTCTCAGGGTGCCTTCCAAATGGCTCACTTTCCTGGGAAAGAAGTTAAGTATAAATAGATAAATGGATATCAGAAATTGTGTGAAGTAACCTATGAATCCTAATACCATAAAAAACTTGGGGTTCTTCATTGGTGAAGTTACTTAGTATGCACAATGCTGAATTTTAGTCATCGTAATCTATCGGCCGCACTATGAAACAGCGAGGCATTGCACAATTTGTTGCAGCGCGAGATGTGGATGTTGCGCCAAGCCGGTTGTGCCTATGCATTTGTGGCGAAATGAAAATGCTTTGAGAATCTTAGTGTGTTGGCTTGCATGAAGAAAATACTTCAGATTGTTTGCTCTGTTCACTGTCGATGCATGTGCCAGAGTTTCAGTGTATCTTCTTTTTTTTTGGGGGGGGGGGGGGCGACGTTATTCTGGATGGATAAATTGTATATTTTCATCTCATAATGGGGCTCTAATTCTTAAGCAGTAGAACAATGCGCATCCAATGCTCTGCAGAACTCTCTGTACGTGAAGATGTCATGAACCACCAAGGCAAAATTACATATCGGAAGAAATGTGGTGCAGATGCCAATAAAAAGTGGGTCTTTAACCCACCATGATAAAAATAAAAATTGCAGAGCAAATAGACCATTTGTACAGCTTTAGAGCAATGATTACACAAAACGTGATATGCTTAAACGAGTAAACCCTTGCCGCAATGCCAGAGTAGGCTGAGCGACATGCAGCATATATTGGCATTGAACATGTCTCGTAACCGTTATTTTTATTGTAAGCCCTCGCTGTCGCACCTTTCCCTCCGGCACTCCCTTTACCGAAACGTGGCACTGTCTTTCCATTGGTGTCATGATGATAATGGTAACGGCAGCAGCACGGCTGGTTAATGCTTGCCCCTTTGATTCCTGTGAATTTAGTGGTAAAGAATATGGCACGTGCATACATACACCTGTGCTGCAAAATTTAACATTTGTGATTTTTTGGAGAGCTAATTTGTGTTGGGAAATTTCAAAGATGTGCACCATTGTGGCCTAATAACTAGAGCATTGGTGAGGTTGAAGACGGTGTATTGGTATAGAAGCTTGAAGTTTAATTGCCCAACAATTCGACAGGACACAAAGAAGAGAAATACACACAGCAGAATGCTTTGCTGTGTGTGTTACGCTACTTTGTGTGCCGTTGAATTGTTGTGCGATCCAACTTCAAATAGAGCATTGGGCTTCTTTGGTGCAGGACCGAGGAAGTGTGAGCTATTCGACAACATGCCAGTGCCTTGCCACACAATTATGGAAGTCGGAAGGTTTGCAAACAAAGCTTTGCTTTCAAATCCACCTGCTCATGTAATACAAGCACTGATTGAAAGAACCATCATACAAAAATAATGGTGAAATCAATGGCCTGTGAAAAGTGTAACTTGTATATAGACACTGTTGACATAATAGGTGCCATACCGGCCTGAAAATTGTAGTGGACAGAGCAGTTTGTTTCCTATGTGAAGCACAACCTCCCATTACATGCTGTGCAGATAACCAAGCTCAGTTTGTTTTGATATGCTACACAACATTCACTGTAATCTGTTTTTGATTCAAAGAAGTGCCAAACACCACCTCTTTTTCAAGGATGTCATGGAAATATTTGGCGAGACCTTTTTACAGCCCCTCATAATGGAAGTGTGGCCAGCCAGCTTTGCTTGGATGCCTTTATAGATTTCTGCTCCTGATCATTGTGTGCTATCAAGTTGCAGAAGTCTATGCAACTGGTGCAAGGCATTACGTGTTTCTATATTTGGATACAACTTTAGGAGGCTGCGGAATCTGCACTTGAAGGCAGGTGAACACAAGCCTGCACCAATGGGCACGCACTCTAGACTGACATCGTGCCACCGGACAGATAGTCCCTCTCCAACCTGCTCGTTGGAGAGGGACTATTTCTTTAGACGTGGAGGCAATCGGCTGCTGCAGTTTGGTCATCTGGGCTGTCTTCTGAAGGTTTAGCAGACTGTAAAGGATGCTGCTTTTCAAAAAACACAAAAGGACAAAGTGTACAATTATTTGGCCTATGAAATGGATACATCAGAAGTGTGCTGTGCAAGCGCTTAAGATGCGTGAAATATAGTACATGCAATTATAAGACAATGTTAAAGAATATGTGGTATCGAACATGCATGTAATGGCACATTTGAATCGGGGAGTGTTGCAGTCATATGCACAGTCTATAGGTGATATCATTATTAAGCTCCTTCATAGTGAATTACACACACCGTTCATCTTGTGGCTGATCAACACGCACTGTATTCTTGCACATAGAAAGAACAAACACCACAATGACGTGTATGCTGCATTAGTGTATTTTTCCAAGAGTGGCATTAGTGTATTGTCCAAGAGTGGCACAGGTTGGGCTTATGTTTATGCCTATTTTGAAGTGACACCAAGTGCATGTTGCAAGTCTCTTAATATGCACAGCACAGTGTTTACTGCAATAATTTTATTCATGTTCTTGAATAATAAACAAGATGTTAAACTGAAAGCTCCTTTATGAGGTGCCTTCTGTGGGCTCGACAGGAGAGCAGTGAGGGCACCGATACTACTGTTGCAGAGCAGCCCTCTGGACCTCTGCCACACTCTCAAGAGCACGTGCCTGGCGCTCGCCTTCTGCCACCAGGCGGTTGAGTGCCTCCAGCAGCAGAATCTTTTGCTGCAAAAAAGTGTATTGGAATGAATCAGCCGCATACAAACCATTATTTACAAAGAAAAATGCTCGTTGCACTATTAGTACTAAGTGCCCTTAACTGTGGAAGCCTCTAGTGTAGTATGCATAATAAAACAATGCGTTGGGACAACGTTGCTTTATTTTTCGTAACTGGGGTTTTCTTTTTCAGAGCCAATGTCATGTTGATTAGTGTGCCAGCAGCTGAGGTGGCCCCGCACCTTCACGAGTCTCTACTGTCAGCACCACACACCTATTTTTCTTCACTGCAAAACAAATGCCTCACCCTACAATCCTGTCTTATACGAGCTGATTGCATTCTACGCCTACAAACATCATATTATGCAATTTTATACCATCCTCGGCTGTACTCTCTCCTTGACATCCATTCTGTCACGCTTATGTAATCACCTGTTATGAATGGGCAACAAGTGATCGAACACGTGCATGGCCTGCCTGCCGATTCCTTTTTTTCAGTTGCCACGGTTTACTACGCCACTGTTTTCCTGCCTTAATGCTATCTCCAACAATTTTTGTTACTTCGCTTTCTGCACAGTCCTTGACATGTCAAGTTTCTTTGTTGACCTCCAGGTTTATGTCCCATATTGCATAACCGGTAGAATGCAATGATTCTACACTTTTTTCAAGGATATCGGTAATGTGGCGATCACGATTCGATAATGCCTTCCATGTGCTGTTCAACCCATGAAATTTTTGTATAAGTTTCCTGCTTTATATCAGTACCTGCTATTGATATTTCACCTGGATAAAGTTACTCTTCCATAAATTTTGCGGGCTTAATGTCACTCATGAATTTCTGTTATCTCACCAAGTTAGTGAAGGTCACCTTCATCTTTTCCATATTTTCGCGGGCCCACTTGCATGTAAAAGCACGAACACGCATTGGTTCTCACTGCCTTCTTTAAACTGCTGGGCATTCAGTTCGTTACTACGAAAGTGACTTAATCCGTGCACTCTTATTATGCTAAATATGAAACAGTAGAAACATACTTATCTGCAGCTTGTCGATGTCTCCTTCACTGTGTTGGTAGCGAGATCCATCGTCGGTACCACCTCCTTGTCGCATCGTAGCTATATAGGCTGTCTTCCTTTTGCACACACTATGCAATATTCGTGACGCTCGCAATCACGCAGAGTGGAGTAACTCAGCGCACTCGCAGAAGCAGCACCGGACAGGTTGTTTCTTCAGCACTGCGCCGTGAATAGTAGGTGCGCGTTGCGATCTGTAAAATCGCCGAAGCTATTGGCACTCTTTCGGGGTGCACGGAAAGATTGCTCACGGAGGAACAGAAATATCCGAGAAATAGTGGTCATCGTCGAGCCTGATCACTACGTCGCGCACTGCAAGCTCGTTGTACGAGTTTGTTTACACTGGGCGCCTCCGATGCTTAGCCGCCATGCTCGCCCGGTGAATCGATGTGATGACGCCACCACAGCGTTCCCTCGTGGTATAAATCGAAGCGTACTAAATTATAAATTAGTCTAATGCACATTCAGTGTACATGTTGTAAGTGTTAAAATGCTTCTAAACCACTTCAAACTAACTAATAATATCGTACTAAATGCGTTTGTTTTATAACTCGCTTGTGCATGTAATGCACTCGGTGGAACGACAAACAAGTGAAAGAAGGCACGACCATGCACCGACGGTATGATCACGTGAGCCCCAGTTTGTCGACCACCCTGAAGGCAACGCCCAAGGAATGATAGCCAGCCAGAGTGAATCTAGATAAACCAATGAAACTGCAAGCTTGTCGAAAGATAAACTGTGCCTCGGTACCATTCGTGCTTTCATCTTGGGGTGTCGCCAGAGCTCGTGAAGATCCCGAGTTTCGCCAAACTCGGCGCATCCTGCATAGCACCCCTGGTGACCTCATTTCTCCGAGGCTCGAACTAAGGTCAAAAGTAAGCGCGATATATTACAGGTCAAGGAGGGACTCATGTTTGCGCCGAGGAAATAAAATACGCGTTGTTTTAAAAGTCAAGAAATATGACCAGCCACGATGCCGTTTCGCAGATCGCGTAGAGGCCTCAATGAAATAGAAAATGAATATATTGTTCTTTTTCCAAACAAAGCGAGGAAAGACGGCATTCCTGCGTTCTCATTTTCTCTTTCTTCAGTTCTGCTGTCTTCATGATGGGTAACGCTCAATATATCACTTTGCTTTAGATCATAATGTACTCTTTTTTTTTCATTTTCCATTTTTTTATGCTGCCGGCTGCTAGAGGTCATTGCCTTTCGTTCCACGTACTTGGACAAACACCCCGTGACCCACGACCCACATTTTCTTCGTATTTAACATGGCCAAGAACCTGACAGAAACGGTAGGAAATTGGCAATTATGATGAAGGACCGTTTTAATGGAGATGATTTTCTTCCTGGGCAAACGGACCCAGTACTTCGCAACGTTATGCTAGAACGAAACAAGTTTCAGTTCTAGCAACGATGCCGCAACGTTTCTAGTAACGTTACCGGTGGGTGCTGTATGCGACATGGGGAGCCCTATTTTGCCCCTTTCTTTATTTTTTTGCCCGAGAAAGTAGATGGGGGAAGGAACATAGGCCAAGTCTCAGGTTGTACATCATCGCGCAAGTGTTGCGGAGGCTATGAATTTCCCTATCACATGCGGCAAGGCTGTCTTCCGGTATTTGCTCTTAATTAATTAAAAAATGTCGAAGTTGGGCGGTCCCATTTAAAAAACAAGCCCGTCTCCCAGATCATCAGCACTGATTCGCTAGTATGGGATGTATCGACGTCTAAGAAGAGAAATTATACCGCAAATCCGACACCGTTGTTGATAAGATCAATAAAATCATTTTTTTGTTTCGACATGCAACAAAATTGAAATCAACACGAATCTAAACGCACGAAGGAGAGAATACCGCGATTCAAGTGGTATTATGTAATTGGTTGAAACAAGAGACAACTGCACCTTCTTCAGCTGTTTGGTTGTTTTCTGTGTGTTCAGCTGGCTAATTACGACAAGTAATAAAATTTAGCAATACTCGTGGCAGAATAAACTGAGAATCTGTAAAACATGCCTGGCTTTCTTAGGAACGCCCACAGTAAGCGTTTATGCAAAATTCGGCTTAGCTTTCTTATAATGTAAACAATATGATATTCGGGATATATGGCGGTACGTGGCAATGTTTTAAACAATTGGGCTTTAGGTACGAGGAACAAGCTGAGTACAAAAAGAAAACACCAGCAAAAGCGCCCTACGCACACTAAGCTTCACATTTGCTTGGCGACAGCAGAACTTTATATCGCAGGCCACGGTCGAGCACAGGCAGAAGTAAATATCAGAGTGCTAAATAACTAGGACCAAAATACTGCGCACAGAACATACTTTGGTTGGCTATTTATGAAGCAGTTGGGGCCTATAAAGCTTTTTGCTTAGCAGACACCGTAGCCATAGTAGTTCACGACCCAAATGAGAACAACGCCAGTTAATCTGTGTCTGCCCCGTCTTAAAATTCCCAGAAGTAAAGGCATTTTGCAGCGTAATACCAATCTTTAATCTCTGCATTATATGCAAATGTTATACTTGATTACTGCAAACACGCTCGCGTCTTGTTATTTAACGCGATTTCTTATTTGAAAGGCTCCACATATGAACTATTTCGTACCCTTTTGTACCTGCTGTTGAAGGGCTTTTTAGACTACTGCTTGCTGAGTGATATGAGCTGACCAATGCACTGCAGTCCTTTCTTGTCTCTTTCAAACTGTTACTGAAACACTAGCGCTATGAAGAATTTCCTTGTTCTCGCGCCGCAATAAAGTACGGGTGAAGTACGGAACTGATCGCTTGCAATTCTTGAAGTTTTCAAGTTCGGGATACGCCAGCAATAATCTCTGGTGCAGCCTCTAGGTAGCCCGGAAGAGCGTGTAATTACAGTGAGGACTGTAGCGTAGCGGAGTTGTACGTCGCATGCACAGTAATTTGCAGTATTAGTGCAAATGTCTGGCGAAAGAATAGCTGTACGTCTGTTGAAGAATAGAAATTGTGATTGAGGCTACGCATTCAAGTACGTGTTGCTGTAGTGCATTAGCGCAAATGCATGGAGGCAGCCCTGCACTAGGGCCAAAGAAAATGCTGGCATTGTTAACACACAACTACCAGATAATTTTGTAATGGCTTCCCTGAGAGTCGCCGCTTTCCCGATCCCGAAGAGCAATTCCTTCCCTCATGTGCTTTAATGAAGTGCACAGAACTATCAGCGGTTGCCCGGTAACCTAAACCTGCGGTCAATTCAGCGAGGAAAGCTTTTGCCTGATGAAGGTCTGCACTTTGCTCTTGCCGCAGCCGGCTATCGCGAGGGCCAAAAGAGCAGTTTTCTCGATCTGAGGAATGTAGCCGCACTGGCCTGCCTCACACTTTGGCGAAATGAACTGCTGCTGGAAGAGCCTAGCCTTCGGCACGTCTGACGCCCCGCCTGTTTCCTGTTCCTGCCCTCGGGACTTGAAACGAGAGATGGGACGTTATTAGTACGGTCTATCTTTTTTTTTACCTTTTCCGTACCCTTGGTTGTAGTCTCGGCTTCCTAGAGGCATGTACTCATTCGGGAGAAGTGAGCTACAGAGAAAGCGGAGTTGGAATGACTGCTGTAAGAAGCACTGAACAGGAAAATAGAAGCGGTTGCAATTTTTCTTGCAGAGTACGGAAACGGACGGAGGGGAGAAAGTACAGCTCCTTTCCGCCTTGCGTGTTTTATTCTCACCATTTCAGCAATTTACATTTCCAACTCCTTTCTGATCTTTCCTTGCGCTCACTTGAACAACTTCTTATGGTATCCTTCTCTTCCCGGCCCTCTTCGGAAGATGAATACCACAAGTGTGTAGTTGACAACGGTCGTTTCTTACGTAATTTGTCAGACAGGAGGTGTAGCTGAGAGCAACAACATTTCTCTTCGCCTTTCCTATATTTACCACTACCCACTACTGTCAAAGAAAGTACTTATATTTGACCATCCAAGGCACGTCATCAAGTGAAGCCATCCAGTACAAACTACAAGGCAGAAATAGTCTATCAGGCTAAAGAAAGCACGGAGAAAGAGTTCATTTATTTCACCTATTGCGGGGATGACAAGGAAGCTTTAATGCAGAACCCGAGTAATCTACCTTTAATTTACCATGCAAATTAAGTATGATAGGCGATATATCATAACCATTGTTAAAACTCCTCCGCTCTCTCGACTGAACAGCGCTAACTTGCGCCGGGTGGTGTACATGCTACAGCTTGTTGTAGTAACAGCTCATGGTACAGGTGAAAGAGAAGGAACGAATGAAATGCATATTGTCCACCAAACATTGTTGCGAACAATACTGTATACGAATTTGTTGCAAAGTGGAACCCATTTGTCTGATCAGCGATTCATCCGTACATTGTTTGTTTCATACGGCGCGTTGATGATCTTTTTAGCTCCCTCGGCAATGTACTATGCACTGTAGAGAACTGGACGTGTCATAATATTTTTCATAGAGCAACGTTCTCCTTACAAAGTACTGGGTGTCCGGATGAGTGCATGCATTAAACTGCGAGGGAAGAAAAATTGAAACTACTTCCGCTATTTGAAACGCATGCGCTGAGCTATTCGGCGCAAAAATATTAGAATAAACGCATGTGGGAGTCCTCAAGTCTTCTTTTGTATTCAAATGGTCAAAGTGTAACAATCCGCCGCATTTTATTTTTTACTGCGCGCGCGGGAAAGCATATGTTGGGCAAGAAACACTCAAAGAAAACACTGTATAACTTGATGTTTGATATCAGAGCACTAGAAAGACTCTATGTTGAGAGACTTGCGTTCTATCAACATTCGTAGTTCTTTAGGTAGGACATGTTCAGGGACAGGCAAATATATTCCGTTTTGCAAGGTTGCAGGCTTTGGAAAAGTGAAAGAGTCAATACGGTATGATGCTCTTTCTTCTTCTGAAACGTCTTGCGAATATCGAGATTTTTGTTTTCACGTGGGCACTTTATTGCAACCGAAAAGCAAGTTTTCCGCACTGGTGCGAATGTCCATGATAAAGCTTAGCGCACGCCTCTTAACACTGCAAACCACATGTGCTTATGTGGCCCTTATTTAGCTTATTTATTCCAAAATATCGTCCCTTCAAGGGCGCTATGACATAAATCTATTCCAACGTTTCCTATTTCATTGCTGTGATCAGCCCTTTACAATTAATAAACATTCTTTTCCAGACACCTCCACTTCACTTCTCTGTCATGCGACGTAAAACAGTACCTATGTCGAGAAGAATATGCTGATGCCACGCCCATGTGGTAATTTATGTGAAGCGAAGCTTTAATGAAATACGTGATTAGATGCTTTTGAACAAACGGCGATGCATTCAATTTCGTTTACTTTCCTACAGTACAATGTGTAATTTCATGAAATCTTGGTACATACCCATTCTGAAATATTTGCCTAAAACTGGACCATCACCTGCGGAAGACGCAGTACTAAAAAAAATTAAATTCTGAGGTTTTGCGCGCGAAAACCACAACATGATTGTGAAGCACGTCGTAGAAAGGAATTCCAAATAAAGTTTGTCTATCTGGGGCTCTTTAACCTGCACCCAAGAAACTGTAGACGAGTGTTTTGTTTAATTATTCTAATTTTTTTCATTTTGCGTAAATGGGAATGCTGCTGCCTCGGCCGGAAATCGAGCCCAGGACCCTGTAGCAGCGCCACGCCCTAGCAGCTAAGTCAACGCAGCGGGTTTCCAAATAGCTTAGTCAAAGTAAATAATATATTTCAAAGTTACATTATAAGATCGGATGCTGTAGATATATTGGTGAGCCAACATTACGCGTTGAAGTTTTATGTGGGAAGGTACTTTTTTTTAATCAAAACACAGATGCGCACGCTTGTTTGGCATATACAAGGATTATATCATACTGTTATCTCGTACTTACATTAATAATATTTGGGGTTTTACGTGCCAAAACCACTTTCTGATTATGAGGCACGCCGTAGTCGAGGACTCCGGAAATTTCGACCACCTGGGGTTCATTAACGTGCACCTAAATCTAAGCACACGGGTGTTTTCGCATTTCGCCCCCATCGAAATGTGGCCGCCGTGGCCATCGTACTTACATTCGAGGCATGTAAAACGTTTGTTTATGTATATCCACAAGTATATTCACTGACATAGGGACCAACCCAACAGCACCCAAGAACCACGAAGCCACGTCAAATCAGGGAAAGTAGGCAATACTTCAAAGTTGTAAACCACGTGACGTACACGAAAGGCGGTAAGCGAACGCTCTTTTCTGGTTCACGAGACTAGTTACTTTCTTTCACTCCGTCTAGTTTCCTCCCGGCCTCCGCATACTTTTTCTCTTTAGTTTATATCACTTTGTTTCCAATCTAATGAACCTTTTCTTTCTGCATTCTTGGTAATCATAGCCTTAATTTTCATAAATATCAGAGTGCTACAGCAGTGGGAGGCTGCCTTGCGCAGCTCCAGGCCCGATCTTCAGGAGGCCATCCTGGAGTGGGCTGAGAGGATGAAGGAGCCCTACTTCAAGTAGTTCCTCCTCCCACCCTCTATTCCGTTGCCCCCTTCCCTTTAAAGAGGGATAAATAAAGTTTTTCATCCATCCGCACTCTTTCATGCAAGCATTTCAATAGGTATTTCGTAGAGTGATTGAACCTTCCTGTGGACTAAAGACTAACCTTGGGTCTTGGACACAAGTAGTGCTGATTTTGCGAACGGACAAAGATTTACGAAAATTTCAGCGCCTATAGGGCGATGTCCCATAACTTGGGAAGCAAAACTGTGAGACAAATATTCTGCGGTGCTATTGTCAATGCCAGTTAAAAATTGGCACTATATGTATAAATTGAAGCTTGCTTTGAACAATTTTAGCAGCGTCATCTTATGTTTACGAGGCAGGCATTTACACCACAAAGTGTCAGAAGAAAGAACCAAATTTATTCCTGAGCTGACAAAAACGCCCGTGTGGTTCGTTCAGTAGAGAGCTTTAGGTTAGGGGACGCAAGGCGTATCCAACCGGTTGAGGACGGGAATCGCCGGAACTACAAAAGAAGCCGAAGCAAGTACAAAAGAGCACGAAGGTTCCAGAATGGAGTTTGCATCCCCCAAAGCTTGGGTAGGGCTTGCGTGCCCTAATCTAAAGCTATAGAATGAACACCGAGCACACGCTCCACGCACGCATGCATGGGCGCACAAATACACAAATCAAAATTTCACTTTTCTAAAGATTGCTTCAGTAAACGTTTTCCTTAAGCAAAATACTTTTAGCACTGCCAAAATGGTGCACCGCACATATTTGTTTGCTAGTAAGTGCGGTGATGTAATACAGAAAAAAAAACACCGATCATTACGATACTCCCTAATGTGAATTTCGAGCGCAACTGTTTAGGTTGTTTTGATTTCGCTATATATTATGGTTAACAATTTGATCATGAAGGATAACGCGGTCTCGGCGGCCGCGCTGATCCTTTACTCGGGCAGCTCGTTCAGAAGCAGCGGCAGACGGAGCATTTGCGTCGGTTACGTGGCTCATTGTTCAGAGAGAAAGCGTTAACACGGGAACGGGCGTGGCTCGCGGGGCGCGCATTGTCTAGCGGCGGCGGCGCCGCAGGCGAAGTAGCGCATGCGCAGCTGGTATAAAGCCCACGCCAGCGCTTTGTTCTCTGGCCGCATGCGTGGTCGTACCGGCACTGCACGTGACATTTTGGCAGCAAATTCGACGCTGGCATAGACGTTGTCAATTCTGTTGGCGTTGTTTTCCAGCAACCACCTCCTTCTTGGCTCATCCTCTATTAAGGTGATGTGTCATGTTTGGATGTTATTGTCGCCAATGTCATAAAGCCTCCTTTGTGGCATCGACGCTGTTTTCACAAGATGATGATGATGATGATGATGATGATGATGATGACGACGATTATTATTATTATTATTATTATTATTATTATTATTATTATTATTATTATTATTATTATTATTATTATTATTATTATTATTATTATTATTATTATTATGCGCACACAAACACATTTGCAATGTCGTCACGAACAATTCTAATGCCATGTACATGACGTAATGCTTGTATACAGTATTTGGCACTGTTGCTTAAATTGTTACGTCAAATAAATACATTTCTATATGACTCCACTCCTCACCCCTAACAATGCTCTCTATAACCGCTCTTTTCTTGTCCGCTTCCTCGTAGTGGGTGAACGAAATGGAAGAGCAGCCTTGCGCTCAAGCAATGCACGTAATGTAACCCTCCTCTACTTCAATATTGCTCGTTGTGGCCTTCGAAATTCATGCACGGAAGCCATTCCTCAAAGAGCATACGTGCAGCGCAAGCTATCGCGCTAATTTTCCAGCACTGCTTTTGTGGTTTCTGTAGAGGCTACGCAGGAACAAACCGCCGGACTAAACGCACACATTTGACGCATGTGTTTGCTTACCCAAATTTGGAGTGGGTCGCAATGTTTCCTCTAATATATTTTAGGTTTTCTTTCCCATTTATAAAAGAAGGAAAACATGTTGTGGACAGCACAGTAGCTCTCTGGCACGAATTCAAAATGCATATTCTATCACCGACATGTGTTTAAATCCCGGCGGAGGGGATTGTGGAGAAGGCTTTTAATGATATGTCTATTGTATATTTATCACTATGTAGGGCAATTCAGTATGACAAGTTCGCCTGACGACGGCGGCGAACGTTGTTATGTTCGTCAAAGACAACGGTCATCTCTAGTGCAAAGGAACTGATGGATGGACAACGTATACCCAATATCGAGCACTCTACTGCTGCCACAGTAAAACTTACGTAACTGCGGTGCCACTGCTTCTCGATCTGTGCTAATCTTTCAGCGTGAAATGATTATTATTGCATTTCTTGCGTGCAAGTTGTCTAAAAGAACATTGTACACTGCAAAGATATAATTTTATATTTACAAAAATTCAATTTGCCAACTTTGCATATGCCTAATGTGTGAAAATGAAGAAATCTCACAATGAAGCGCCGTCATTCGCCGAGTGAACACTAAACAGTGCCACTGTACCACCACCAATGCAAATACAGAGTTTCACAAAAGCTTCCTAGCACGAGCACTTGATCGTGCATCTGAAATTTACGAGGGATGGACAAGAGCATTACGTACGCTAGCACCACCGTGTGAAAGAGAACCTGAACTTGCTAACAGCATATTCTTTCTGTTGAAATTTCATGCAAAAAATATTCTTATTTCCATTCAACTAGCACAAGTTTCAAATGGCGCGTTATATTTCAAGCACGTTGGAACTGAAACAAACAAACCGCAGAAAAAAAAACAGTTTTTTCGTTACTTTGCACTACACCTCGCTAAGGGGTTTTCTGCGGTTTGGCTATGGGGTTTCCCTTACACTTCCATGCTACAGAAATGACAAACGTCAATTACAGAAATGACAAACGTTCAGCAGTCACACAGCTTTTTCTATTGCCTGTAAAGAGCCACACTATCTGATTTGGGTACGAGAAATGGACCGTGCACATCTGCGGACTTCTTCATCATCATCATCATGATCAGCCTAGTTACGTCCACTGCAGGGCAAAGGCCTCTCCCATACTTCTCCAACTACCCCGGTCATGTACTAATTGTGGCCATGTTGTCCCTGCAAACGTCTTAATTTCATCCGCCCACCTAACTTTCTGCCGCCCCCTGCTACGCTTCCCTTCCCTTGGAATCCAGTCCGTAACCCTTAATGACCATCGGTTATCTTCCCTCCTCATTACATGTCCTGCCCATGCCCATTTCTTTTTCTTGATTTCAACTAAGATGTCGTTTACCCGCGTTTGTTGCATCACCCAATCTGCTCTTTTCTTATCCCTTAACGTTACACCCATCATTCTTCTTTCCATAGCTCGTTCCGTCGTCCTCAATTTCAGCAGAACCCTTTTCGTAAGCCTCCAGGTTTCTGCCCCATATGTGAGTACTCGTAACACACAGCTGTTATACACTTTCCTTTTGAGGGATAGTGGCAACCTGCTGTTTATGATTTGAGAATGCCTGCCAAACGCACCCCAGCCCATTCTTATTCTTCTGGTTATTTCAGTCTCATGATCCGGATCCGTGGTCACTACCTGCCCTAAGTAGATGTATTCCCTTACCACTTCCAGTGCTTCGCTACCTATCGTAAACTGCTGTTCTCTTCCGAGACTGTTAAACAATACTTTAGTTTTCTGCAAATTAATTTTCAGACCCACCCTTCTGCTTTGCCTCTCCAGGTCAGTGAGTATGCATTGCAATTGGTCTCCTGAGTTACTAAGCAAGGCAATATCATCAGCGAATCGCAAGTTGCTAAGGTATTCTCCATCAACTTTTATCCCCAATTCTTCCCACTCCAGGCCTCTGAATACCTCCTGTAAACATGCTGTGAATAGCATTGGAGATATCGTATCTCCCTGTCTGACGCCTTTCTTTATAGGGATTTTGTTACTTTCTTTGTGGAGGACTACGGTGGCTGTGGAGCCGCTATAGATATCTTCCAGTATTTTTACATATGGCTCATCTACACCCTGATTGCGTAATGCCTCCATGACTGCTGAGGTTTCGACTGAATCAAACGCTTTCTCGTAATCAATGAAAGCTATATATAAGGGTTGGTTATATTCTGCACATTTCTCTATCACTTGATTGACAGTGTGAATATGGTCTATTGTTGAGTAGCCTTTACGGAATCCTGCCTGGTCCTTTGCTTGACAGAAGTCTAAGGTGTTCCTGATTCTATTTGCGATTACCTTAGTAAATACTTTGTAGGCAACGGACAGTAAGCTGATCGGTCTATAATTTTTCAAGTCTTTGGCGTCCCCTTTCTTATGAATTAGGATTATGTTAGCGTTCTTCCAAGATTCCGGTACGCTCGAGGTCATGAGGCATTGCGTATACAGGGTGGCCAGTTTCTCTAGAACAATCTGACCACCATCTTTAAACAAATCTGCTGTTACCTGATCTTCCCCAGCTGCCTTCCCCCTTTGCATAGCTCCTAAGGCTTTCTTTACTTCTTCTGGCGTTACCTGTGGGATTTCGAATTCCTCTAGGCTATTCTCTCTTCCACTATCGTCTTGGGTACCACTGGTACTTTATAAATCTCTATAGAACTCCTCAGCCACTTGAACTATCTCATCCAGATTAGTAACGATATGGCCGGCTTTGTGTCTTAACGCACACGTCTGATTCTTGCCTATTCCTAGTTTCTTATTCACTGTTTTTAGGCTTCCTCCGTTCCTGAGAGCCTGTTCAATTCTATCCATATTATAGTTTCTGATGTCCGCTGTCTTACGCTTGTTGATTAACTTAGAAATTTCTGCCAGTTCCATTCTAGCTGTAGGGTTAGAGGCTTTCATACATTGGCGTTTCTTGATCAGATCTTTCGTCTCCTGCGATAGCTTACTGGTTTCCTGTATAACGGCGTTACCACCGACTTGTATTGCGCACTCCTTAATGATGCCCATGAGATGGTCGTTCATTGCTGCAACACTAAGGTCCTCTTTCTGAGTTAAAGCCGAGTACCTGTTCTGTAGCTTGATCCGGAATTCCTCTAGTTTCCCTCTTACCGCTAACTCATTGATTGGCTTCTTGTGTACCAGTTTCTTCCGTTCCCTCCTCAAGTCTAGGCTAATTCGAGTTCTTACCATTCTATGGTCACTGCAGCGTACCTTGCCGAGCACGTCTACATCTTGTATGATGCCAGGGTTCGCGCAGAGTATGAAGTCGATTTCATTTCTAGTCTCACCCTTCGGGCTCCTCCACGTCCACTTTCGACTAACCCGCTTGCGGAAAAAGGTGTTCATTATCCGCATATTATTCTGTTCTGCAAACTCTACTAATAATTCTCCTCTGCTATTCCTAGAGCCTATGCCATATACCCCCACTGACTTGTCTCCAGCCTGCTTCTTGCATACCCTGGCATTGAAGTCGCCCATCAGTATAGTGTATTTTGTTTTGACTTTACCCATCGCCGATTCCACGTCTTCATAAAACCTTTCGACTTCCTGGTCATCATGACTGCATGTAGGGGCATAGACTTGTACCACCTTCAATTTGTACCTCTTATTAAGCTTCACAACAAGACCTGCCACCCTCTCGTTAATGCTATAGAATTCCTGTATGTTACCAGCTATTTCCTTATTAATCAGGAATCCGACTCCTAGTTCTCGTCTCTCTGCTAAGCCCCGGTAACACAGTACATGCCCGCTTTTTAGCACTGTATATGCTTCTTTTGTCCTCCTAACCTCACTGAGCCCTATTATATCCCATTTACTACCCTCTAATTCCTCCAATAACACTGCTAGACTCGCCTCGCTAGATAGCGTTCTAACGTTAAACGTTGCCAGGTTCAGATTCCAATGGCGGCCTGTCATGCGGACTTCTTAGGCACCTTAAGATGTGTTGGCGCCATTGCTGAGTTAAACAGAAATTTTCAAAATCTGCAAGATAAGCTAGAAAGTAAATATCACCTTCTCGCGAGCAAACAATTTGTTTTATCTACACGAAGTCGCATTGAGTGCAAATCACGGCAGGAATGGAAGCCGTCTTGAATGTATTACAAAGGCCCTCTGATGTCTTGACCTCATCAGATCTTCTTATTCGCGGCTACACACCTACTACAAAATTGACTTTTTCCCACGTGAGAGGACGTCCGTTGCTACTAAGGGCGCACGACCTATCATAAATACTCCCTTCACGTACTGCCTTCTCATCGTTCTCATCATCGTACCATGGCTTTATCAAGGCCACTACCTTGACCCAGGGGCAGCTGCCAGCTTCTTTCTTGCAATTGTAGTATGCAACTGCGGTACAAGCTCTACAGATACCTTATCTGCATTTATATAGCTGCGTAGGTTTCGGTTTACAGGCCTTCGATAGCCATCCTTACCATCACAAGCGTCTTACATCACTTGCAACCCGCCGTGGTGGCGTGGTGGCTTAGGTCATGCGCTGCTAAGCTCGAGGTTGCGGGATCGAATCCGGGCCGCGACTGCCGCATTTCGTTGGTGCCGAAATGCAAACACCCCCACGTATCCTCCTTTGGGTGCACGTTAAAGAATCCTGGGTGGTCAAAATTAACCTGGATTCCCCCACTACGACGTACCTCATAAATATTTCGTGGTTTTGGCACGTAAAACCCCGCATTTGCTTTAAGCCAACGAACTTCCGTTTTCACTTCCACGTTTATTGTGAACGGTGTTGCGCATAAAAATGTGGGTTACCTGTTATTGAACCTGTGACCTGCGCCACGCATCAGCGTAAACATTATGTAAGGTTGAACGTTGCATAATATGAAAATAAATTCATTAGGTCACATAGGACTTACTTGTATAGCAACTGGTTGCCCGCTTCACAATACGTTCACTTAGATTCCGACATGTGTGTTTGATCAGAACATCCCAATATTATTATTTCGTAAACATTTGCCAAGCTTTTCTAGGGCACTCTCGGTGTCCTCGAATAAAAAATGCAAGAATTTAGATATTTCTCCCAAAAGAAAATAAAATGGCCCTTCCCGGAAAGGCATGAGTCATGCCGAAAACGCACGTGTCTACGAAGAAAGCACTATGTAGAATATAACGGTTTCCCTTCCTGAACGTCAGTTACAATATTTCACAGCGTCGTTTGGGCAGTGCTCAAGGTTTTATGAGTTTTTCTGCTGTGCCTACGTGTTTTGCAGTGAGCGAATGGAGTAAATATAGTATAAGAAGAGAAATGAGCCTAGCACCATCAGGAAATGCACAAAACGACAACGAGTAGTTACAGCTAGCAAGAGGTTTACTATGATGTCTCTTTATTTCTTAATGCCTTACCTACTACACACTGCCCGCGGAAATCCTTGCGAAAATGCTATGGTGAATAGAAATGAGCTCATTACCACATAATTGTTATTTTCCAGCCTGCTTTCGTTATTTCCTGCTGCTACAAAAGAAAAGAACACGCGTGATCAATGAGATAGCTAGGTATCGAAAATGTACACATAAAAAGATAGCAATTTGCGAAGCTTGCAATGGTCTTTTTCCTCGCATAACCTCACGCTTGCTTCCGCACATCGTCGAACATTCTCTTCCAAAACAGAAGAAAGAGATGGGGAAAGTGGCAGACCGCTTCTTCGTGCTTGGTCCTGTAATGAATGGCCCCCTGCCACTCGATTGCAAAGCACAGACAAAGGTAGCAGGGCAGAAACGGTATTTTTTGTATTTTGCATTCGTTACAAATTGGCTTCTAAAACGTAGAATGTCTTCTACTTCAAGTTCTTGTGTGGGTTTTAGATTATAAACAATTGTGCGTATAGTAATAGAGATGTCCTTGCTGTTCCGTTTGAGGACTAGACGAGCTGATACTATAAGTCGTGCGTGGGCCTGTGCATGCGCACACCCGTGTAGGTACGCTTCCGTGAGAATGTGTGTACGTCTTTGTGGGCGTGGGAACGCGCGTTTTCGTGTCTGTGCGTATTTGTGTGTGTGCGTCTGTGGGTGTGTGTGTTCGCGGGCATACGTGTGTGTGCATGTTCGAATGTATTCGCTGGGATGTGAGCGAGGACGACGAACGGTGTGCTTGGTTTTATGAAAAGATTTATTAATACATTTTCTGAGCCGTACATGACAACCAATCTTCATCGTTGTCTCATAATGACTAACAATAGAGGAGGTAGCATCCGCTGAGTAGACACTATACTAACAGCTTGTGGCAGCTCTTTTTTTCCAATAGTTCAGTTGGTTGCCTAAAGACCGAAGAAATGTTTTCTGTTGACAAGGTTCAAATGTGTATTTAAACCCCTATTCGACCTGTCAATACTATACAATAAAAGCTTCATTGCCTCTTTGCCAACAATGATGCGTCTATGCAATGCTATTACCAGAGAGTAACCGTAAGTACTGGCAATACGCGATGGTAATATTAGTTTGGAAAGGCAAGCACTTTCGACTACTAAGTCTTAACGAAAGCATTTACTGAGTCAGTGCTCTCTTTGTTGATTTTTACTGCAAAGCATTCGTACGGAAAAGGAGAACCAAATCTGAAAATTATGTCACGCTTCCGAGTGCTGCGGAACATCTGCCTTTGTACCAGCCTTCTAAGGGAAGCACATTAAGACGAATGGGCAAGCTTTCAAAAGAAAACCAAACGATAGACAGAAGTTGAAATTGTGAGTACAGAATCGAATGTAATAGAAACAATAAAGCCGTTTGAAGTTCACTGCAAGGCTCGTGTTCTGATTTCTGTCTGCCCACTAGAAATATTGAACACTGGCTAGGTAGAGCATAGTGAGGTGACAGATGCTTACGAAATAATTTTTTACAGGCGCTCAAGTCAAGTTCTGCTTTCCGGCATCGGGGCCTTCTTGTCTTGTACAGGAGAGTAACATGCTCACACGGTGGGCTACTAGACGAGAAACGGGAATTTTTTTCTTCTGTGCGCAATTTGCTTTGTGTGCCAGTGTTCATGAGTCTCCTTAGAACTATTGAGTGTGGTGTTACCTCGTGTTTGAGGCGGTTGTTTTGAAAGTACCGCGAACGTGTAGGTTAAGAAATAATGCAGTACCAATGATGTTTACGACAAAAAGAAATTATCAAATTAAAGGGGGAAGGGAGGGGCTGTAGTCTGCTGTACAGGAACATAGTGCAATGTTTTCGTTTTTCTTGAGGTAGTGTTTAAAGACTTGTTAGGGCTTTCACGGTTGGGTTAGCTGAAGTTCTGTAAAATTCTGTGCAGGGGTTATTGAATGCTACGTTGGTGACATACTTGCTTTTTATTCATCTTTTAGGTCATCTTTTAGATCATTAGACAGCTGTATAATGATCTGCACGGTCACATGGTGTTAGCCGGCGATATTGCTTTAAGGGCTGTCGGCACCGGTGCAGCGTACCCCTAAAGATCGTTACAGCGTTGCGTCCTACAGAGGCAGCTATTCCATAGCTCATCGGCAACAAACGGAAATTTTTTTCTGTGCGTCGATGATATGCTGTGAGAGAAAAAAAGAGTTGCACCCAAATTAAACTTTGTACAGTCACTCGTCAACGATCACATTCATTGTCAATTTTACGCCGCATGATTAAATATCATTCAGTTACTCCTTCTCTTCGCCAAAATGAAAATATGTCTATGCTTATGTATAAAGCTATGCCTATACCAATGTTTACCTCTACCAGATGTGAGGAATGTTAGTGCTCTCATTGTTAAATTTACTTCAGAATACGTTCTCCTATAAAAATGAAAAAAAGAAACGTTAGTCGGACTCGCTCTAATTTAGACACGAGATGACATTCAGGCAACCAAAATAACCGCGCCTCCTCATATTTCTTATTTAATATCGTATTTAAGGTATGTGCAGCACGTACGTATTATTCACCGATATTTTACTATGTATGGCTTGAGTGAACTGAGCGCGAGTACCACGAAACCTAAAGTTTTCTCAGCCATTCACACTGTGTAATTTCTTCCCGCCATCGATCGTACTTTCCTTTCCCTTCCAGCCATTCTATGCTCTTGCAACACTGTGGAAGCTACACAAATTCTTAACCAATAGGAAGGCCGAATGCCCCTCCAGATATGCTCATTCGCGTTCAACCGGGCTCATCCTGTCGGTACATTATCCATGTTTGGTGGGTTCACAAAAAAAAAGTTTTCATGCCGTAACCATACGCTTCGTTTACATGGATGTGACATAGTGGCTTCGCTTCAGCTGTACTGTGTGCCTGCACTTACATTAGAGCTTCCTTAACAAGTAGTAAAGTCGAACACCCTCTTAAATGTTCACCTGCACCACAGGGCCTGCATGGCCTCTACTCGGCGTTTGCTGGCTGCTGTCCTCGCGTACCATTCGAGAGTGAGGTAGTAAATTATTACGCAGTGAACAATTAGGCCTTATAACATTCCGCACAGTCAACGCATCACCATTATGTATGTATGTATGTATGTATGTATGTATGTATGTATGTATGTATGTATGTATGTATGTATGTATGTATGTATGTATGTATGTATGTATGTATGTATGTATGTATGTATGTATGTATGTATGTATGTATGTATGTATGTATGTATGTATGTATGTATGTATGTATGTATGTATGTATGTATGTATGTATGTATGTATGTATGTATGTATGTATGTATGTATGTATGTATGTATGTATGTATGTATGTATGTATGTATGTATGTATGTATGTATGTATGTATGTATGTATGTATGTATGTATGTATGTATGTATGTATGTATGTATGTTATGAGCGTCCCCTTTGGAATGGGGCTGTGGATTGCGCGCCCAAGCTTTTGCTATTGTATTGCCTAATGTCCTGCCGATGTTAGAAAAGAAAAAGGAAAAGGAAAGAAGTAAACAAAACACGAGCAATTTACATAAACAAAGTTTCTGAATGCCTATTCCGAACTTTGCGTTTGTACGCCTCCGTTGTTTATCGTTTCCCTACTTTTCTTTCACCAATGTTCTAATCTCTATAGCGGACATATTTACTTCCCCCTGCTCTCGCTGAGCCTAAGGGCTATAAGGGGGCTAGTGGTGCCTAAATCGACCTCCGGGCAGATATCCACATTCTAATGAAACTTGCTCCATCGTCTCCCTAGCTTCACCTCAGCAAGCCACGCCAGTGTTAATGGCGTGGCGCCATCTGCCTCCTAGACATCAAACTAGCTTTACGGATCGGCGCTATGTCTGTAGTCCTAACAGCCTGATAACAAGAAAACCAATCGTAATAATTACGACAACACGTACCTAACGTTTTGACCTCAGCTTGAGCTGAGACTTAGCGATGACGGATTTGGCCACTTGTTTCTTGCTGACAGGGCGGAGAGCCAGTAGCAAGCGCGAATTCAGATCGAGGCGGGTAATCGGCGCTGTAAGGGTGCTGTTACGTTGCTATAGTTGATCACGGTTAGTATGGCCATTGCGCTTACCGGTGGTAACCGCCACAGTATTTCTCGCTATCTGACGGGTATACGCAAAGTCGATGACATGTTACGTATCGCTGTACTGCATCTTGCAGTGAGCAATAAGTATAATTCTCTAGTGCAGACAATGAGCAGTCAGTTACGCCTGGAATCATACACCACTGGCCAAGGATATTGCTTGTGCAGGCCTCGTACCTTGAGCAGTTCTGCAATGTTGTTGGGAGATGGCGTATAGTATCATAGAAGGATACGAGTTGTATATTCTAGCAAATACGCGGCGTGTCCAACCTGATTTGTTTGTCTTAATCTTAGCATGAGCGTCGTTACTGTAGCCTAATATATTATCCCCATACTCTAGTTTCTATATATGGCATTATAGTCAATCACATTCTTTTTTGTTAATTTTATGGCCGTTCAGTATCCACTACAATAGTAATGACGGCGACACTACTAGGACAAGCTGTTAATTTTTTTTGTATTTCGGACTTCAAAGAAACTTTTTCTTATATTTACTTCAGTATGATAGAGCAATTCTACTTACCTAAGAAGTGTGACATTGCCTGCACTACGAACAGCACTGTCTAGGTTGCCATTGCTAATTAAAGAGCTTAAGAAGCTGCCTTCTTGTTTATCCACATTTGGGTGCATGTGGCTGTAGCAAGATTCCTCTCAAATAGGAGCGGTATTCTCGGGTGACCACTTGCAGGGAGTCTAACTTGTGCGAGATTTCGCGAGACTCGTCACCGGGCACATCGGTCTATGGGGCCGACAACGTCACTGGAGCAGTTCCAAGTTCGCTACCTTCACGCAGTGCCAAAAATCGCTTTCGGCCCCATACTTCGATGCTCCCAGATCCAAGTGTCACGATATCTCACCAACGCAATAGTATCCCCGAAAGTGATAGCCAGAGAATACGGCCCAAGTGGTGAAATCACGTATATTTAGTGAAAATTCGCACCTTAAACCCGCATTCCAATGGCACAGACATAGCAGCGATGCAATTGTGAAATTTTCAACTCGAAAAAAAAACATTACTTGTACTTTTTAAGAACGAATGTCTGGAAGGGGTGAGTGTGTGTGTGTGTTAAAACTTTTATTTGAATGATTGGAAGTGGTGCTAGACCGAGAATTTTAGGTGAGCAGACGTCATTTCTCAAGCACTCGGCTTGACTTGCGCCATTGCAGTTACTACAGTGAATTTTTTAAGTGTTATTACTTAATAACTTTCATCAACTGAATGGATATTGTGCTATATGCATGACAGCCATCAAGCAAACACAGAAACACTACGTAGTGTGTGGACTTTCCCAGGCATATATTTACCGTTTGGTTGCTTTTAGTTTCCACACACAAATGGTTTGTCGGATAATGAGCTAGTATGCCTTGTCGTTCTTTTCATTACAAGTGAATCTCGAATACTTACATAAACAAAAATTTCATCGTATGCAGGTTTTGAATACACTAGTTCACTCATGACGAGGTTTACGCGAGTTGCTGTTAACTAAGAAATAGTCGAACTGGTCTTGTTCTGCGACTGTCGCGAATGTCAGCGTAATTTGATGAGCTCAACAAAAATTCAGGTATGCACATCCTGAATTTTTCGCACATCAAAAGATGTGCACATCCAAATAAAAATTCCAGACATGAACAAATCAAATTTCTGCTCCATTTGTGTGTTCATACGCGTCTGATCTATCTTTAGCATATTGCTCCAAATAATTCTGTGCAATTAAAATGGCTGCTCATCACTTCTATTTGGTGAAGAAAATATTTTTTTGGCTACCTCGCTTTGTGTTTTATAGAAGAAAATAATGAGAACAAACCAGAAAAAAGAGGTATACGTATACCTAACAACAGCGCTAGCTGATGCACGTTTTTCAGCGAGAAAGCGAACAAGTTCTGCAAACCATATGCCTAATGCACGAAGAGCTTTCTTTTGTTTAATTTAAAAGTCGTCTGTAAAAGTATTGACATCGGGAAACTTCATGTAACTATTTCCGCCTCCCTCGAGAAGCTACGAGAATGAACCTAAAAAAACAATATATTATCAAACACGCACTTTTACACAAGAAGCAGTAGCGAAAAAAATGCAAGGCTAGAGAAGAGCTTTTCACTGTGGAGAAATAGGCCACAGGTTAGAAATGTAATTAGGATTATTCAATCGAACTTTGTGGTGAACAGTGGGAAGGAAATGATATTGAAGCTAGTTGTATTGAGCCTCCTCAGTGATGATGTTTGAAATGTTGTGAACAAAGGTGTAAGAGTATGTCAACTTTTCTTTTCTTCATTATCAGAGAGGGGGTGAAAGCACGATAGGTTTTTCCACACTAAGAGAATACCTTGTCGAGATCAGTTCTGCAGAAGCAAAATTTTAACCAGTGTGCGGAAAGTGTCAACTACGAAGGCAGGATCCAAGCTTAAAACGCAGCTATGCCAGCTTACTTTTTTTTGCGGCAATGAAGTTGTGAGCAATCCAATTACTTTCTATAATCCGTCTGCGGCAAACACCATTCCGCCAACGCTGCGCCTCAGCCCAATTCCGAAGAAGCTAAGGGGCTTTCCGTCCGAATGGAACGCTCTCTCTGTGCACAGGGGAGGGATAGAAATATCGATGAAGCATGACGGAAATACTAACTCGGTTCGAAGGGGCAGGCGAATGTAAAATATTGTAATTATTAACCCGACGTAAGACAACAATGCTCGGTCTTTTCGCCTAAGCGTAGTCAGAAATGTGCAGCGAAATCGTCATATCTGTTTACCGCAACGGTATATAAACGCTATGAGAGGCGTTGTTATATACGACGTCTTACCTATCTAGTGTGATATCTATGCACTGCGTTACTCAAAATCGCATACGCTATTTTCCTCTGTGCCCTACCATTTCTTTTTTGCTTATAGCAGCGCCCGCAACTTATGGTAAAGAGAGCTATAAATGCCAGCTACATTGCAATCTAATTTATGAATATATATGACTTGATGTGACTGAGTATATCTATTTGTGACTTGATCAGCGCTATGGTACTTACTTTTTCGCGGCACTTGCACCGCCAAGGATCTTGCTCTCTGCCTGTGATATGCGTTATCGCCTGCGGATAAGGGGTAGGATTTTCTTGTCATCTTCCGCCATGTCAGACTACTGCCAGGATTGGCAATAATTCGGATGATACACGCTCTTTGCGGTGGTATCCACTCTCACTGCAACAGTAACCAGCGCGTTAAACACGACTCAGCGTGTAAGCATCATACTGCCATAGCGCCGAGCATAAAGCAAGTTAAGCATAACACGTTCCTGAAAGCGGTTGATAAGCACCATGGGCCTGCGACTTATGTGAGGTGCCTAACAATGCAGTTGTTGTCCTCGTTTCCTTCGTTTCTGTTATCTGTTTCTGTATATATATATATATATATATATATATATATATATATATATATATATATATACATATATACATTGTTATCCCCGCAGGGGCGTCTGCGTAAGCAGGCGTTTGGTGTGTTGCGACACCACGTACCTGAGCACACGAGGGTTGGAACCTCCCGCGTGTAGCCGTGCGCGGCTTAGCCGTGTCTGGGGAAAAGGGATCCTGGGGGTTGAGCCATGCTGGGTGTCTGGACCTTTAAGGCCCCCCGGCGGAGGCAACACACCTCTTCGGCCTCGGCTTCACATAGACGGCACCTCCAGGCTGACCCACCTGGAGGACATCGGCAGTCGCCTTTTCCTCTCTCTCCCTCCTCGAATCTTCGTCTTTATCTCTCACTTTTTGATCTTTCCTGTCTCCTTCTCTCTTCTTTTTACTTCCTTTCTCCTGGCGGCAAGGGTTAACCCTGTGTGGCTATCCAACCTTGGGTACACCATATTCGGTTATAGTGACGGCGTACGACTGGCGTCGTGCAGACTTGTACGCAAGCTCTGCCGCGTCCCCTCGTTGGGCTCCGTGGTGGGCGGTCGGCGCTGTTGCCGAATGCAGACATTTTTTCATGGAAACTTCTTTCCCCTCCCTTACTGATCGCCCTCAGAAACGAGGGCGCATCGAAGATGTCTTCAAGTTTTTTGGACGCAAAACCCAGAACTTTCCCCACTTCCATGTTATTCATTCCGAAAAGCCAAACAAAGCAGTGCGAAACATCTCACCATTCCTTGTTTCAAAGTCCCTAACTGATATTTTTGGTCCAGGTTACAAGGTGTCGAGGATGGCAAGCGGCGATCTCCTCTTGGAGCTCCGTGATGTAAAACAGTATGAGAAACTACCGCAACTAGTGTCATTTGGAGAGACCCCCATAACAGTAACCCCGCACCGTACAATGAACACCACCCGTGGTGTTGTGTCAGATGATGATTCGCTTGAGCTGACTGAAGCGGAACTACTGGAGGGCTTCAGCGAACAAAATGTGATCAATGTCAGAAGAATTAAGATGAGGCGGGATGGAAAAGAGATTCAGACGAAGCACCTAATAATTACTTTTGGATCAAGTATCTTGCCCGAATCAATCGAGGCCGGGTACATCAAGCTCCGTGTCAGGCCGTACGTGCCAAACCCACTCCGATGTTTCAAATGCCAGCGCTTCGGCCACAGCTCGCAGAGCTGCCGAGGCCGCCAAACATGTGCAAAATGCAGTGCCCACGAACACACATCTGAAGCTTGTGAGAATGCTCTCCACTGTGTAAACTGTGATGGGGAGCACGCCGCGTACTCGCGGGCGTGCCCATCCTGGAAAAAAGAAAAGGAAATTGTAACAGTTAAAGTAAAGGAAAATATAAGTTTCAAGGAGGCACGCAGGCGGGTATCGTACCTGCCCAAGAAAACCTTTGCCGATGTGGCGCGTCAGGGGGCAGCGTCACAACGGCCTCCGGCGGCTGTCCGACCCACAGGCAGTGATTCGGCAGTTACGCCATCTGCCCCCGCGGCGGTTGCAGCTAGCGCTGCTCCGTCGACCCAGAATGAGGGACCATCGACATCGAAGGTGGCCGCCGCCGAGGCTGTCCCAACCTCCCCGGCCCCTTCCAGCGCTGGCAACAGCCGGCGCAGCCAAATCCCGCAGGGTGCCCCATCGACCTCTGTGCTGGTGGGCGCAGGGGTCTTGCCCTCCAAGGCAGGACTCTCTCTTGTAACTTCTCGCTCGCAAGAGCACGTGTCCGGCGCCTCACAAGAGGCAATGGACACAACACCTATCCTCAAGGCGCACCAAGCGCCTCAGGAGCGGCGAGGCTCCCTCGAACGCTTGAAAAAGGGCAGAACTCCCGTTACAGGGCCTCGAAAGAGCTCTGTAACCTAAGACATCACCACCGTTTCCGTAAACACAGCACCAATTTTTTCTTTAATATGGATACACAAATCATTCAATGGAATGTCAGAGGTCTTCTTAGGAATCTCGATGATCTACAAGAACTCATCTACCAACACAATCCAAAAGTGCTGTGTTTACAGGAAACACACTTAAAACCAAAACACACAAATTTTCTTCGACAACACCTTACTTTTCGCAAAGACCGCGATGATGCTCTCGCATCATCGGGTGGCGTTGCCATTGCAATTCGAAAAAGCATAGCGTGTCAACGTTTGCAGCTACGAACGGCCCTCGAAGCAGTGGCGGTTCGAGTTGTCCTGCTAAACAAACTCATCACTATTTGCTCACTTTACATACCCCCGCATTACAAACTAAACAAACCTGAATTTCAGTCCTTCATAGATGAATTGCCAGAACCTTATGTTGTTCTTGGCGATTTCAATGCGCACAGCTCCCTGTGGGGCGACTCTCGTACAGACGCGCGAGGTCATCTCGTTGAACAGTTCCTTTTTTCTTCAGGTGCGTGCCTTCTAAATAAGAAAGAACCCACATATTACTCTCTTGCAAACAGAACCTTTTCGTCAATAGATCTTAGTATAGTTTCCGCGTCTATACTGCCCGAACTCGAATGGGAAGTTATGAGCAATCCTTACGAGAGCGATCACTTCCCCGTACTGCTAAGAACATCCAAAGAAAATGAATTTCCTCCACAAGCTCCTAGGTGGAAGATAGATACAGGCGACTGGGAGAAATTTCAAAATCTATCTAGCATCTCATGGGCTGATATGTCTTCTCTAGAAATTGATGCCGCTGTGGAGTATTTTACAGCGTTCATAATAGATGCCGCATATAAATGCATATCTGAAGGAAGTGGTTTGGCATGCAGACGGCGTGTCAAGTGGTGGAATGATGAATGTAGGATTGCTCGTAAGAAACAGAACAAAGCGGGGGGTTGCTACGCGACTCCCCCACTGCAGAGAATCTTATTAACTTTAAGAAAGTAAAATCTCAAGGCAGGAGAACCCGCAGGCAGGCCAGAAGAGAAAGCTGGCAGAAGTATTTATAGAGTATTAACTCGTTTAGAGATGAGGCCAAAGCCTGGAACAGGGTGAATAGGATTAGAGGGCGCCAAACATATTCACTCCCTCTGGTAAACACACAGGGCGATACACTGAAAGACCAGGCAGACTCACTTGGGGAGTATTTTGAGAGCGTGTCAAGTCTAACAAATTATTCGCAATCCTTTCTAAAATACAAACAAATAGAAGAATGTAAGCCACTCATAGGAAAATGTCGAAAGAATGAACCATACAACTGCCCATTTAGTATTGCCGAGTTCAGAGCTGCCTTGAGATCATGTAAGAGCTCCGCACCGGGTTCTGACAGAATTATGTATGAAATGATCAAAAACCTACACAATGACACCGTAGTTACACTACTCACATTTTTCAACACTATTTGGGGTGCGGGATACTTTCCAACTGCATGGAAAGAAGCAATTGTGGTCCCTGTTTTGAAGCAGGGGAAAGACCCATCCATGGCGGCAAGCTATCGCCCAATAGCTCTTACAAGCTGCCTGTGTAAGATTTTTGAAAACATGATTAATCGCAGACTCATACACTTCCTTGAACTCAATAATATACTTGATGCCTATCAGTGTGGCTTCAGAGAAGGCCGGTCGACAACAGATCACCTTGTACGCATTAAAGGATATATTCGGGACGCATTTGTACATAAGCAGTTTTTCATGTCAATATTCCTTGACATGGAGAAGGCATATGACACAACATGGCGCTACGGCATCTTGCGAGACTTGTCGGAAATGGGCATCTGTGGCAATATGCTGAAAATAATTGACAGCTATTTGTTGAATCGAATCTTCCGAGTGAAAATCGGCAACGTATTGTCGCGACCTTTCACACAAGAAACAGGTGTACCACAGGGAGGCGTGCTGAGTTGTACGCTCTTCATCGTGAAGATGAACTCGCTTCGTGCTTCGCTACCACCTGCCATTCTTTATTCAGTCTACGTTGACGACATTCAAATCGGCTTCAAATCCTGTAACCTCTCAGTATGCGAGAGACTAGTGCAACAGGCCTTGAACAAGATTTCCAAGTGGGCAGACAAAAACGGATTTAAAATCAACCCCCACAAAAGCTCTTGCGTTCTTTTTACAAGAAAGAGAGGCCTGTTTCCGGATCCTTCCTTAGAATTGTGTGGACACCAAATACCTGTCAACAAAGAGCACAAATTTCTGGGTATTATACTTGATTACAGAGTCACTTTCATTCCACACATTAAATATCTGAAAGAAAATGTCTAAAAACAATGAACTTAATGAAACTTCTATCCAAGACTACATGGGGTAGTGACAGGAAGTGTTTAATGAACCTATACAAGAGCCTAATTCGGTCTCGATTGGATTATGGTGCTGTAGTATATAACTCTGCCGCCCCGAGCGCGCTAAAGATGCTAGACCCTGTTCACCATCTAGGTATCCGCTTAGCCACGGGCGCTTTCAGAACAAGCCCGATTCAAAGCTTATATGCCGAATCGAATGAATGGTCTCTCCACCTACAGAGATCATACATTAGCTTTACATATTTCCTTAAAGTACGCTCCAATCCTGAGCATCCATGTTTTCATACCGTTACCAATATGACGTGCGCTACACTTTTCAGCAATCGCCCCTCCATAAGACAGCCTTTCTCGCTGCGTGTGAAGGAGATTAGCGATGAAATGCGTGTCCCACTCCTCGAGCATCGCTTAATACACCTAACCAAGCTCTTACCTCCCTGGGAGTGGCAGGTGATACAATGTGACATATCCTTTATAAATATTACAAAGCACGCTCCTGAGGCCGAAATTAGAATGCATTTCCTCGAACTGCAGTACAAACACTCCTGCGCAGCGTACTACACAGACGCTTCGAAGTCAAATGCCGGGGTATCCTATGCAGCCGTCGGCCCATCCTTCTCGGAATCCGATGTACTGCATCCGGAAACAAGCATCTTTACGGCCGAGGCCTACGCATTACTCTCTGCTGTGAAGCATATAAGAAGATCAAAACTTCCAAAAGCAGCGATCTATACAGACTCTCTAAGCATCGTGAAGGCCCTAATGTCACTCTACAAACATAAAAAATCCCGTATTCAATCAACTATATTCGGTATTGTGTAAAGCGTACTCATCTAACCAGAACATCATAATATGCTGGGTCCCTGGCCATAGGGGAATCGAAGGTAACGTTCTCGCGGACGAGATGGCCACGTCAATCACATCGCAAGCTGTTAACCCTACCGCTGATGTGCCTGTCACAGATCTGAGGCCTTTCTTACGAAATAAACTGCGACATCACTGGCAGTGCACGTGGGACGCGCAAACAAATAACAAACTGCACGTTATAAAGCCCCAGTTAGGTTTTTGGCCCTCCCCAACAAAATCTCGTGAACAGATGTCCTGTTCTGTCGCCTCAGAATAGGACATACATTTGGCACCCATAGTTACCTGCTTACTGAAAGTGAACCTCCAACCTGTGGCAGATGCGGTGAGAGGCTTACCGTCCTCCACGTGCTCCTGGAGTGTCGGGAAGCCGAAACGGAGAGAAAGAAACATTTTCCGCTTGCTTACCATTATAACATCCCTCTACACCCGGCTATGTTTCTCGGCAAGGAACCGCTTTTTGACACCAAGGCAATCCTCAACTATTTAAATGATGTCGTACTACACGTTATATGCCCATTAAATTCGTAGAGCATCCTCACTCCAGAGGATGCCACTGCGATAACAGTTTTGCATAGCACATGCCTCCAGGCCCTTGTTCTTCAAGGGCTCTAAGGAGGCAACAGTGCTCTAGCATATCTTATAACCATATATATTTTTACACATCGTATCATTCTTTTTAAATGCACCTTAAATGTTCATAGTACACGTCATAAGACATCGCCATAATCTTATTGTACAGATTTTGCGCACTTTAGCGCGCACATTTTTAAGGCCCCTCTACAGCCACGTCACACCAACTTCATCGAACTCATGATTTCATAGCAAACTCATTAACATGGACATGGCGCTCTTTGGCCATAACTGGCCCTTGCGCCATTAAAAACCACATATCATCATCATCACATTGTTACGAAGAGTTGCGAAGAAATGGTTTTATTTACAGGCGGTGGATGATGATCGTAGCGTGATCGTAGCGCAGCCCGGCCTCTCAAACTCTTCGTTCTCTTCGTCCTCTCTTCTCTCTTCTTGACCGCGCCTTTCGTATCCGTTACATTTCCCCGCAAGTAGACGAAGCCCGTGGGGACAGTCAAAATGGACAAGCATGGTAGAAAGGCTTCAGCCGAGCAATATGAGTCAGCTGAGTTCTGCTTGATCGCCGACCATTGCACAGGAGGCGAGCTATGACGTAAGTCAGTTCGCTCAGGCGGTCCACGACTACAAATGGGCCTGAATATTGTGACAAGAAGTTTTCGCACAATCCACGCTTGCGTTGCGGTGTCCAAAGAAGAACCAAGCCACCTTTTTCCAACGATACTTGTACGTGACGGTCGTCGTATCGCTCTTTCGAACGACTTTGCGAGGCCAGAGTACGAAGACGAGCTATTCGACGGGCTTCTTCGGCGAGACAAAAAGTCTTCGATACAGAATCGTCACTGTGCAGTACAAAGGGTAAGAAAGTGTCCAGAGGGCTTCGCGGTAACCTTGCACACAGGATATGAAATGGGCTATAGTGGGTGGTTTCGTGTTTTGCCGTGGTGTATGCGTAAGTGATGGATGGAAGCACGTCGTCCCAGTTCTTATGATTGGAGGAGACGTACATGGCAAGCATGTTGGTCAGTGTTCTGTTCGTCATTTCAACGACGCCATTGGTCTGTGGATGATACGCCGTAGAATGACGGAACTGTGAAGTGCACAAACGAAGTAACTCTTCAGTGGCATCAGCAGTGAACTGGCGACCACGGTCACTGATGATGACACGTGGTGGGGCATGACGAAGGACCACGGAACGCAGCAGGAAGACCGCCACGCAAGCAGCGGTAGAAGACGGTATGGCTGCAGTTTTTGCATGCCGTGTAAGATGGTCTACGCAGACAATTATTCAACAGTTTTTGTTGTTAGTTAACGGGAATGGACCCAAAAAGTCAATGCCTACTTGCTCGAACGGCGTACTGCGCGGTGTCAATGGCCGAAGGGGACCCGGGGCTGCGGTGGTCGGTCGCTTGTAACGTTGGCACGTTTCGAAACTAGCGACATAACGCTTGCTTGTTTCGTACATCTTGGGCCAGTAAAAGCGCTCCTGGGTGCGGTGCAGCGTTCGTACGAAGCCGAAATGGCCGGATGTCACATCGTCATGCATGGCGCGTAGAACAGCGGAGCGGAGACTCTCGGTGACAACAAGCAGAAAACGCGCTCCATGCCCGGAGTAATTAGTTTTGTAGAGCAATTTATCATGGACAGTAAAGTGACCGCTGCCTTTAGAAGTACCGGTGGCGACAAAAAGCGGATTGAGGGTAACATCATTCCTTTGTTCTCGCTGAAAGTCTGCCTCGTCAGGGAACGTAGAAGTAACAGCAGCGAGACCGTCGTCAAAATTCTCAGCATCTCAGTCGCTAGTCGCAAGAGGAATCCGAGAGAGGCAGTCTGCGTCAGCGTGACGACGGCCACTCTTGTACGATACCACAAAGTCGTATTCCTGGAGGCGCAGCGCCCAACGTGCGAGGCGACCAGAGGGATCACCAAACCGACGAACCAGCATAGAGAATGGTGGTCGGTGATAATCTTGAATGGTCTACCGTAAAGATAACACCGAAACTTTTGTATGGCGATAACGGCTGTCAGCCATTCCTGTTCCGTAACCGTATAATTGCGTTCAGATTTGCTCAGGCAACGGCTGGCATATGCGACATGTTCTGCGCCACTGTGGCGTTGTACAAGCACCGACCCTATCCCGATTCCACTAGCATCAGTGTGAACTTCAGTCGGGCAAGATGGATCGAAGTGACGCAAGAGGGGTGCTGACGTTAGTATAAACTTCAGTTGAGAGAATGATGCGTCACACTCTGGTGTCGAATTGAAGGATGCACTTTGTCGCAAAATACTTGTCAACGGGTAAACGATGTGGGCAAACCGGGGAACCAAACGACGAAAATACGAACACAGGCCAATGAATGAGCGAAGTTTACGTGCTGACTGCGGTGGCTTGAAGGAGCTCACCGCTTCAATCTTACGAGGATCGGGTCTGACGCCATCCTTGTCGACTAAGTGTCCCAGGAGCAGTGTTTGACGTTCACCGAACCGACACTTTTTTTAGTTTAGAACCAGTCCAGCTTTCTCAATGCAGTCGAGAACGATGCTGAGGCGTTCGTTATGTTCTTCAAACGTGCGGCCAAAAAATTACATCATCGAGGTAACACATACATATCTCCCCCTTTAGATCACGTAGTACTGTGTCCATGAATCTTTCGAAGGTGGCAGGAGCATTGCAAAGGCCAAAAGGCACAACATTAAATTCGAATAGGCCATCTGGAGTCACGAAAGCGGTCTTTTCCTTGTCGGCAGGGTCCATAGGTATTTGCCAATACCCCGATCACAAATCATGTGTTGAGAAGTACGAAGCAGCGTGTAAGCACTCAACGACGTCATCGATTCACGGTAGTGGACATACATCCTTCTTCGTCACTGCGTTTAGATGTCTGTAGTCCACGCAGAATCTCCAGGAGCCATCTTTTTTTCGCACCAGGATTACTGGGGCTGCCCATGGACTACACGACTCTTGAACGACACCTTTGTTCATCATCTCCTTGACTTGCTCTGCAATAACTTTGCGCTCGGACGATGACACTCGGTAGGGCTTCCGGCGGATGGGGTGTGCTGAGCCGGTATCTATTCTGTGACGAGCGCGGGACGACGGTAAATGAAGGGGTGTATCTCCATGCGTGACGAAGAATGCAGCCTTATGTGTGGCAAAGACCTGTACCAGTACTTGCCGTTCCGATGTGCCGAGAGCCTTGCTGATTATGCCGAGCATTAGCTCTTCAGAATGGCGATTATCGTAAGGAGAGCAAGCTGTAGAAGCCTCCGTAGTTAGTGCCGCTATTGAGCTACATGCGGCTTTGTCGAAGAGAGTACCGCGAGGAAGGACAACCGGCGTCGCGGAAAAGTTCAGCTCCCACAATGTGGCCACTCCTTTCGTCATGCACACGACAGAGCAGGGCACAAGTACATCTTCTTTAGCACAGTTTATGCGGAGAGGCCTAACTACAAGGTCAACACAATCAGCATCCACAGTAGTTGCAGAAACACGAACGGGCGTCAGGCGCCACGATGGTGCAATCACTTCATCAAGAACACTGAGAGTATCTGTGTCCCTGTCTTCACCACCCGAGCTTTGTTTCGGACTGTGCTGATATAAATAACTTGTTCAATGATATTTCGCCACAACCACAGTCCACGGAAGCGCCGTACTATTCAAGAAAATCTATACCAAGAATAACATCGTGCGAACAACGAGAAAGAACAAGGAATTCCGACACAAACACTTTCCCAGCCAACAAAACACTCACACCACAAACACCAAGGGGTTGAAGCCACTCGCCGCCTACACCACGAAAGGTAATACCGTCGTTCCAAGAAAACATAACTTTGTGGCCTAGACGGTTTTTGAAAGCGAGGCTCATCACAGACACAGTCGCCCCAGTATCAACTAACGCCATGGTCGGTATTTCGTCAATCGAGACATTCACTTTGTTTTTGAACACCACAGCAGGCAGAGGTCTTTCTTGCAAAGACCGTCCGGCGACCACACCTCCATTGGCCGCGGATGCTAGTTTCCCGGCGGCGGTGACGAAGAACGGCGCTGAGGGTACGGAGAGCGACGGGGACGGCTATCTGGTGGCGTCAAACTCCGCTCAGAAGCTGGCGAATCGCTGCGTCTGGTCGCGTGTAAGAAGTGGTCCATTGGAAGCAAATCGGTCGTCCGCAAGTCATATGAAGTACGGGTTCCGGGTGGCGAGAACATCGGTGGTGTCCTTCCTGATTGACGGCCATGGAGACAATACCGAGCTATATGGCCTGTGGAACCACAGTTGTAGGACACGGGAGAGTCGCGGTTCCCAGCATCTTCCTCGAAACGAATGCTAGGCTGCTGCGGGCGGTGAGAAGTTCATTGTCATGTGGATAACGTGTCTCTGCTGTTCGCTGAAATCCGTTATATTATTCATAAGTCGCGTCTAGTAGTAGAGTCGGTGCTGTTCTTCTCGCGGCCTGACAGAAGTCACAGGGTGTCGGGGGTAAGAACGCGACTGCTTTCGTTGTGGCCGAGCGTCGTAAGTAGGGCCTCTGTCGTAGAGACATGGCTGCTGTAGGGGCGCGAGTTCATAATCCTCAGTGCCCCTCGCCGCAGGATACGGGGAGAAGGATGCCACGTTTGGCTCGAAATCTGGTGGTAGGCAAAAACTATGAGTGCCTGGATGTGTCACTTGCGCGTGCAGGCTGAGCTCTTCCCGAACTATTTGTCGGATCGTTGATTGTTGTCCACGCTAGCAACTGTCGTCACATTGGCTAGCCTGCCAATCTTAGGCGTGATGCGCCTCGTCTTCAGTTCCTCGAAAGCACGACCCTGCCGAATGATGTCAGCGACGGTAGCCAGGTTGTCTTTTGCGATTAGGAAATTGTAAACATCGTCGGCAATTCCTTTTAGGATGTGCCCGACTTTGTCTTCCTCGGACATTCCAGAGTCCACCATCATACACAGTTTTATTGCCGCCTCAGTGTAGGTCGTGCAGGTTTCGCCTGGCACTTGCGCACGTTGCAGTAGCGTCTGTTCTGCCCTTTTCTTTTTCGTCGCGGAGTCGCCGAATTGCACTTTGGTTTCGTAAACAAATCTTCCCCATGTTGTAAACGTTTCTTCGTGATTGTAGAACCACAACAACGCAGTATCCGTTAGGAAGAACACGACGTTCGAAAGCTGAGATGCGCTGTTCCACTTGATGGCGGCACTCACCTGGTTATAATGGATGAGCCATTCCTCGACGTCTTCGTCCGATCTTCCGGCGCAGGGTCGCGCATCGCTGAGTTGTAGAACAGAACTTGTCGGCGCAGCTGTTGGAATGGGCCGTTGTTCGTCTGCGTCGTGGGACATATTCAACTGCGGTAGATTCGGTGGGAGTCCAGCAAGGCGACGGCTCCGTCGAAGAACTTCTGGTTCAGCCTCCGTCTTCGGGTGCCGATTACCCCGCACCGCCACCACAACTGTTACGAAGAGTTGCGAAGAAATGGTTTTATTTACAGGCGATGGCAGATGATCGTAGCGTGATCGTATCGCAGCCCGGCCTCTCAAACTCTTCGTTCTCTTTGTCCTCTCTTCTCTCTTCTTGTCCGCGCCTTTCGTATACGTTACATGATATTATATATATATATATATATATATATATATATATATATATATATATATATATATATATATATATATATATAGAGAGAGAGAGAGAGAGAGAGAGAGAGAGAGAGATGAGCCTATAGTTCAATGCTTCCCTATACAATGGTATCCTGAAAGTACAAAGAGCATACGTGTCACCTGTTCTCTGCTGCATGAAAGTATATTTAGGGTGTATAGAGCAATTGAGCGCATAAAGAAACTGGTGTGTGCGTAAGTGAATATGTCACGCTCTACAATCTACGCTATGACATAATTAAATTATTTAAATGTAATATTTGCGCGCACTAGTGCAATGGTCTTGCTGATTCGTTCGCAGGAGCAGAGGAAGCTTGTACATGGCGCGTTGTGGTGTTCTCTAGTGTGTCGTAAGACTTCAATAAAAATTTGGAATGAGATGCTTATACAAGGCACAAAGTTACTAAATATGTGTGCAAGGTTCAGCAGCTGTACGTCACAAACAGCAAAGCGCGCTAACTAAACATTTTTCACGTCGTTAAGTGCTCGCGACTGATTTGCACATCATTGCAGGCACATGATTGAATGAAAGGCCCATGATATGAGGTTATGTTCGTTAAATACAGTAGTACAATGGGTACCGAGAGAGGAAAAGCAGATTTCTTTCATTTTGAGGGAATACACGCACATTTGCACATATATATATATATATATATATATATATATATATATATATATATATATATATATATACATCGTGTGTGTGTGTACTGAGTTGCAGCATTAATGTCGCTCCGCCCTCTTTATCTATGTTGTATTTTTGTGCGCTGCATGCATGTGCGATTCCTGCCACGTACTTGCCCGTATAACTCAAGATATGTCTCAGGATGACAAAGCACTGCCAGCGCGGCAGACTGCCGCCCTCCGTAACGTTTGCTAGTGCAAATTATGCATTCATGTACACAGATATCTAAGAAATTCGATAGAGAGGTACTATTTCAGTAATTGTAGGCTGAGTCTCCCCCAGCTGCACTATTTTCATTTCTTCGTCCTTTATTACCCATTTTCTTTGATGTGATAACGAATATTTTCGCCTCTCAATTACATTTTTTTCGCACCTGTACAAAAAAAATTTAGAAAAAGAAAGATATTTATTGTGGTTTTTTTCGCGTCATTGATGAGTGCAGGTGGTTATTACATCGATAAATATGCCACGCATCGTATTTCTTTATTCCTTTTCCTTCTTTGAGAGTCCCATGTATTAGCCTTCGCTAGGCTGTAATCTCATTCGAAAGTGAACCGACTCTAAGCAAATACATTTACGCGTTCGTGTATTTTCGTCCAGCCTGTCGCGCGAGCATATTTCACATGATATAGTTCCTCTCTAGCTGGTGGCAGCGGAGGCCGACGCACAATACTACCGGCGCACTCTCGCGAGGGTCCCTGGTGGCTATTTTAAGTACATTTACGCGTTCGTGTATTTTCGTCCAGCCTGTCGCGCGAGCATATTTCACATGATATAGTTCCTCTCTAGCTGGTGGCCGCGGAGGCCGACGCACAATACTACCGGCGCACTCTCGCGAGGGTCCCTGGTGGCTATTTTAAGTACGCCGCTTCGTCTCCCATCGATCTTCCAATATCCGAGGCCGCGCGAGTGCCTGTGGTTTGGCCTCGTCACCATCGTGATTTCCGCGCAGGCCAGTCTGTGATGCAGCAACTCTAAGAACTCGCGTGGCTGCCGCACGACTGCGGCTTTCACCCATCCGTTACTCAACCAATGCACCTCGCCTTCACTTCATCGAAAGCAATCGACCTCCACGTCATTGCGCTACCTCTGTTTTTCTGTCGCGTTATTGTGTCGCCCCTTATCGCTTTTTCATTTTCTCTTTAAGTTGGGGCTCATGCAGATACTTCCCATGCCAATTAACTGATCCACCTCGAGGCAACGCCCGCTATGCGAGACCGCCACAACAAAGTAACGCGCTAATACTAACTGATAACAGAAACTAAAGTATTTTTCCTGAAATTCCTATTGAGACGCGTGGTTCGAAAAATGCAGGCGCTGCCAAAAAAGCTGGAACTAAATTCATCAATACTACTTGCGCAGGCATTCTAGTTCTTCGTATGGGAGCTTTCCAACTCTTCACCTAACGAATTTCGCCAGGCTTTGAAATGAGGTACGTAATAAGCGAGCGATTTAGTCATAATTGCTTTTCATAAGCAAAAGCTATGTAGTATGTGTCAGCTGTTTCTAAATGCGCATGTTTCCTGAATGGTACTGTTGTTAAACGAGCCATGATAAATACCCTTGTTAAACATTGTGCTTTTCCTTTACAAGTTCACATATTTCAGTAAAATAGTGCCTTTTCAATCCATGATAAAGTCTTAAAACTGCCAAAAACAACATAGGCCAATGTATTCCTGCATTGGACGCCTTAAGGTGACATACGTCCTCAAGACAGTATAGGAGGTTGAAGTTGCTGCGTGCTGGTCGTTCTAGAACGGGAAGTGTTAACGTGGCTTGGCATTTTCATAGAACCAAGCAAAACAAAGCTTAGCCCGTTTTCTGTCATTTAAATTGTATGGCCGTCTTTTACTCAGCCACTTTCCTATACGCTCACCCTCAGAGATATTTGACTAAGTCTACCAAGTAGCTCTTCATTTATCTAAAAAAACAACAAATGTACCTCGGTTTGGAACACCGCCCTGGGAGTGCGACTGTAAACATCAGTGCAATCGCCCGCTTATGGGTGTCACATATGCGCGATGTGTTCCACTGGTGTGTTTGTTTCACGTAGCGTTATGCCTTCCATTTGGTTTATTTACCAGGAATGCAGTGTATTCTTATTTCTCCAAAACAGTAATAAATGCAGCAGTGAATGTTAATAGTGGCGATGAGGAGTTGTGGCATACGGGGAAAGCGCTTGAGTGTAACTACCCGAGGCAGAAAACTATTTATTAAGCAACACAGAACCGCATACTCCATGCCACCATTACAGCGATGTCCTGGAATGCTGCTTGGCTTTGCATCTTGTTCTTCAGTTTGGGGGCCGTCGCTATAGCTTCGTGATTTAATCAGCGCGATGCTAAGTCAACGCAGTGCATAGCCTGAGGCCGAACGGGACGACAGCTTCCGCTCTCGACCCAAACTTTACGGTTCTTCTTCTTTATGGCGCCGTCACTCTGGACCAACGCGGCACCGATGCGTACAAGACGCTGACGCGGATAATTGGCCCACTAGTCAGCAGACTTTCCTGCTCAGGGGCATTCTGTCACATCAGGATTGCAACATCCTCGATGCGAGCGACGACAGCGAGCTCTCGTTGTGCGACAGGCATTCGTGACGCAAACACCTACAAAACCAGCATGCCGGTCGTTGCTCGGAAAGTCTTTGTGAGATCGGCTTCTGCCCAAAAACGACTCACAGAGAACGCGACTGCCCCTTCAACTACGCTCTTTTATAAATTAGATATGTTCGCACTCACCTTTAGTGAAAAGTCGCTACCAAGGTTTAAATGCATGGTTGTCACCTCTTGGAGCCATCCACATAGACTCTGAGCCGGCGTCAATGTCGTTCTTCGGCCTGCGGGCTAGGATCACAGGCGCGGTCACACTAGGCCGACACGACGCCAACATGGCTCAGTCGATTTTAACATCGGTCAAGTTCTGGCCATAGTTGCATGAAATCAGTGGCTATTGTCTTCATGCCACGCACTCAAGAACGGGGAGGCGGCGACACGGCATAAAATAGAGAGAGCCTGCTATCAAAATTAACACCGACAGCCTTTTGCGAAAAAACACCGGCCTCACATATCAGCTCGCCTCGGTGTGATGCGATGCTGTTAATTTGCACAAATCTGTATGTTCGGAAGCATTTATTCCTGTCAGCGCTGCACGGCTTCCACTGTATCTGAAACCAACTAAGAGCGGTGGGCGCATATGTGCAAATGTGAGCGACCTCACTACGCTGCAAGTCAGTATTCAAACGCGGAAAGTTCCTCTCTGAGATTACTTGCAGCGACTATACGGATTGATGTATGTAGGTTAGGTAAGACAGATATTAAAAAAAAACGTAAGCTGCCTGTGTGCAATTCAGCAGAGAAAGTTACACGGCAACTACGCAGGCGACAGGATAGGGTTGTCGCGTCGCTGCAGTGGGGCAACAAAACTGTAATAATGTCTGCAAACGACGCCACTCGTGCCGACAAGCCACCGATATGAGCGTCAGTGGACCTTACGCAGACTGGTGTAGTCGGCGCAGCGCGATAGGGAAGCCCAAACTACGCGCGCAGCTGTCGAATGAAGTGAGAAGATTAAAATCGGCCTCGTGTCGGCTTAGTGTGACCGTAACTTAGCGGAGTCTATTCCTTGTAGAGCCGACGAGTTCCTCCACCCATTACCGACCGACATGCTATTAGAGGAGGAAGGGAACTACTCTTACAGTTCAGTTCAGGCCATATCAACTTGAAGTTGACCACTCTTCACTTCGCACGGTGTGCACACATGACGCGGGAAGTAGCCACACAGCATGTAAAGCACCGAAGGAGAGAATTCGCTGTCCAAATTGCCTTATCAGACGTTTTCGATAAAATTTTGGCCCTTATATGAGCTCGTCTCTGTGTAATGCAACGGTGCTCATGTGCCCGAAGCTGTGTGTTTTCCATCATTTGCTTATTACTTTACATGAGCGCTAGCTGCCCATTTTCACTGTATTTGAAGCAAACGACGTGAAGTGGCCGTACCTACCAATGTAAACAAATGTGCCGCTCTGGTAAATCAATGTTCAAAGGGTGAAAGTTGCACGTTATTTTGTGCTTCTTGCTGCAAATATGCGGAATGAGTTTTTGGGGTAATGGGTAAAACGGACAGAAAAGTGACCAGCACATGGAGAAATCAGCGCCAAATTTCCACGGCAGCCGTGTTGGCGCAGTGTGACAATCGCATCGTCGGACTGTCAGCTGATGACTCAGCTCCCGCCACCGCAACACTGGCACAGGCGTCGGCGGATCACTTGCAGGCTGTAGGTGCCGGCGCCGTGTGACAGGGGCACCGACAATACGCAGACAGCTGTCGCATGCACGTCGGCCTACCGAAGTCGGCGTCGCGTCCTTCTAGTGCGACCGGGCCTTCAGGATTTAATTAAGACATATTATAGTTGCATTTACTACGCGACATTCCTTATGATCTAGAAGAGAGAATGTGAGCCCAATCGCAATAATTAAGACGGTAATCACAGGTCTGAGCTCGGTCCTGTCTTCTCTTTCATTTCTTACGGATGTTGCATAGCACGTTTATAATTAAACTAGGAACTAACTAGTCCGCAAGAAACCAATATAGCAACAAGATTTCTGCGGGCTCTTTCCTATGTCCTCAGACTAAGCCGAAGCAGCCATGGCTTGCGTGAACCTGGCTGCGCATTCCATCTGTAAGTCTCGGTCAGCGCTCTGTCCTTTACTTTTTTACCTTTCTTGCGTGTATTGCGCGGCACGTTTATAATTGAATAATGAACCAATTAGTCCGCAAGAAAGCATTAATCCGAGGTAGGCGATGCAATACAGTTGTTAAATGATGTAGTAATAGCTCGGTGCATGGTGCAGCTTCCAGATAGATGTAAGGACACGTAGATCCCTCGAAGCACTGGTAACTGCTGGTTCTGCAAGAATAATATCACTAATATTACACAGTAATATCTACCTAATCAAGAGCACAGTTGCTATCTTCACAGAAAAGTGCAAACAGTTTTCTTCCTTCTTTTTTTTAAAGATTTTTCCGTCTCCCCTTACCGCTTCCACAAATCAGGGTAGCAAACTGGATGTCAATTTCCCGGTCAACCTCCCTGCCTTTCGCATATTTTTATATCTCTGTCTTTTCACAGAAAAGTCAGCTGTAGAATAATAGAAATATGGACAAAACCTACTAATGCGGCCGTAAATATAGCGAATATTGACTATTCTTTGTATATCTCTGTGGCTTACTCTCTGCCTGTTTTAAAAGCGCACCCCGACGCAGTACGCTTTCATCATTACCATATGCACCATAATTATTGTACTATACTTCGTAGTCTATGTAAGTTTAAAAGCTTATAATGCCCAGAGCTGGAACTCTCTATGGGTGCGGAATATGTCGAGTTTTGTTCTTGTTCTTTGAGATTGGAGGCAAGCTTGAAATAATAAACCAAGACAGGCCAGACTGCGCTCGTAAATTTTTCCCTAGCTAAGTCGCAATGCGAATTCAGCTCCGCGATGACCCTCGCGGCACACGAGAAGTATGCAAATGTCATACTGGTAGCTCGTTATATGCAAGCGAATGCTCGCGATGCTTAAAGTGGTTGCTTTTTAATGTTTGGACGTGTGAGCACACGCGCCAAACTTCGCTGCAAAATGAGGAATGAATTTGTGCGCGACTCAACACAGAAGAACAGTTGTGATGGCACCGAAAAGGCGAGGAGTATGCACGGCATTCTTAAGCTCTGCGCAGTGGAGCTTGAGCAAGACCTATAGATTCTGAAAGCCTCGAGGACATTGACGAGAAGCTAGTCGAATCCAGCATGCTTGACTTGTTTTGTTGTAACAGTCCCAAAGAGACTGATTTGGTCCGCTTTTAAGATGGACTGCTGTATGATGTATGAGACGCATGTACGGTCCTGGGGATGTACTGCTTGACAATAAAGTTTTTGCTTACCTATGCTGTTCACTGCATGAAGACCAACCGAAGGAAAGTATATTCAAGTAAAGTTTGTCCTGCAGAATATACAACGAGTGTGGAGTATCTAAGAAAAACTTTTTATTTGAAGCCAAAATTCGCACTTGCAGACTACAAAGCCGTGTGGACTACAGTTCAGAAAATGCGGTAATATTTTTTAAGCCATAGCATATTTAGAAACGGACTGCCGTTTCACTGGTGTTTATTCATAAATTCGCGCCTCTCGAGCTGTTGTGCTAGTTCCTGGGAATCGGTGACACGTGCATAATATCCTCCGAGTCCCAAGAAGATTCATGAGAGCAGGGAAAGCACCTATTTGTGGATAATCCGCTCTGTAGGGTCGGTCCATTTCTAAGCGTTCTGTGGCGGCCAACCACAGCACAGGCGCTTGCCAGGAAGTACGAGAACCGTTGGAACGTCTTGTTCGTACACGCTGCCAGCACCGCAAGAAACACTGCATTCATCACCTTCGCCGTCTACAATCACGCGTCAACGAAATAAATGCCTCTCCGGTTTCCGGACAGAGTGCTGCGGAAGTAGAGGAACTATCAATAGCGTTAAGCATCACGACGAGACAGCACTCGGAGTGCGTCATGGACCCGACTCACACTCAGATAGCATGCAAAACTTCTTCCACGGCCACAATTTCCGGGGTCCCACATAGGATTCTGAATGGAGAGCACCAATTCGTTCATACATACATATCGTGTAGACTCAGGGGCGCGAGCCCTTAAGCAGAAACCACCGAGCACACGCCCGCGGCCGAGCGCGAACGCACCGGTAGCCATGAGAGGGATTTGCCGAGCAGTTCCATTCCCGAGCCGACACCATGACGAAGTGTCTTCTTGGCGGTACACTTTTTTCTGTGCTCTGAATTTTTGGCGAAATCTTCGCCTTTAGAGGTGCCTCGCCTCCCCGTCGTGTGGCCGTGGACGCGGTGCATGCCAGAGGCTCGCCTGGCTTAAAGTCATCACGGCCGTCAACTGCAAGGAAGCGAGTTGGCTCCCCCATTGACACCGAAGACAACGAGCTGTACTCTATGTCGGAAGACGACTCATCCAACGACGGCTTCATACCCGTCCGGAGTAAGAGGGCGAAGAGAAAGATCGTAAACACAGGGCCGTCAACTCGTACGAGTACAACCACTATAAAGTCCAGGCCTGTGCGCTGGCCACACGTCATCATCTTTATGCCGGAAGAACCGTCAAGCAACCTACGATAGCCGAACAGGTAAGCCCTAGCCATTTTTTGCTATGTGCGGTGCCGGATGAAATTAAAAAGATCAGAATAAATCCGCGCAAGAATATACTTGCCATAGACGTGTACAAAGTGAGTGCGCTTAGAAAACTTCAAGAAATCACGGAGGTAGGCGGAATCAAAATGTGCCCCTTTTTCCCGATCGACGACACATCCATAACCAGTGTAATTTACGACATTGACATTCCCAATGACGACTTACCTAGCCTCATCAAGCCGGCAAACGAGGGCACGATCAATACGCAAGTGCGTCGCCTTGGGATATACGAAAAGTAATTTTCAAGGGAGATTGTATACCATCTCACGTTAAAGTCGGACATTTCCGACATCCGGTTGGACCATTCATCCAGAAGCCGCTTCAATGCCATCAGTGTTTCAGGCCAGGACAGGTCAAAGGCCTGTGTCCCAACTCGCTACTGTGTCCCCGTTGCGCTGAGCCTCATGCAGAAGAGACCTGCGGTGCCACGGTTCTGAAGTGTGCCAACTGTAGCGGCCCTCATGCGCCCTCGTCGAAAGGCTGTTCCCGCATCAAAAAGGGGAGCGGTGTTCGGATGATGATGAAGCAACATTTACTGGGCCCGAAATTAATCGGTGGTGCACGCAGACACAAGACAGGGTGGTTCCCTAGTTACGGGACCCGTATGTTCCCAGCAGCTCCTGGCCCCTGTCCGTCAGTGCCAGCTGAATCGGTAGGGCGGAGCTGGATAACATGGTCTCCCATTGCTCAAGGCGTTGCGGATGGGGGGGTGTTGGTGGTAAGGAGAGGAGGGGGGTCTTGAGTCCTGTGCACTCAGCCAAGACGTGCGGCAGGGTGCCCTTTTCTCTTCTGCAAAAAGGACAGAGCATATCGTATTCCGCCGGGTACATGCGGTTCATCAGTAGCGGATGCGCAAGCGATCCCGCCTGCGCTCGACGCAGGATCGTCTGTTATTGCCTGGTGATTTTGGGGTCCGGTTCTGGCAGTCTGCACCTTTCCTCTCGGTACATCCGGGCAATGTCCCGAAAGCTGGTAACCGAGTGCGGTAGCTCTTCCGGCTCGTGCTCGGCCCGGATTCACATTTCTCGGGCATGGTAGTCGGCTATGGTGTTGCCTGCTACCTGGGAGTGAGCCGGGACCCACACGGGCTCTATGGCTCTTCCTGGAGGCTTGAGCTTGGCTAGAATGGCTCGGACCGCGGAGGAGATTACCCCTCTGTGGAAGCTTCTGTAGGCTGTTTTGGAGTCGGTGACTACGGTGTCCACGCTCGGCTGTGCGAGTGCGAGGGCCACAGCCGCTTCTTCAGCAACTGGGGGTCTGTTGTCTTCAGGGACGCGCTGACGATCAGCTTGTCTTTTGATGTAACCACCACCGCTGCACGGTCACTGTGGTTTCGGAGCGAGGCGTCCACGTAGTGGAACTCGGGTTCTCTTCCAGCTTCCGGGCTAAGGATTTGGCTCGCGCGGTGCGCCTCTCGTCGTCCTTGCCCGGCGTCATGTTCCGGGGAAGGGGTTCGGTGTGAATGATCGTTTTCCAGTCTTCCGGAAGGGCCGTCTTGATAGGTACTGGCTCGATCTACCATCCTATCTTGCGTAGGACGGCTCGTCCGGGTTCCGTGTGACTGAGCTGGATACTCTAATTAGAAAGGTGGGCTTTGATGAGCTCCTCCGCCATGTTGTGGGCGCCCGTGTCTAGTAGTTTTTGCGTGGACGAGTGTATGGGCATGCCCAGTGCTTGTTCCGTTACCTTACGAAGCATCCTGTTTAGGGTGTCCCTATTCGCCTTCGTCAACTGGAGATACGGGGCGGAGTAGGTAACCCGCGACATGACGAATGCGCGTACCAGGTGCATGGCATCGTCCTCTTTAAGGCCTCGGTTTCTGTTAGATACCCTCCGAATCATACCAAGTATCTGTTCGGTTGTAGTCTTGATCTATGTGATGGCGGCCTGCGCCGTTCCGTCGCTCTGAAATAGTAAGCCGAGAAACCTAATCTACTGTGTTGGTTTGACGGTCGTTCAGGCGATGGTGATAATCACGTTCGGCGGCAGCTCCTTCTTGGATTTTCCCGGTTGGATCATGAGCAGCTCTGATTTCTGGGCAGCGCAGCTCAGTCCGCACGACTTTGCGTACTTGCGCACGGTCGTTGCCGCCCGCTGCAAGACTTCCTCCATCCAGGCATCGGATCAGGCTCGGGCCGTCTACACCTTAATATCGTCGGCGTAGAACGCGTAGTCGACGCCTTCGATTTGCTTGAGTAGATCGGGCAGGGGCAGCACGACTAGATTGAAGAGCAGGGGCGACAAGACCGATCCCTGAGGGGTGCCCCTATCGCCGAGGTCAACAGGGTCCTACTTCTCCTCCCCTATCCTGATGGTCGCCGTTCGGTTTGAGAGAAAATTTTTTATGTAGCCGAATGTCTTTCGGCCACACCGGGTGTTGTTTAGATTCTGCAACAGGCTCGCGTGGGACATGTCAAACGCTCCCTTCATGTCAGTGCGAGTATCACGAGCGGCGCATGCCTCGTTGCCGGCTTGACGACCAGTTCATGGAGTTCGATCATCACGTCTTGGGTGCTGAAATGTTGCCTGAAGCCGTACATCGTCTCCAGCATCTGATCCGTTTCTTCGAGGTGCTTCTGCAGCCGGCGGAGGACCATGCGCTTTATCACCTTCCCCGTGCATGATGTCAGGGAGATGGGCCACATGTTGTCCATCGTGAGGCCCTTGCCGGGCTTTGGAATGAAGCGGACCTCGGCGTCCTTCCATTCCTTCGGCAACTGCGAGCTCTCCAAGGCTTCGTTGATGTGCTCTAGGAGGCCGAGGGCCGCTGTACCGCTCATGTTACCGAGTAATATGTAAGTTATCGCGTCTCTGCCAGGTGCACTTCTCTTGTTACTGTCATCTATCGCTGTCCACTGTTCCGCCATGGTAAACGGCCGGTCCAGTTCTTCGTTGTCTGGTCCTTCGTACCTCTCGGGCACCGGGTACTGGCCCTTCTCTGTCTTGAGGTACTTCGTCTTCCTTGTGCGTGTTCAATACTTTGGTGAGGTTGCGATTGGTCGCAGTTTTGCTACTCAGCTGGTCGATCAGGAGCCTCAAGAGACACCACGCCTTCCACGTCGAGAGCTTGCCCGTCGCAGCTCTTCAGACAATTTTCCTTACATAGTATGGCAACGTGCTCGGCGATCTGTTTGTTCAAGACTGTTATGCGCTTGGCCAGCTTTCTGTTGTGTCTCTGACGTTTCCACCGCCGCGTTAACGAGTGTCAGGCCGCCCACATGTGGGTCAGTCTGGCGTCCACGTACGGTGTCTGCGACGTCATTGCGATTTCTTGGGTAAATTTATCGAGGGCCTTCTTCTGGTCCATCGCCCATTCGGTCTAGGTCCTTTGTGTCTAAGCTTGTCCCGATTCTTCCTCGGACGCCTCTTCTTGTTCTTGGGCAAACTTTCTCATCTTGTCCCAATCCGTGATCCGCGCCGTCCACAGCACATCCCGATATTGGGAGGCTCGAATAGTGATGTCGATCACGCTGTGTTCAGACCCCAGGTCCACTTCTTCGCTTCTCCAGGAGACGTCTAGCATGTCAGATAACCACGACAGGTCTGGCGTAGTGTCCCTTGCGGCACTGCTGCCTCTTCTGGTGGTTACGTCCGGCTCGTTCAGGAGGGCCATCTCGTGATCCCCCTTTGCTTTGGACAATGCTTTTCCTCTCTTGGACTGAAACTTATAGCCCCTCGTTGTGTGAGGGGCGTTAAAGTCGCCGAAGATCACGAGCAGCCTGGTCCCCGCCAACCCTTTCGCTTGGCTCACGATGCGGTCAAACTCGTACTGCTGTTGTGACGGCCGGCAGTACGCACTCATTACAAATAAATTGGCCGAGCTGCCAATTTCTCTCGCATGAATTTCGACCAGCGCGTGCTCGCACCCGCCCTGCGCCGTGACATGTTGAGTTGCCGCCACGTTGCTGCGGACGAGCACCGCCGTTTCGTTCCCCGTGGGGTCCGTGTAAGTGACGTACCCCGGGAGTCTTGGTTTCCCGTTTCTTTCCTGTAGAGCAGTTACGTCGGGCTTGTTTTCTTGCCCGTCAATGTGGAATAATAGCACCACTTCTTTGTTGCGAATCCCGTGGCAGTTCCATTGGTAAATTACGGTGGTATCCTTCCCGGTCTTCTTCTTGTGCTTCTTGGCTTCTGCATCATCCTTTACGGATGTCTCGAGTCGATTGCGCCTTTTTGCGATCGTGCCGTTGATTTTTTCGGACCGCTCCTTTTTCAGGAACGCGAAGCGGTTCCTCACTGATGTTGAGGCTACGTTTGGCGCTAGGCGCTTGTCCTTCACCGATCGCGTGTGAGGCTGACTCTCGACAGTCTCGAGTCGGGCGTCCTTTTTGCCTAGCCTTTTATTATTTTGGGAAATTGCGGCCAAAATGGCCCTCAGCTCTCCTTCTCGTGGGATCTGTGTCGTTGCCGGGGTCACGGTCTCTGCGGTCGCCGTTTCCTCTCCGCTCGCGGGGCACATTTCGGCATCCATCACCTCTTGATGGATGCCGTACTTGATGCACGTTGCGTGGCCCGAGCCTCTCCCGCCGCCCGCCCTAGGCAAGTTAGAGGGGGGTGTCCCTCCGCGGCAACCTGCGCAAGCTTGCGGCGTTGTTTTCCGCCGTGCTTTTGTTTTGGGGGCTTGCGTTTGCCGAGCTGCCGTTATTCGCCAGCGTTTCGATCTGTTTAATAAGCGCCCGTATTTGGGCGTTATGCTCCTGGATCGGAGTGTTTTGGCGCTCTATGATCCTCTTAAGTTCTATCACTTCGCTACAGTCCTTTTGCGGATTCGCTTATGAGTTAAGGGGTTGGGAGGGGGTGAGCGGTGAGAATTCGGTGTCGCTGGTTCGAGCGACGGGAGACCTGTTGGTCCAGCCCACCTTTTTCTCGGCAATCCCTCGGGGTCCGATTGACTCGCTTTGGGACCTCGAACTGGCCCCGCATCTCGAACTGGTTGGAGAGTGTGAGCGGTGGTTGTCGCCGCCATTGCCGCCCTCGGATGGTGTCTTTAATTAGGAGCGACTCCGGCGGCCGTTTCCGCCGCCACTGTTGTTGTTGCTGCGGCCTGGCGCGTGTGACTGGCCCCGTTGTTTGGATGCGCTACGGCGGGGTCCGCCTGCAGGACCTCTCTTGTCTCGGTTACTTCTGCCGGCGTCTTCTTCCTCAGCTCGGCGCCGTTCCCAGCGTCGCCGGCAGACGACGTAGGGCGTCTTGAAGCGGGCTTTGCAGGCGTCGTCCGCGGTCAGGCGTTTGCCTCCGCACAGGCCAGACTCCGGGACACATCTGCGGTCTTCAGCGGGGTTGGAGATTCCGCACCCTCGGCAGATCGTGTTCGAAGGATCGGGGCACACGTCCATTCTGTGGCCCACTCTTCCGCACGCATAGCATACGTCGATTTGTTTTCTGTGCAACGTGCACTCCGTGATCAGGTTACCGTATCTTACGCAATTGGGTACTTTGTGCCCTTCGAAAACAATGGCGACTGATCGGGTCTTACCGATTCGGATTGCCCGTAGGGCCGTTGGGTTATGCTTGTGCACAACATTGTCCTGAATCTCCTGGGCCGTATCCTCGAGCGGGATACCCCTTATGACGCCCTTCACCGGGCCGTGGGGGGCCGCTTCGTAGGTACTTATTTCGTGCGCGGTGCCACGTATGTCGATCCTTCCTACTACAGCGTATCGGTCGGCCTGGTTTCTCTTGGAGGTGCTCACCACTACGATATATTGCTGTAGGTTGGGGCACACGACGTCTTCATTTGCTTCATTGGTGGGGATCTGTGCCGCCGCCGCAATTGCACGACTTAGTTCAACGCGAGTCACGTCGCACACGTGGAGCCCGTCTCGCAGTCGGAGCACGATCTTTATGTCACCGAGCGGCAAGTCTGTCATGCGCGTGCGCTTCAATAATTTGCCCTTGTTTATGCGTTTCGCCCTTGACTGACGTGTATCGCTGCCAGTGGCGCCACCGCCAAGGTTGTTGTTCCGGCTGTTGACATCAGCCGTGGCCTTGGCGCCATCTTGCCTCGTTTGAAGTACATGATTTAGGTCCTATCTTGTCCATGCCTTGTAGCCTTACTCTCTCACCGGCAGTTTTCCAGCATTGCGATCTTGTGCACTGGTCCGGCGAAATTTCGATACCGTCCACCTCTACACGCATAGCCGTAATCATCTTAGGTCAATGCTCACTTGTGTAATCATCGATGGGTCGATGTTCGCTGGCGGCTTCACCGAGGCTCGGGCTGGGCCTACCGCTTTCCCCGCCAAGGCAGAAGTAGAGATAGGACCGACGGCGGACGCTCCTCTCGGCACACAAAAGTGCTCTAAATTCTGAAAAAGCGGTCTCCTACCTCGGAATTTGGGTTCCCGGTGGTCCACACAACTTCATGCATCCGGTCGATGCACTTTTATTAAGGTGCGACTCAAAAATACGGCAGTTCAAGGAAAAAACACGGAGCCCAGGTGAGATGCGTCCGCTCGCTCCCTTCGTCGTCTTCTTTCCTCCCGCGGGGTTCTCAAGCAAATGGCCAGAGACACATCGGCCCACAGGGAGGCAGCCGAAATAGTCCGGCGTCGGTGTCGACGACGGCCCCATCGTACGTCCTCAAAGAAGGCGCATGTGCGAAGTGATAGTAGCCACTCAACTGCGGTACCAATTAGTCGCGCCGCGAAAGGGCCTACCACTTCCACGAAGGAAGCAGATAAGACTCTTTCTTTAGAGGAATGGCCTGCGCTACCGAGCCGCTCCTTTGTAAAGGAACCGCAGAAGGTCTCGGCCCCACCGTAGCCTTCTCCGGCCATGGATGATTCACCTAAACAGATCGTCAAATCATCTGGGTGCTACGTTCCCTGATGGAGGCCATCCGAGCGATTTTAGTGGGCATGGGGACACCGTCTGCTCGAAGCGCACTTAAAGTGCTGGACGCCTTATACCCAGTGCTTGAATCCCTCAACTAGAAAGATGGCTACCCATATCCCATCCTTCCGGAAAGAAGTCAAGGCAGCGTCCGTCATCCAGTGGAATGCCAGAGGGCTGAAAACCAGAATTTGATATTTTCGTCAGTTTGTGTACACCAAGGTATTTCCATTCATCGTCATTTGTGAGCCCAACTTGCCGAAACCAATCCGACTGTCAGGGTACGAATTTATCATGTCATCAACAAATGGTGCATGCAGCAAGATCATCGTTTGTGTTCGTCGTGAACTCACCTATATAGTTTGCAACCAATTGCGCCCCACGACGACAATCAATATATATGCACCACAGTTAAAAAGAACAAACTCTTGTTTACTCTCATAGGCGTGTATATATCTCCTTCCAGCAATTTCGATAATAAAAGATTAACGGATATCTTGAGTGTTTGTCCCTCCCCTTGGGACATCATAGGAGATTTCAATGCACACCACCCAGCATGAGGTAGTACAAGGACAAATGCAAGGGGATGTGGATTGGCAAGCATCGCCTAAAACTATGGCCTTACTCTCCTGAACGATAGTAGCCCCACCTTTCTTCGAAGAGTGACATACGGCAGCTGCCTCGACCTTGCTTTCGTCTTCAACTCTTTAGCCAGATGTCTGGTTTCCAGATATTGAGACACATGGAAGTGATCACATTCCCACCTATCTGAACATCAAAGGCTTGTCGTCTAGATCTGGCCCACGGAATACCATTCGGACGATTCAATGGGCCAACTTCAAATCTGATAGTGAAGATGCCTGCCGCGAGGGCCTACCCTCTGGGTTAGAGCAAACAATTAAAAATACGATGCAAAACACCAATCGCATGATGACGATCGCTTCCACGCGAAACGACTTCGACATAGAATTAGAGCGACTTCGAGCACTTCGTCGCAGAGCGGAACGTCGAGATCAGCTTACAAAATCAATCCATGACCTTAGTGCAGGCAGGAGGATGCAAAAGAAGATTCCAGGTCGTATAGATAGATTAGCGTCGGAACGTCGAGCAACGTTTTGCCAGACATTCGATCCTCGCAAGCCACTGTCTCACATTTGCAAAACGGTGCAAGGTCTGCGTTGCCTTCTGGAAAAGCGTTTTCCATTTTCAAGGCGCTTGCGCTTTTCCAAGGGCGACTAGACATCGATGTCGCAGAAGACTTTTGTGCGCGGATCGCAGACGAAGCGACTCGTCCGGATCATCCAGCCCGAGATGACGGCCCCCATTCCCGTGATTAACGCATGGACCTTCCTTTTACAATTGAGGAGCTCGACGCGACACTAGCTCTCTCCAGGCGCTCATCATCTCCGGGTCCAGGTGGTATATCATACCGAGCCTTGTGCTATCTCAGAGAATCCGCACGGATAGAATTGTTGAGTCTTTACATCTCCTCATGGAAGGAGGGAAATGTTCCTGATGACTGCAAAGTAAGCCGCCTGATGCTACTCTTGAAGCAGGGCGAATCCCTACTAGAGCTCACCTCTTACCGCCGAATAGCTCTGGCCAGCTGTGTAGGAGAGATTACGGGTACGGATGATACTTGGCCGCCTGGAATGGTACCTTCAACACTACAAGCTTTATCCATATTCCATGGCTGGTTTCCGACGTGACCGCTCTTCCATCGACAATGCAGTTGATCTCGTATCATCATCATCATCATCATCATCATTATCAGCCTGGTTACGCCCAGTGGAGGGCAAAGGCCTAGCCCATACTTCTCCAACTACCCCGGTCATGTACTAATTGTGGCCATGTGGTCCTTGCAAACTTCTTTATCTCATCCGCCCACATAACTTTCTGCGGCCCCCTGCTATGCTTTGCTTCCCTTGGATTCCACTCCGTAACTCTTAAAGACCATCGGTTATCTTCCCTCCTCATTACATGTCCTGCCCATGCCCATTTCTTTTTCTTGATTTCAACAAAGATGTCATTATCTCACATTTGTTCCCTCACCCAATCTGCTCTTTTCTTATCGCTTAACGTAAACACCCATCATTCTTCTTTCCATAGTTCGTTGCGTCGTCCACAATTTAAGTAGAACACTTTTCGTAAGCCTCCAGGTTTCTGCCCCGTACGTGAGTGCTGGTAATACACAGGTGTTATACACTTTTCTCTTGAGGGATACTGACAACCTGCTGTTCATGATCTGAGAATGCCTGCGAAACGCACCCCAGCCCATTATTATTCTGATTATTTCAGCCTCCTGATCCGGACCCGTGGTCACCACGTGCCCTAAGTAGATGTATTTCCTTACCACTTCTAGTGCTTCACTACCTATCGTAAGCTGCTGTTCTCGTCCGAGAATGTTAAACATTACTTTAGTTTTCGGCAGGTTAATCTTTAGACCCACCCTTCTGCTTTGCCTTTCCACATCAGTGAGCATGCATTGCAGATGGTCCCCTGAGTTACTAAGCAAGCCAATGTGATCAGCGAATCGCAAGTTACTAAGGTATTCTCCATTTACTCTTATCCCCAATTCTTTCCTATCCAGGTCTCTGAATACCTCATGTAAACACAGCATTGGAGAGATCGTATCTCCCTGTCTGACGTCTTTCTTTATTGGGATTTTGTTGCTTTCTTTATGGAGGACTACGGTGGCTGTGGAGTCGCTATAGATATCTTTCAGTATTTTCACGTACGGCTCGCTTACACCCTGATTGCGTAATGCGTCCATGACTGCTGAGGCTTCGACTGAATCAAACGCCTTCTCGTAATCAATGAAAGCTATATCTAACGGTTGGTTATATTCCGCACATTTCTCTGTTACCTGATTGATAGTGTGGGTATGGTCTATTGTTGAGTAGCCTTTACGGAATTCTGCCTGGTCCTTTGGTTGACAGAAGTCTAAGGTGTTCCTGATTCTATTTGCGATTACCTTAGCAAATACATGGTAGGCAGCGGACAGTAAGCTGATCGGTCTATAACTTTTCAAGTTTTTGGCATCCCCTTTCTTATGGATTAGGATTATGTTAGCGTTCCTCCAAGATTCCGGTACGCTCGAGGTCATGAGGCATTGCGTATACAGGGTGGCCAGTTTTTCTTGAGCAATCTGCCCGCCACCCTTCAACAAATCTGCTGTTACCTGATCCTCCCCAGCTGCCTTCCCCATTTTCATAGCTCCTAAGGCTTTCTTTACTTCTTCAGGCGGTACTTGTGGGATTTCAAATTCGCCTAGACTATTCTCTCTTCCATTATCGTCGTGCGAGCCACTGGTACTGTATAAATCTCTATAGAACTCCTCAGCCACTTGAACTATCTCAGTCATATTAGTAATGATGCTGCCGGATGTGCTCTTAACGCATACACCTGATTCTTTCCAATTCCTAGTTTCTTCTTCACTGCTTTTAGGCTTCCTCAGTTCCTGATAGCATGTTCAATTCTATTCATATTATACTTCATTATGTCAGCTGTCTTAAGCTTGTTGATTAGCTTCGAAAGTTCTGCCAGTTCTATCCTAGCTGTAGGGTTAGAGGCTTTCATACATTGGCGTTTCTTGATGAGATATTTCGTCTCCTGCGATAGCTTACTGGTATCCTGTCTTAGATACCACCGACTTCTATAGCACACTCCTTAATGATGCCCGTATGATTGGCGTTCATTGTTTCAACACTAAGGTCCTCTTACTGAGTTAAAGCCGACTACCTGTTCTGTAGCTTGATCCGGTATTCCTCTATTTTCCCTCTAACCGCTAACTCATTGATCGGCTTCTTATGTACCAGTTTGTTCCGTACCCTCCTCAAGTATAGACTAATTCCAGTTCTTACCATCCTATGGTCACTGCAGCGCACCTTGCCGAGCACGTCCACATCTTGTATGATGCCAGGGTTAGTGCAGAGTATAAAGTTTAGTTCATTTCTAGTCTCGTCATCCGGGCTCCTCCACGTCCACTTTCGGCTATCCCGCTTGTGGAAGAAGGTATTCATTATCCGAATATTATTCTGTTCCACAAACTCTACTAATAACTGTCGCCTGTTATTCCTAGTGCCTATGCCATATTCCCCCACTGACTTATCTCCAGCCTGCTTCTTGCCTACCTTGGCATTGAACTCGCCCATCAATATAGTGTATTTTGTTTTCACTTTACCCATCGCCGATTCCACGTCTTCATAGATGCTTTCGACTTCCTGGTCATCATGACTGGATGTAGGGTAGTAGGCCTGTGCGACCTTCAAGTTGTACCTCTAATTAAGTTTCACAACACCTGGCACCATCTCGTTAATGCTATAGAATTCCTGTATGTTACCAGCTATATTCTTATTAATCAGGAATTGGACTCCTAGTTCTCGTCTCTCCGCTAAGCCACGGTAGCACAGGACGTGCCCGCACGTGGCCTACATGAAACGGCGCCTGACAGCAACTTGCCAATTGTTTAAGCACTTGACAGGAAATACTTGGGGTATGTCAGTAGACGCAATGCTGAAACTCTACAGAGTTCTCTTTATCGGTTTTTTAGGATATAGTCTACCTGTACTGAACAACACCTGCAAGAAAACTATTCGTGTTCTGTAGGCAGCCCATTTTCAAGCACTGATAGTTTGCCTTGGTTTGCCCAGATGTACGTCAACAGAGGCAACTATTGCAATTGCTCGGCACCAACCAATGCAAACACATTACGGTGGAAGCCCTGAGCACGCACATCAGACATTTTTCTCGTGCCCCCTATCACCACTTTGCAACACTACCTTCAGACAGGCACCAAGCATCATTCACTAAAGCTATCGTCAAATACAACGAGAAACTTCTCTCGGGCTTCACCGCTGCATCGAAACCATTGCTACCCCCTTGTTGTCTTATCAGCCTCACAGTCCATCTCAGTGTACCAGGAATCGGGAAAAAGTCGGAGCTGTCGTTGCCTGTGCTGAAACAACTGTCTGTGCTTCTTCTGCACTAGAGGTACGTGAACAGTTCCCTCGGGCTTCACCGCTGCATCGAAACCATTGCTACCCCCTTGTTGTCTTATCAGCCTCACAGTCCATCTCAGTGTACCAGGAATCGGGAAAAAGTCGGAGCTGTCGTTGCCTGTGCTGAAACAACTGTCTGTGCTTCTTCTGCACTAGAGGTACGTGAACAGTTTATATATTTACACTGATGGTTCCACAAACACTCAGGGTTCTTTTGGTGCTGTAGTTGTCCCAGCAAGACCTATTACCATCTGCTTTAGGACTGACCACCCAACGACATCGACATCTGCGGAACTGGCTGCTCTTCGCGCTGTACTTTGTTTCGTTAATCTGGAACCACCTCGACAATGGTCAATCTTCAGTGACTCAAAGGCAGCCCTACAGTCTGTGCTATCGGCTCTGTGTCGCGGGCCATTCGAACAGCTCGTGTTCGATATTAGATGCCTACTCCATACATCACTTGAGAAAGGACACCACGTGACGTTTCTGTGGCTGCCAAGTAACTGCGGCGTCATAGGAAACGAAGACGCCCATAATGCCGCTCGGGCAGCTGTTGAAGACACACAGGAAGAGGCCATACCACTTTCACGGTCATACGCAGCCAGCAGACTTCGAGTGCTTTCACAGGAGGTCATGCTCTCTCTATGGTGCACACCAAGCAGCCAGACCAACCGGAGCAATCGTCAATACGGCCTGCCCTCTTTGATGCATCTCTGTATGCCAACTGGACTCCGCCGAAGAGACGCCACTCGGCTTTATCGTTTATGGCTAGGGATGGCCTTCACTAAATTTTACTCATTTCGCATTGGAATAGCCGACAAAGCTCTGTGCAATGCCTGTGTTTGCGAGGAGATGCTGGAACACGTTCTGTGGGACTGTCCTAAATATAATGTTCAGAGACAGTCCCTGGCATTTGTTCTAGCGCACTTGACAACAGACCATTGTCAGTTGAAACTATTTTCACATATCGCCGACAGAAGATATCGCAGCTGAAAGTGACGAAGGGACTACTTCAATTTTTGAAAGAGGCTGGCTTGGACAAGCGGCTGTCACAGTGGTGTCACGTATCGCGCTGTAGTGTCGGACTGTAATTGAGGATGTGTGTGCTGTGTTGTGTGCTCTCTCTCTCCTCCCCATCTTTCATCCCCCCATCCCTCTCCCATGCGCAGGGTAGCAAACTGATTAAACTAAACTGGTTAACTTCCCTGCCTTTCCTTCTCCACTTTTTCCTTCATTCCTTCCTACAACACTGTCGCTGGTATCGAAGAACACTACGGCCGCATGGCGCTCTCATGTCAGAAGCCGTAGTATGGTGGAAACTCTAATGAAACACATAACTTGAACCTGTACAACGTCATACACCATGCGCTGTGCTCTTATAAATGCCTCCATTAAGATGAATGCGCAACGCTCCACCACTGGGTATGGGCATGCTCAAGCACCCGAGAGCTCACACCATTAACACGACTTCTCACACGGAAATGAAGGCAGAGTTATCCAGCTCCGACTGAATGGAAACTGTCGACATGTTCAACCGAGCTAAATGTGCAGCTAAGGCCCCTGGACTCTTGAACTGCAGTGTTTAAGCTACTGTAGAGTGCAGGAGCTCCTTACCCTCACGTCACTGGTGTACTGCTCTACACAAAGGTTATTCTCCCTCTCTCTCTCTCCTGCTTTGACGGATCCACTTCAAGGAGGTTGGAACATTAGTTTCTTAATAATGCTTAATTTATTGTACATTTCAGCAACAAAGCGCTCCAACTAGAATAGTTCCTATGTATCTTTAACAGCGTAGGCTCTAGTGCAGGAGTCTGAAAAGCGCGAAAGTGGTATTTCCCAATTTCAAAAATATTAACATCGTGATTGTGCGGAATACACATTTACCTAGCCATTAAATCAAATGACGAGCTTTCTTATCAACTCATCGTGCACATGGAATTTTCATACAAAGAGGTCGAAACCAGATAAATTACGGGAACATAGTAATGCTAAGCACAACGGCCAAGCTACATTGGGCTCTCTTATCGAGTAGGGGAAGGTGGAAGATCATGACAGATGATGACAGATATACAACAACCCTTACAAAATCACCAATGTCAAAAGAAACATCCGCATCAAAAATTCATCCTGATAGAGGAAAGCCCTGGTGATTTCAAATGCTGTTTTCTAGAAGTGCGTGAAGTATACACAATAACATGTGCGACATGCATGACCTTTATATACAGTAATATTTATTTATTTATTTATTTATTTATTTATTTATTTATTTATTTATTTATTTATTTATAGCGTCAAGTGGGCCATTGAGCAAAAAAAACAATCGCAGTTTGGTACGAAAGGTGAAGCATCAATTGCGATAGAAATTTAGTGGACAGGTATACGATGTGAGGATAGTAGTTTTATCTGCCGTATCAACTTGGAAACGTTCTCTTACTAACTGAATTAATAAGCATAGTGTCGGTACGCACACCAAATCATGAATACATCACACTCGATGAGCGCGGGCACTCGCTGTCAAAGGGCTGGTGCGATCAAGAGTGACAGCAGCAGCGAGCGAAGTCACTTTCCTGCGGGCTGTCGCTTCCACACAAGAGCGGCGAGGACACAGCGCGGCCAGCGGAATGAGCCATCTGCAGAAGCGCTTCAAGATGCGGCGCGCGCGGCCGCACGCGGACGTACAAAGTACGCACGGCTGGCGGAGTCTAAGCCGCCCTCTCCTCATTTACTCATCCCCACGCGCCCCCCACCCCCTACCTCCCGTTCTGCCTTCCCGCTGTCCTCCATATATGGCGCGCTAGATTGAGCCGCGATCGTCAGTGCCCCTTGCGCCCGGTAGCGATATGCCCAGTTACTGCCGGAGCACAACGTCGCCTGCCCTCAACCTCCCTCTCATCCCTGCCCGGCCTTTCGCGTGACGGGAGACAGTGCCTTTGCTCTACGCTTTCTTCTTTCGCACGTGCCAGATTGAGCCGCGATTGTCGTTTTCCGTCGCGTGCTTTGACTCGCATATAGAGCATACTACGCGTGGCGTCGGTTTTATCGCCCTTGGACTTTATACGAAACAACACGGCGATGGCAAAAGCGCACCTCGCGTGTCCGTATAATTGATATCGCAATAAAAAGCCAGCGTATGCAGTCTGTAGTAGCGAAACAGCACCTAACGTCCAACTGGCTGCGATGCCTAGTGCTCCTCGACGGAGCTGAGCGGTCGAAAGGCGACATATGTGAGTACACCTGCTGCCTCGTTAGCGTGCCAACTGTTGCGTAAGGGGAGAGGGATTGGCCGCGACGCCGCGTCACCTTCCCTTTCGAAAGCTTGTGTTTCGCGCGTTCCTTGTCCGCGCAAGCTTTCGCCGGCATTCCATATATATATATATATATATATATATATATATATATATATATATATATATATATATATATATATATATATATATATATATATATTCGCGGGCCACATTCTGCGGCAATGAAGGGAAACTTGCGGGAGCAGAGCTTGTAGACATTTGTTACCGCGCGTTTGTAAACATTTGTTAGGTCCGCCAGCGTTTGGCAGTGCTTTTGGTTGCTCGGAACGGACGCTGAATTGCCGCAGCTTCCATGTGCGACGGTTTCCCGTTTGCCCAGACGCGGAAGCGAAAAGCCACAAAATAAATCACCGTTTTCATTCAGTGGTGTCTTTTATCTTATCTAACTTTCGCTAAGAAGGTGGTTATGTCTTCTGTTCCCCAGCTTAAACTAACGTGAATAAAAATACGGGACTCTTTTCAGAAGTGCTCTCATTTGCGCGCGATTTGCCTCCGTAGCTTTCCTTGCCTTTCCACAGAAAGTTGTCCACGGGTATAGTTCTTTCGCATTCACCACTCATAACAAGTGCTTAGGTCTCATGAGAATTTTTTAATTATTTCTTTGCAAGTACTCCTGACCCGAGGGTCATTGCAGGGCGGGTAAATAAACGCAAAATACGTGATACATGAAGACGCAGTACTTTAGCAGGAAATTAAATAATAAGTATTCGTGAACCAGTTTAAAAGTGGACAGCGGAATGTTTTTTTATTTATTTACAAATACTGCACGCCCTATTCGGGCCCAAGCAGGAGTGGTTACATCAATAGTAACAAAACAAGGCTGGAAATAATAATAAAAAAATAGAATACACAACAATAATAAAGATATATAAAATATAATATACAGGAATATCAGCCTTTGAAATTTAGACTTGTCAACATAAATACGATATAGGAACAACAGTTTTAGTTTGCAACTCAACAACAAGTACTGACAAACCATGGACACACAACAGGTCACTCAATTCAGCATTTTCACCTAATTTTATTACAAAACACAGACAATGATTACAGCGCATAATATAGTACAAGGCAGTTTATTAAACACAATACAAATACAATATGACACCAAAGAGAAGGGAAAAAAAAGAAATGAGATTGTTGGCCAGGCATTCAAATGCAAACTTCTCTGAATATAACCGAAGACAAGCAAAACAGTGCCGCAGCCTGTTGTAAATCGGTCTTAGGAATACATCCTACACTGCCGCAGCTGAAATAAAATGAAAGCGACCCTTCAAAGGGGTTTAATGAGGCTGATTGAAGGACTGTGAGGGTAGAAAATTCCATTCTTTTATTGTTTTGGCAAATAATGAATATTGAAAGCAGTTATTATCTCTGTGATTGTTTCGAATCGCACTTTTCCAGGAACATGTTACGGTGCGATAGGACCGTAGCTTTAATAAAGGAATTACGGTATGAATGGTACATGAGTTTTTGTCTGGTGATCCTTCTTCGTTCAGCAAGTTGGAGATCATCCAACGTATTATTGAGAGAATCTGTGTGTCTTTATCTCGACAATAAAAATCGCGCACCTCTTCTCTCGACGTTTTCAGTCTTGTCTACGCGGAACTTTTGGGGCCGATTCGATACAACACTCGCATACGTAAACCAGGGACACAGAAGGTTTATATGCGCGGTTAAACTTGCCTTCAGAGTAGCAAGCTTTAACTTCCTCTTTAGAAACGACAATTTTCTCTCAGCTTTTTAGCAAATGTATTTCTTCCCAGAATAACTATGCAAAAACACCGAACACTTGTGTGTGGATATTTGCAAAGTAAAAAGAATATTTCTTTGGTAATAATTGTTCTTTCTTGTGTAGATAAAGGCTCTGTTGTACAAACTGTAGTGCAGACAATGGGAAGTTTTCAGCACTGTTGCTAACTTAATCAGAAAGACAAGTTCTGTGAAGAGAGTTAGCAGTTTCCCAAAAATGGCAACATTAACATGATCACAGTTACAGGTCCGATATACGACGAAACTTCCAATGTCTATAATTTCTCAGCAATTTAGATGCAACGAAGTGCTCCTTGGGTGTCAGTAAGTCCCAGGGACTTTAATTCGAAATATACGGTAACATTAGACACGCAAATGAGTATTGAGTCTCCTGGGCATTTTTCATTTATTTGAGCGGGATGACTTGATGAACAAAAGAAAGAGCTTAGTTATGTCGGCGCTGGTACTTTTCGGGAGCGTTGTCTGCAGAAGTCAGTGAGATCAAGCAGTCTCATTGGGCTGGCAGATGGCCTTAAACAGGTCACCGCTAGTGCCGCTTGCCTCAGTGATAACGTTCGCGAAATTCAGGTTGCGCTCGGGGACCCCAACAGGGGCCTCGGAGCTCTCGCAGATCGCATCGATGCCATTGTGGCGCGAACGGCTTCATCCGCATCCGTCGTACAACCACTAACCGTTCCCGCCATACTAAAATAAGCTGGGCTTCATTATCCCACCAGCGTGGCGACAGGAGGTCCCAGTATTTGCGCAGGCCTAACTGCCCCATTAGGTGGCAGTCCGTCAGGTCAGCCATAATGGATAGATCCAAAGACACTTTTCGCATTTGGCAATGGAACTGCAGAGGGTATTCTAACAAAAAAGCCCCTCTGCAGCAGTTTTTCAGGTCTCTCGCTGCGAAACCTCAGGTCATTGCTCTCCAGGAAACATTAATCTCCGCCGCCTCACTCCAGGGCTACAGGGCTGTGTCGGGCCGGCCCGGGGGCGAGGGATTTGCACCTTGATCGATAAACGGCTAACTCATATCACCCGTGACCTCAAGCTGGCGAGTGGTAGAATCGAATACGTCATGGTTGAGATCCTGCTTGACGTTCCACAACGGAATCAGCGCAGAAACAGTGTGTTCGTCCTTAATGTATATAGCAACCCCAGAGACTCGCGCCAGTAGTTCAAGACCATTCTCAAGAAGGCGACCGACTTGGCCGGCCCTCGACCCTTGGTCGTCGTCGGTGACTTCGACGCACCATACGACATCTGGTGTTACGTCTACGACACTACCGAGGGGCGCAACCTGTGGAAACATGCCAACGAGATGGACCTCACTCTGGTCACTGACAAGAATTTTCCTACGCGCATCGGCAACTCCGTCTCCCGGGACTCGACACCTCACCTCGCCTTCGTGAGGAACGTCGAGGGCGGGGGTTGGGGGGACACCGCCATGGAGTTCGGCAGCGGCCACTACATTCTCGAGACCAACTTCAAGGTTTCTAGGAGTAGGGTCAGGGAATTCACGTTCATTGATTGGGACCATTTTCGCAAGATTCGTGAAGAACCCGGGAGAGCCAGGGCACCCGCCACTCTCGAAGAATGGCGTGAAGGCATCCAGAACGACGCTTCCGCGGCCACCGAGAAAGTGGAAACCGATCTCGACGTCGAGCGGATGGACAGCAGACTCGCCCACCTGCTCGAGGCCGAAACCGTCCTGCTCCGCCGATGGAAGGGTCAAAGGCTCAATCGCAGACTCTGAAAGAAGATTTCGGAGCTCAACAAGGTCATCGATGACCACTGCAAGGTGCCATGCCAGCAGCAATGGGACGAGCTCTGCGAATCCATCGACGGACAGATGCCCAACGGCAAATCCTGGGGTATGCTGAGGCACCTTCTCGACGAAAGCGGCTCGAAGTCAAATCAAAGGCACACGTTGGCCCGGGCCCTTCACAAAGTCACCACGTGTCACACGGGCGATGAACTCGTCGCAAAACTCATACAGAAGTACCTGCCTGTCCGTCGCGACGGAGATCCGTCGACCCGACTCCCGTACTACCGAGGCCCTCCACGCCCCGAGCTGGATGAAGACTTCTCCATTGCTGAGGCCAGCCAGGCCATCTTCGCACTCAACCGCAAGTCTGCGCCGGGTCCGCACGTAGTCACCAACAGAATGTAGAGAAACCTCGACGACACGTCTATTGTTTTTCTGACCGACAAGATAAACGAGTCCTGGAAGAGCGCCATTGTACCTGCAGAATGGAAGACGGCCTGCATGGTGCTGATTCCCAAGCCCAGCAAGGCCCCGAACATCGAGAACTTGAGGCCGATTTCTCTAACCTCTTGCGTCGGCAAGGTCATAGAGCGCGTCGTGCTCAACAGGATTAACGGGTACCTTGAAGACAACGAGGTTTACACGTACAACATGATCGGCTTCCGCGCCGGACTCTCGATGCACGATGCCAAGAAACTAATCAAGCATCAGATTGTGGATGGCCGTTCCAGAGACGTCAAGGCTCTGCTCGGTCTGGACCTCGAGAAGGCTTTCGACAACGTGCTCCACACCTTCATTGTCAAGACCATTTCAGACCTGGGTCTGGGTTCCAGATTCCACAGCTACGTCAGCTCTTTTCTAACTGACAGGAAGGCCAAGCTACGCATTGGACTTCCGCTCCGAAGATGTGCCCCTCGGAGGACGGGACACTCCTCAGGGCGCCGTCATCTCCCCAACCCTGTTGAACATCTGTATGATTGGTCTTTGCGAGAGGTTTGCGCGCGTCGAGGACGTCAAGCACACCATCTACGCCGATGACATCACCATATGGTGCTCCGGTGGCTGCGAAGGCAGAGTCGAAGAAGCGATGCAGGAGGCGATTGACGTGATCGAGGAGTATCTCCGCCCCAACGGACTTCGATGCTCCCCCACCATGTCGGAGCTCCTGCTTTACAGAAAAGAGAAGGGAGGCAAACCCAAAGATTCGAAGCCAGTCTCCGAAAACAGCATCAGACTTCGCACTTGTGACGGGGGGGGGGGGGACAATGAGGACAAACGCAAGGCCAGAGCAGCAGCCATCCTCAAGCAGATCAAGCAACACGACATTAGAGCAAGCTTCGTTGACACCGCGGAGTACAGTGACGGGAAAAGCTTTGCCGTCGTTGTGGTCGACTCGATCGGCAAGATTTCTAGTTGCGCCTCTATTCACACTTCAGACCCCGGAGTCGCCGAGCAAGTCGCCATCGCCGTCGCCCTGCTAGCCAGTCGTGGTTTTTTTTTAATTATGGGGTTTTACGTGCCAAAACCACTTTCTGATTATGAGGCACCCCGTAGTGGAGAACTCTGGAAATTTCGACCACCAGGGGTTCTTTAACGTGCACCTCAATCTAAGCACATGAGTGTTTTCACATTTCGCCCCTATCGAAATGCGGTCGCCGTGGCCGGGATTCGATGCCGCGACCTCGTGCTCAGCAGCCCAACACCATAGCCACTGAGCAACCACGGCGGGTTTCGTGGGTTTGAAATCTATAGTGATTCCAAAACGGCAGTTAGGGCTTTTCAGAAGGGTTGAATCGCCAAGGAAGCTGTTAGTCTTCTTAGCGGCTCGAGTCCGCATGCTCTCACAAACCATTCAATTCACTGGTTTCCCGCTCACGTAGGGTAGGTCGAGGGTGCTCCCCCGAAACTCAATGAGTCTGCTCACGAGGCTGCGCGTGACCTTACGGGCCGCGCTTCCTCTATAAGGAGCACTGACTACCCTCCTCTCTAAGGTCATAGGGACGCCCCCACTACTCACAAAGAGATTATTAAATATTTCTACATGTCCAGAAGGGTCTTTCCACCCCCTCACCCCAAGTTGAATAGGGCGCAAGCCGTTTCGCTTAGGCTTCTACAGATCAACAAATATCCGTGTCTTTCTGCTCTCCACGAGGCTTACCCCGACGTGTATCGCAACGATGCCTTCCCGTCCTGTGGCCAGACCTCCACTCTAGCTCACATGCTCTGGAAGTGCGCGTTGACATAACCAAAGTTCATCAAGGAGGAGCAAATCCTGGCCGTCCGGCATGCCCGCGACCTGGCCGCCGGTGGGCTAGACCTGCCGGTCCCGACGTGGGACTAGCCAGGTGCGCGACGAGTTCGCGTCCTCGCTGGACCTGCAATAAAGTTTCTTCACTCACTCACTCACTGGTAATTCAGGAACGTGCTGCAGTCGGCCTGTGGCGGGAATTAAAAATTTAGTTCTTCATTTCTGTTGCACGTGGTCGGATGAAACTGGCAGAAATAAACCAAAGCTTGGGGAACGTGTTTTAGCTTCTTGGAATGCGCATCAAATCATACCTTCTCCAACAGCAAGGCATAACCATTAATTTTATGTTATGAAACAGTACTCAACTTTGTTCATCACATAAGGTCTTTGTGAAGGCAATTCTTACCATGTGCAGTGCAGTGCCAGGTAAAACGCGGAGAAAATAGGGGAAGGCATAAACCGCTTACGGGACTTTCCTTTTTTGCAAATATTTAAGAATCACCCACTGAATGGAAGTGCTCCAAGAAGAAAGTGCTTTTTCATTAGGTAATCTCTTTTAAGCGCCTTTTTTAAGAGCAGCACAAAAAAAGAGGTGGCATTTTTCTTCCATATTGACGCAACATATATTCGCATTCGTTCGTTTCTTTTTTTTTCTTTTTTTTGCTGTACTGATGACTATTCTACTTTTTCTCTTACGCACAGTGGTCAAAGAGCTATTATTTTTGTTTTATGCACTGTACTTCTCAGTCTTAGAAAAACGACGGGCGCTGTAAAAAGAAAAACAGCTTCCTTTCATTACGCATTCTCGGTGCGGATGACGCAACAGATAATCTCATCAGGCATCCTAGTGCACCGTAATAGAGACGGTGTTACCTAAGCTACCTCTGCTTTTGAGAATCCCGGGTTCTCGTTCCCTCAAATATGAGCAAGTAATTTTATATGTTCACTCCCATTTGCTCAATTTTGTTCGGTCGTTTTTCTCCGGATCACCACATGAGCAATCAAGCCGGGCTAACAGTATTAAGAAAATGCGCCTCTAGCAAAAGACGACTCGGCTGAAACGCACGCGTGGCTACAATGCCCAGCACCGGAATTATAGCCGTTATCAAACCAGATTTTCGGGCTCGCACAAAAGCTTTTGCGAAGAGCATGGTTTCCACAACGCGTACACCGCAGAGCAGAACCTCGAAATAACACCGCTAAGAAGCAGGGAAAGCGGAAAGAAACCCGGCGCTACGTGGCAACCATGTTTGATTGCATAGGAAATTTAATATATGCACGAAGTGGAATCTGTATAAAAAAAAAGCCCAACAAAAATGTGCTCCATCATCGCTAACAGTGCGCTGTCACGCGGTGGATAGCTACGTGACTTCAGTGCGATGACGCGATAGCTAGCGAGCAGAATGCATTGGCTTTCGGTAAAATATTATTACGCAACATCTACCAGCGAGTTACTAAATTAATCTACCTAAAGGCACGGACAGACTCACATCAGAGGCACGCTATCTGTATTTCTTTTTTAAAACCTGGTATTACTTTTTTTGCTTATTGGCTTACTGGAAGCGTAAAATTAACAATCGTTATTGAAAAGCGCTCTTTGTTTCATGTCAGGAAATTGAGAAATGCCAGTACATTATGCTTATTACTTCAACGAAACCAACAAAGAAAGAAAAAGGGGATCCTCCGGACTATGCAAAAGAAATGAAGCGTGTCATTCAGTGCATGGCTCATGTGTGCTACGGACACATTCGCGAATATATCAAATGAATTTTTTTTTTTTTGCAAATAGCATATCTTAGGTAGCTTTGTAGCCACTGTTCAACTTGAGAAGCATGAGCAGAGAAAGAATACCAGCGGTAGCGATGAGTTTTAAAATGTCACTTGAGCTTTCTGTTTCGTTGAGTAACATTCTTCACGTTACGGTTAACAGGTATAAAATTATTGTCGTCGTCTTAGCATTTGATTGCTGGAGGTTACTTCGCTTTCAGCACTAACTGTAAAGAGCGGACTACCTCGCATTTTGTTAATCTTCTTTTTTGTCCCTGCTCTGGCCCTACACTACCGCACGGCTGGTGGCGCATCTTCAGCTGGATCGCTCGAACCCTGCTGTATGACGTTCTGGGCCAGCTGTTACATGAAAAAGATCCATCATATGATCGCTTGCTTTAATAAAGATAGATTTAGACTTGCTTGCGCAGCTCAGAAAAGCCTGGTAATTTGGCTTTCAGAAGATTCGGAAGTTCACAGCTTCTGAGTCTGCTCTGACCAATGTTTTAATTGGTCACACGATCTTGTGCTCAAGTAAACTCTAAAAAAAATCTACGCTTAACTAAGCCTGCGCTTCCAGTTTTTTTACACAATAAATCTAAGCGTGGCATTTCTCCAAGCTTACCGGTCACGCCTGCTACGAGTGATCAGCAACCCCTCTTCACGCTTAGCACAGATGATAAGGACCCCTTCTGCCACGCTTAATATGGCTTGACCAATCTCCACGCTTAGAGAGGGTCCCTGAGGCGGCAAGGGGGTTGGAGTGAGGAGCATGCCCCATCCTCCTCGCCACTTCTCTGCATGCGTTGGAAGCAGCGAAGAAGCACCGGCCCTTGTCGACTTGGGCGCTTGGGTCACTTCCCTGAAGCGAGCTTTGCTCACCAAGCTCTTCGCAGTCATCTTCTTTAACTTCTGTTTCGACGGCGCAGACTGTGACGAACCCAGACGCTATGACAGTGGCAGCATGCCGGTCAAGTAGAAACTGAGTATGCTGCAGAAGGATTGCGCATGACGCTTCCGCTGGTGATACTGAATGTAATCCACCTACAAGGGGCTTTGCAAAGCCCTGGCACATTTCAGCTACGCCAAGGAGTGTAAAACGTAAACAAGCCCCTCGGTATCTCTTTGCACAAAAGGACGAATGCCCTCCCAACCGTGCTCTGCGGTGCAGCGCGTTCGAAGATAGGTAGCCTTGTGCGGGATAGCGACGTCAGCACAAAATTTTCTGCCTTAAAATGATCACGCTGCGGCACTATTTATCCCATTGTTGGCCCAAAATGTCTTATCAAAGTTTTTTTTTTTTCATTGGCCTCTTTCTCCAATACGAATATGCTAGGCAGCGAAGAAAGTATTACACACATATTTCTTGCTGGGTTAAAGCTTTTATTCATAATCTTCATTCCCAGAAAATATGATGCAATGGAAACATTGATGCTAAAACAAAACTTACAGAGTTAAAGTGTTTTCAGATCGCTGAGGAAGCGTAAGTCTTTATGTGAGTTTGATTTAAATGCGCAACGCAGTGAATAAATCCTTCAATTTTGTTTGCGCCCATGATATTTCTTTGCGTATTCTTGGCTTTAATTTGGTTGAACAAAGATTGGTCATATGCCGCCAGATATGTCCCATATTAGATACCATAAAGGCATAGGCACATTACTTGTGCCTTTTCTGGGGATGTGTCGTCCCTGATATCAATGCTTTCCTGCTCGCAGCCGCAGCTGAGGAGCCTTGTTTGCCTCCAGAAAATGCATGGTCTTGTAAGGTCCCTTAGCGCGATCTCAAAAAGGGCAAGAAAGATGTCTTAATACCTTAAGTATCCTAATTTTTAGGTGAAAACTTATTTCTTTTAGACTAAATCTGGTAACCAAGACCGCTTGCTTCTTCACTCCTTTGACACTGATTGCACTTCTTCTGACATTTCTCCTACTGACTCCTATTAAAATATTGCGGTTTGGAAGTTTTTTAGAAGTAGGCGATAGGGAAAAGATTGTTAAATTACCGCAGTAACGAAAGCATCCATTGGAAGCCTGGGTCGCATGCGCGCATTTAAAGCCACCTATGAAAACTAAGGATATTCCAGTATTTTTGATGAGATATCAGAAGGAACATTTTTTTCAATTTTTCTTGATTTTCATCAATCCTACATCCAAAACTTTATTCTTTTTTAAATATGACCTCAAAAACAAACCAATTATGTGCGAAACGCATTTACGTGAGACACATACCTGTAACTGATTTTATTCCGTCATGCTCTTCATAAAAATAAAGTTTAAAAATTCGAAGTCAACTGCAAAGCTCTCGTTAAAACGTTTGATTACCTAAGCAATAACGAGCTACAATAACGTAGTTACGTCAAATTGCCAACCCAATGGAGATGGAAATTTTGGCAAGGATGACATGCTACGTGAACTTAATTATCACACGTGAACTCTCATTGCGGGCATTGCGGGCATTGCTGGGTTTGCAGCTGGAAGTCAGAAACTGCAATGGGCAGCGTATATTCCTGTTCATTGAACACAGTCACCCTTCCTGTCTTTAAAGCCCAAAATTTAAGATATGCGGAGGTACACTAGATAGATATCCTAATTAAGAGGGCGATTGAAGTTGAAAATTAAGTAGCACGTGTAGTTACACCCTCGCACGTAGCGCTTGAGTGGCATACTATGAGTGTCATACGCGGCAACTGCACGGCATACCCCATTGATACGCCACTAACAGAGTTCTAAATCTTGAGATGCACGGCGCAATATGCAGAGTGCCAACTCCCAACTCGACACCCTTGTCCGAGGCGAAATGGCAACGGGCACCGAGAGAACTGTGATCTGACGAATATAGAATAGAAACAGCAGAACTCGTGAGACTTTGGTGCTTCACCACAATAAACTGAACAATTCAAAGGAATTCAGCAGCCCGGTGTTAAAATTGTTAAAAAATCAAGAGGCTGACTGCTCTCTATTTCAATCAACGCCAGTGCTCCCGTTAAGGGTTCTCGCTTTCCAAGAAATATAACATTACGGCAAATTTTCCACCACACACCATACAGCCACATACCGGAAATGATGACATATTGGCAGTTAGCCACTATTTCATAAAAGCGAACCATGACTACTTTTCGTACATGTATATTTCAATTGTCCATGAATAGCAGGTAAGGGACCGCAACATATCAATTATCCTTATGGAAATGCTGCTCTGGAGCCGTCAGCCGTGGTGTATTCTCTCACGTAAACTCTCGTAATCTCGGCACCGTGCCCAATGTATGCGTACACCATCCGCATTGTAAGCCATGAATGTCTGGAAAAGGGAACATGGCGATACACGCCAACTCTGACAGTTAGACTGGGAGCTCTGGGCTGCAATGAACAACGTCGCTCGTGGCAGTCTGCCGGAAAATCCACACCAAAAAGGCTGTGTGCAGCCTTCAAAACAAAACAGTCTCCTTCAGCCTCCCCAAGAAAAGTTTCGCATTCCCCGCAGGGCAGTAGTTTCGCATTCCCCGCAAGACGCAGAACGTTGTTCTCTCTCGCCACGCTCCGCCCAGATCACGTGATATATAAAGAATTCCTTATTTGGATTTTTATAAGCGTGATGGAGAGTTCCCGCGCGAGCGCTCCGCTGGATGTTAAGCGTGTGGTTTGCGTTTCTCACGCATTGGCGGCTCGCTCACGCTCGCACAAGACAGAACCATGGCCGGCAGCCTAGCCCTCACACTTACATAAGGAATGCCACACTTATTTTCTGTAACGTGGTGCTTGAACCGTCATCCGCGCATCATTTACATGCCTGTCACTCTTACACTTACAGTTTAGCGTGAGAATAAGCATGGAATATTTTAGAGTGTCGGCGTCGAGTGAAGAACATTTGGGGCAAAATTGACCTCCACAGCATGCAGTAGCGATGATTCCGACGTCTTAAAAACTTAAGGCTTTCTATTCCACCCTTTCTTTGGAAATCCTAACAAATTATTGTGAGGGCGCGTCAATGGAAAGCCATCGAGCACTGGAGCGGTATGTCCGAACAGCTGCGATATCGCTTAGCTCAAGCATTAAGAGGTATACGGCTAATGCATAGCAGTACGCTATACACTGTTCCTTCGCACTGCAGTATTTTCGGCTTTTTCCCGTATTTTACTGGGAGACGCTGCTCCCATTGCCACGGCAATGGAAGTGGATTCGGCAGAATGCCGACGCGACGTGAATGCTTCGGCAGGAACCGGCCCGAGGAAGAGAAATTGCTTCCTAGTCAAGTGCTTCCAAATCGAGAATTTCAGATTTTAGACATTTTTTCTTCGGAAACGGTTTTCCAATCCTCGCAATTTCAGAACCGAACGTGCATAATGTTATACGCATTTCTGGCTATGAAGCATTCATGTCCTCCACCTGTGGTGATGTGAGCAAGGTAATTGTATATATTAGATGTGATCTGACATGCGTGTTGCACCCAGTCCCGCCTCACGACGACAACCAGTACGTTTGTTTCATTGTGAAAACAAATAAGCTAACGTTGACACTCGTCGGTGTTTACAGTGCTCCTTCAAGTGGCGTCGACTCTAAACGACTGCACCACGTGCTATCAGCGGCACCCGGCCCTACGATTCTCATTGTAGATTTTAATGCTCACCATCCGCTTTGAGAGAGTTTGAAGGTGGATTCCAGGGGAAGGAGACTTGCATCCTTTGGCACACAGCACGGCCTTTACTGCCTCAACGATGGTAGTCCGACATATTTACGCGGGTTTACGTACATCAGGCCTGGAGTGCGGCCTGATCCCGGTGACCAGAACCGGTAACGCACTCTCTCACCAGAGCAGGATTGGCCACCCTGGTGCAGTACTGGGCCACAACCTCCTAACAATCAAACCCCGGCCCTCAGTCCCCAGCAGCCGCGAAGCAACTGACCACGGCGGCGGTCAGATCTGTGACGCTGCAGAGGGTGCTAAGAATACCTGGCTCCGGACAGGCCGCCATTGGAATCTGAACCTGGCAACGTTTAACGTTAGAACGCTATCTAGCGAGGCGAGTCTAGCAGTGTTATTGGAGGAATTAGAGGGTAGTAAATGGGATATAATAGGGCTCAGTGAGGTTAGGAGGACAAAAGAAGCATATACAGTGCTAAAAAGCGGGCATGTACTGTGTTACCGGGGTTTAGCAGAGAGACGAGAACTAGGAGTCGGATTCCTGATTAATAAGGAAATAGCTGGTAACATAAAGGAATTCTATAGCATTAACGAGAGGGTGGCAGGTCTTGTTGTGAAGCTTAATAAGAGGTACAGATTGAAGGTGGTACAAGTCTATGCCCCTACATGCAGTCATGATGACCAGGAAGTCGAAAGCTTTTATGAAGACGTGGAATCGGCGATGGGTAAAGTCAAAACAAAATACACTATACTGATGGGCGACTTCAATGCCAGGGTAGGCAAGAAGCAGGCTGGAGACAAGTCAGTGGGGGAATATGGCATAGGCTCTAGGAATAGCAGAGGAGAATTATTAGTAGAGTTTGCAGAACAGAATAATATGCGGATAATGAACACCTTTTTCCGCAAGCGGGTTAGTCGAAAGTGGACGTGGAGGAGCCCGAATGGTGAGACTAGAAATGAAATCGACTTCATACTCTGCGCGAACCCTGGCATCATACAAGATGTAGACGTGCTCGGCAAGGTACGCTGCAGTGACCATAGAATGGTAAGAACTCGAATTAGCCTAGACTTGAGAAGGGAACGGAAGAAACTGGTACACAAGAAGCCAATCAATGAGTTAGCGGTAAGAGGGAAACTAGAGGAATTCCGGATCAAGCTACAGAACAGGTACTCGGCTTTAACTCAGGAAGAGGACCTTAGTGTTGCAGCAATGCACGACAATCTCATGGGCATCATTAAGGAGTGCGCAATAGAAGTCGGTGGTAACGCCGTTATACAGGAAACCAGTAAGCTATCGCAGGAGACGAAAGATCTGATCAAGAAACGCCAATGTATGAAAGCTTCTAACCCTACAGCTAGAATAGAACTGGCAGAACTTTCTAAGTTAATCAACAAGCGTAAGACAGCGGACATCAGAAACTATAATATGGATAGAATTGAACAGGCTCTCAGGAACGGAGGAAGCCTAAAAACAGTGAAGAAGAAACTAGGAATAGGCAAGAATCAGACGTGTGCGTTAAGAGACAAAGCCGGCAATATCGTTACCAATATGGATGAGATAGTTCAAGTGGCTGAGGAGTTCTATAGAGATTTATACAGTACCAGTGGTACCCACGACGATAGTGGAAGAGAGAATAGCCTAGAGGAATTCGAAATCCCACAGGTAACGGCAGAAGAAGTAAAGAAAGCCTTAGGAGCTATGCAAAGGGGGAAGGCAGCTGGGGAGGATCAGGTAACAGCAGATTTGTTGAAGGATGGTGGTCAGATTGTTCTAGAGAAACTGGCCACCCTGTATACGCAATGCCTCATAACCTCGAGCGTACCGGAATCTTGGAAGAACGCTAACATAATCCTAATCCATAAGAAAGGGGACGCCAAAGACTTGAAAAACTATAGACCGATCAGCTTACTGTCCGTTGCCTACAAAGTATTTACTAAGGTAATCGCAAATAGAATCAGGAACACCTTAGACTTCTGTCAACCAAAGGACCAGGCAGGATTCCGTAAAGGCTACTCAACAATAGACCATATTCACACTGTCAATCAAGTGATAGAGAAATGTGCAGAATATAACCAACCCTTATATATAGCTTTCATTGATTACGAGAAAGCGTTTGATTCAGTCGAAACCTCAGCAGTCATGGAGGCATTACGGAATCAGGGTGTAGATGAGCCATATGTAAAAATACTGGAAGATATCTATAGCGGCTCCACAGCCACCGTAGTCCTCCACAAAGAAAGTAACAAAATCCCTATAAAGAAAGGCGTCAGACAGGGAGATACGATATCTACAATGCTATTCACAGCATGTTTACAGGAGGTATTCAGAGGCCTGGAGTGGGCAGAATTGGGGATAAAATTGATGGAGAATACCTTAGCAACTTGCGATTCGCTGATGATATTGCCTTGCTTAGTAACTCAGGAGACCAATTGCAATGCATGCTCACTGTCCTGGAGAGGCAAAGCAGAAGGGTGGGTATGAAAATTAATTTGCAGAAAACTAAAGTATTGTTTAACAGTCTCGGAAGAGAACAACAGTTTACGATAGGTAGCGAAGCACTGGAAGTGGTAAGGGAATACATCTACTTTGGGCAGGTAGTGACCACGGATCCGGATGATGAGTCTGAAATAACCAGAAGAATAAGAATGGGCTGGGGTGCGTTTGGCAGGCATTCTCAAATCATGAACAGCAGGTTGCCACTATCCCTCAAAAGGAAAGTGTATAACAGCTGTGTGTTACCAGTACTCACATATGGGGCAGAAACCTGGAGGCTTACGAAAAGGGTTCTGCTGAAATTGAGGACGACGCAACGAGCTATGGAAAGAAGAATGATGGGTGTAACGTTAAGGGATAAGAAAAGAGCAGATTGGGTGAGGCAACAAACGCGGGTAAACGACATCTTAGTTGAAATCAAGAAAAAGAAATGGGCATGGGCAGGACATGTAATGAGGAGGGAAGATAACCGATGGTCATTAAGGGTTACGGACTGGATTCCAAGGGAAGGGAAGCGTAGCAGTGGGCGGCAGAAAGTTAGGTGGGCGGATGAAATTAAGATGTTTGCAGGGACAACATGGCCACAATTAGTCCATGACCGGGGTAGTTGGAGAAGTATGGGAGAGGCCTTTGCCCTGCAGTGGGCGTAACTAGGCTGATGATGATGATGATGACGTACAGAAGCTGTTTAGGCTTGACCCTGGTTTTTCGGCGTCTTGAAAGAAATGTGCGATGGTTTCCAGTCATCGAATCACATGGAAGCGACCATATTCCGACGTACCTGAAGATGAAGGGACTATTTAAATGCTCCTCCACGACCCTCCGGCGAATTGACTGGTTGGTGTTTCTGTCACACATGGATGGAGTATGTCAGCAAGGGAACCATTCAAGTCTGGAACATGAAATACAAAAAGCCATGCTAGAGGCTACGCGTTGTTTTCAGCCTTTCCCGAAATATCAAATATTTGAAGCCGAACTGCAGCGACTACTAGCAATCCGCCAGCGGGCTGAAAGAAGATACAGGAGAACTAAATCCATCCATGATCTCTGAGAGGCAAGGCGGATGCAAAAGAAGATTCGGCGTCGCATCGATGCACTACAACCTCAAAGATGCAAACTTTTCTGTGAGTCGTTGGATCCACGTCAGTGATTATCTCATATATGGAGAACCGTGCGTGGGCTTCACGTATCACCGCAACAGCACGTTCCTTTCAAATCCCTCGCTTTGCACCAAGGTCGCAGTGAAATTGACGTTGCTGAAGAATTTTGCTCAATACTTGCCAGCTTGCAGCTCCAACGCGCACTTACGCCATGTGCCAATCCTGTTCCACAGAATTCCCGCATGAATGCAATGTTTTCGGTAGAGGAGCTTGAAGCGGCACTGGCGACTTGCAGGCGCTGTTCGTCACCTGGGCCGGACGGCGTTACCTATGCGGCACTCGCCAATCTTGGGCAGAAAGCACGACTCATACTGCTAAACCATTGCAACGAGTCTTGGCGCAACGGGTTGGTTCCACTTCTCCAACCTGGTAAACCACCGTTAGATTTGTCATCGTACCGCCCCGTCGCTCTGGCCAGTTGCAAAGGCAAAGATATGGAAAGAATGATTGCGACGCCCCTGGAATGGTACCTGGAAAATTACAATGTGTACCCAGATGCTATGGCTGGCTTCCGGCGTGGGCGCTCATCCATAGATAATGTTATCGATTTGATCACGTTTGTTCAGCATCAAAAACGTCTGAAACGACTTACTGCGGCATTATTCCTTGACATAAAAGGCGCCTATGATAATATAGCATATTATGTCATTATAGAGGCTGTGATAGATGCCGGAATCGGTGGCCGCACTTTTCAGTGACTTTGCAGTTATTTGACCGACAGGCTTTTCTTCATGATGACCGAGGATGGCGCCACGACTCAAAAACAAACGTTCCGTGGAGTACCGCAAGGCGGAGTGTTGGGCACCCGACGCTATTCAACCTGGTGCTCGTTGGCCTAGTCAGATTCCTGCCCAACAAAGTTCAAGTATCAATCTATGCCGACGACATCCGCATTTGGGCGTCTGCTGTAACACGACTGCAGGTGCGACCACGTCTACAAAAGGCAGCTACGTTAACATCACTGTACTTGCGAAAACAGAGCTTCGAGCTGTCTTCAGAGAAATTCTGCCTTGTTACATTCACTCGGAAGTTGATGAAACATTACTCTGTAAGTGTCAATAGGCAAGCAGTTGCAAATGCACGGAAACACCGCTTTTTTAGGGGTAATTATCGACCGCGACCTATCATGGAGCCCACACGTTTCATACCTAAAGAAGAGATTAATGACAATAATACATCTCCTCAAATTTATCGGCGTAAAGTCATGGGGCACATCGGGGCGGTTCTATAACAGCTGCCGCTGTAAAACACCTTGTTGTTGGGTTTCGCAAGATACGGCCTTCTTGTGCTTGGTAACACCTGCAAATCAAACCTGCGTGTACTCCAAGAACTACATGCGCAAGCGCTAAGGACGTCTCTCGGTTTTCCGAGGTGTGCGTCCACAGCGGCAACGATTGTCATAGCTCGAGATCACCCAATATCAACGTACTTGGCAACCGACGCTCTCAGGGCACATATTCGGCATGTTGCCCGACTACCTTCTCACCAGCTTGCTGCTCTACCCGCAGAAAGGCCACACGCAAGTTTCAGTCGTATAATTGTTGCCAATCGTACCTCATTGCCATCGAACTACACGCCTGCAGCAAGGCCATCCTCACCTTTATGGTGCCTGCACAGACCCGAAGTACGCCTCACCATCCCAGGAATCACGAAGAAGGCTAACATGCCGTCGTTTGCCCTGAAGAACTTTTACATGACGTGCACAGTGGCCCTGTACACGTTTACATCGATGGCTCAGTCACATCTGCAAGCTCAGCTGCCGCTGTGGTGATATCAACATGATCCGTCAAACAGCAGCTAAAAACGCCACATGCATCATCAACTACAGCTGCTTAACCGGTATCTATGCGTGCGGCTCTTCATTTAAGAACCACCCCATGCATGTGTACTCTCAGCACAGTTTACTCTCAGCACTGCGCCATGGATCACATGAGCAGCTCATCGCAGAGATCAGAGAAGTCTACCATTGTATAGTTGACGAAGGACACGATATGGTATACCAGTGGTTGCCTAGTCACTGTGGGTTACATGGCAATGATCGAGCAGACCCAGCTGCCCGATCTGCCCATGATGGCGTGAACTGCTTTGCCAGTCCTCTTTCGAGAACCGACGCAACGAAAAAACTTTCCGCACTTACGCATGACCTGACATTAGCTCAATTGAATTTATCTGAGGTCACAAGTGCACGCCTTGATACCCTGTACCCTAAATTACAGCTCCGAATTCCGCCCGAGCCTCCACGACGGGACTGTGCCATTCTACATAGTGCGTCTATGGCTTGGAGTAGCATTTTCAAATGGGGGGGGGGGGGGCTATTCTTTCCTTATCGGAATGGCGAACAGCCCACTTTGTGACTTCTGCGGGTGCAATGAAACAATCGAGCACCTTCTTTGTCAGTGTTCTCGTTTCAACCCACAAAGAGCAGTCCTCTCAGCATACAAACTGGACAAGCGCCCAATGACAGAAAACAAGATCCTTGCAAACTGGCCTATGCGAATACAGCGCGATGTGTTATGAAGGCGCTGCTGCGGTCCTTAAAAGACACGGGACTTTCTGACAAATTGTGACTGTGCACTGTGTGACGTAGAATTGTGCGGTGACCCTTCGTAAGAGTAGGAACGCCTTTAGAGACCTGCGTGACAGCGCCCAGAAAAACAGTTCGTGATCACGTACGTGTGTGTTTAGTTTTTTTTTCCTTTTATTTATTCTTGTCTCTCTCACCAATAGCATCCCCTTGCCCCTCCCCCAGTACGCAGTAGCCAACCGGAGATAATATCTGGTTAACTTCCCTGTCTTGCCTTTGCCTTTCTCTCTCTCTCTCTCTCTCAAGAAATAAAGAGAAGCAGAGGGGGTGAACGTGTGGCACAGTGATCAAGTGCGCGATAAGGGGCCGGAGGGGGGGGGGGGGTTGAGGCAGCGACCTTCGCTAGCACATCCGTGGCTGCGCATTGATACCCGCATGGCTGAGCGCGCACAACGCCGTTGTCCTACCTTGCAGGCAATGTGTTCCGTAGGCGCAAAGTTGTGCCGAGATGGCTGGTGGCAGAATATGCGCCGTCTCCCTGTGCTTCTGGCGCTGGAGGTCGCGGGATGTGAAGTTTCAGTGACACGTTCAAGCGAGATGCCACTGAAGCGTTTGCTCCCCTCTGTTTGTGCTCTTCATCACACCAGCGTTGTTACAACGAGTGTTGTAGACTATCGTGTGGGACGTGCTTATGTTTGCCTGTGCACGCATTACACCATGCTTGTTAATTTATTTAATAAGAAAATATTTTCTACAACATATATGACCACCAACTGCGAATATTACTTCGTGTAGTTGTCTAATACTTTGCTCTCGCTATCAATGCACCTGCTTCTGACCGCAACTGCGCCTTTTCTGGCCATTTCTCTAGTTTTATTTTACAAATTTTTTATCTACTGCAAGCGATTGAAAAAGTAGCCGCCAGCCACTCTTCCTGGCAAATTTCGTATATGAAGTATAAGGGACATCCTCATGTCGAACACTTGTATCACTGGTCAGTGTTTTCCGTTGCAGCAGAATTTTAGGACAAACCGTTTTCGCGTAAAAACTCCTAGCCAATGCCAGCCCTTATTCTTGTGGAGTAGTTAATGCACTATTTTGTATTGCAGTGACAAGAGAACTGCTTCTGAAGAGAGATCCTAAAAAGCAGTACCTGGTGGAAGCAACTCGCCCAAATCAAGCTCCTGGTACCTATGAAAACGGCTGGAACCGGAACGACCGAATGGCGAATGTGGCAATGCTCTTGCGAGCGCGGTGGGTGCGTATGCAGGATGTTTCACGCAATGCGTTTCAAATTCATTAAATATAAGAAATTTGAGAAAAATTACTTCCACTGGCTTGCTTCCCCCGCAGAGTCGTAGGAATGAAAATACCCTAGTGTCGACTACTTGCGCAAAGTAATTAACGTGTAGACCAAAAGAGTCACGCAACTTATTCCAATAAATGGCGTGGTGCGCGCCATGCAAGGAGCTCATAATTGTTTCCAGAATTGAAAATAGGTTGACGCTGGTAATGCAACAGCGTAATGAATTCAGGGCAGTAATAACAGAATACCGAAACTGGACTTTCAAGCCGCAACAACTTTCCCGCCCATAGTAGATGCCCACGAGTCACGTGATTCCTCGTGCTTCAGAGATGGGCAAGCTATAAGCGAGCGTCCCTATTAAGCCGCGATCTCCGTCCCTTTTACGCTCGCCCGACGATAAGGCGCAAGCAGCCACGTGATACATGGGCGACTGTTATGGGCGTGGTACTTACGCTTTTCGGCTCTTCAATATTTGCGGTGCTGTGCGAAATTAGCCCTAATTGATAACCACCGAAAAGTAGCAGCGTCAACTTCTAGGTTTCAGAAACGGTTATGAGCTACTCGCATGGCCTTTATCTATTGTCATCGATTGTCATCGATAGCAAGGTTAATTTTCATAAAAAGTTCATAATATAATAAGCGCAGTTACTCGAATAATTATTGCATCAAGTCATTTTCAAATGTATGAATCTTTGTGCTGCAGTCCATCTAGCAGAAATTGCACGATTATCTATTTTCCCTACTTTTTAAGGAATTTAGAAAGCACTTCGTGAAATACCAGGTCTGTGGGCAAACCTGGCAGCTCACCCAGAGGATGCCTTTAATTGCCGTTGAGCAACACCACCCTAAAGATAACAAAATGGGGCCTGGGTAAATCAATTATTGTTCTTCCATAAAAAAGCGAAATTCTGAGAAATTCTCCATTGCAAGATCAGTTACTTCCATGGCATCCCAGTGAAACGCGGCTGCGTATTTCGACACTGCGTTGCCCTGGAGACACTGCAACTCGCTGGAAATCACTGGGATGGATGACCGTGTTTCGTTGAATAAACGCTAGATTACCTTTGAAAGCGATGTATGAAAGCATCTGTATGAAAGCAGGACGTCTGCCGGCGCATCAGCGCACACAATAACACAGTTATTAGTTTTCATTCTTTTTTGTTGGAGTTCACTGGCACGTGCTAGACTGGCTATGACTACACTGTTACCACCCTGGCTCTAATATTACACCCTGCCTTAGGAGTCGGCGCTGTGGAAAACTGAAATGCTGTGCATGGGCGTGTGTCAGAGCGACGTTGTGCTGTCGTATGTAGCACTGTCCTCTAGGAACAGAGATATTTCTCTGTTTGGAAACTATAAAAGGAAGTTGCAGAGGCACTAAGTCTCCTTAGGTGCACTAAATGCGAGACCAATATGACTCGTCCGAGCGATATTTTCACTTGTTCATATGCTCGAATAGGGCAAAGTCATATTTGGTGGGGGGCCACCAATATTTCCGTGGTGGGCCAAGTCAATTAAGGGAATGCGCCATGTCCGTTTTGAACGTTGGTGAACATAATTTACGAATTGGATAAAGTAAAGATCGGTGGTAGGCCAAGTCAATTTTTTGGAGTGTGCCAGGGCGGTTTTGAACTTGAGGTAAATTTTCGGATTGGGCAAACTCAACTTTTAAGTTGTGGGTGAAGTAAATTTCGGTAAAGGGCCAAGTCAGTTTTGAACGCGGGTCAATTCATTTTTCGAATTTGGCAAGAAGAAGAAACTTTATTAAAAGGAATGGTCCGACAGCTTAGTAATTTTTTTCTCGTGTTTGCTACAGCGTCCCTCTGACGCCGTGGCTGTTCCCTGTGGGCTGTTGCAGTGCGAGCCGCAGCAGGTCCAGCACCGGAAACGTTGCGTAATTAATTGGACACGTGGGTTTTTCACCGTCTGATAATAACGCCAAACGCTCGCCGGATTTTCCGCTTTATGGGGTATGTAAGGCTTTGGAATCGAAAGAAACGGTCAAATGCGGTCCCTCATGCTCTGTGCCATGTTTACGGAAGAGAGATAACCCAAGGTGGGTTTTCATTTCCAACCACTCTTTTTTGGCAGTGCGCATAATCATATTAATATAACAAAACACGCAACTACTGATAGCCTTGTGCTGTTTGTCTTAAGCATACGGCCACAGTGAGTCCTTTGCGGTAGGCAACAGTGAGCATTTATTTTCATTTCGTTCAAGTTAGCCTTCATTGTGTAATATGAGAGTGTCGCGTTCCTGATTCAGTTCTGTGTTTTCTTTTCGTGTAGCTTTCGCAGGTTTAACTGACGCAATTTGGGCGACATGACACCGATATCAGTACTCATGCCAAGTGCATTGATTATGCCACGATTTTCAGGGATTTTGTGCCGACGACGTGAGAGCGGCAAATTTACCCGCTGTCGTTTCGACCAGTAGCCGAGCAGTCTGCCACTCGTTGAAAATACCCATACGCAAGGGCGTATCCGCGATCCAGACGAGTCTATTTGGTTACAACGCGCTAAAGGGGAACAGCGAAGAAAGCTTCTGAAGCGATAATACACAAAGTTTAGCCCTCGTCAACCACCTCCGGAGAGTTTTACCATACATTAATTTCCTACGCTGGAAATGAACCCACCAATGCAGCCCAACGAATGTGCTAACGGCGCATATGACAGCAAACACTCTTGCTTCTTTAGTTCCGTTTCGGTGAGAATAAATTGAAATCTATCGGCGTTTGTTTCTGTGTAGGTTGTAAACAAGTAGCGCTTAGCGGTTAGAACGCGCTGTTGTATGCTATATGTGCTGCTGTCGACGGTGTTCGGCCGCAGTCATCGACACTTCTCTGAGTTAGATGTGACAACAGAAGCGAGTTTCTTTCTGGTTATTGTTACCTATGTGCCTCTTTCTATGTTCCAGACGATATGCATGCGCAATATTCCAAGCGCATCAAATGTTATTAGCGTTGCATGCGGCTGCGTAAATCATTAACTTGCTCTTGCGTCAGTACTGACACCGGCTTTTCTGTGAGAAAGCGATTCGCTCTTCATATACGCAATCGTGCACGAAGTTGTGGTTTAGTATTGTTTTATTGGACGCGCAAAATCAGAACTATGTGCAGAGCGGCAAGCAGCTTCTGAAATTAGCCACTAATGGTGACTATATAGCCGTACTGCAGCTGTTAATGCCAATTTGTGAATAACGCGATACCTTAAATAGGAATCTCAAAACCCATTCGGAATTCTGCCAATTCACGGAATACTATTCTATATCCAAAACCTCGTCCTTTCGAGCTAAGCCAGCCTCAATTCACCCTTATAGGTCAAAGCAACGTTTTGCGCAACACCTTTACTGTTCCTATCGTAAAAGCTTCAGCTATTAAATCATACATGGACAAGCATATATATGGCGAAAGCATCATGAAAGTTCAATTATGTATCATGCCGTTATTCAGTTTTGGTATTGTTGGTAAGGCATGTTCTAGTGTTTAGCGGCGAAACTTCAAAAGCAACGGAAAGGAAAGAAGACATACAAAACAAGTGCTATACACTACCTTAGCGATTTCCGTACTGTTGCCACACTTCTAATGCAAGATAAGCGTTTTAAAAGAATGATATGACCTGGAATTATGAACAGTGAGCTCGATTGCGTGCCTTATGTGTTCAGTATTGTGTCCGTGATTTCGTATATTATTATTACTTGCTTTGTAAACATACGCACATATATGGCAGGAAATGGAAAGCCAGGAGCAGGCTGGCACTGCCACCGGAAGGGGCGCAACGCCGGCCTGCTCTTCACAAAGGAGAAGAGAGAAACATAGAAATAGAAGATAGGAACAAGGGGAGGGTAGAGAAATAGTCTGTACGTTTTCAAGGCGATTGTGGCAATCAGTCATTATGTGAATCGTTGCGACAGTCAATGTGTCTTTCGCATAACAGATAATGTTACTTGTACGTGTGAATTTACATATTGCAATAAATACCGTGCAACGCTAAAAGTAATACTTTAGCGATCATTATTTTCTGAATAACCTGGGTGACGTAGAACACCTTTCGAGAACGCAAGGTGGTACTCTTAAAGCATATTCAATGAAGTGTTTTTACCTGTGTTGTAAATCTATTTAACCAAATTTGCTTTGAAAAGTGCTGTCGTTGTTTATTCGAAATTATTTTCAGAGAACGCACTTACTACGACCCCCACGCCGCAACTTTCTTTCTTTCTTTTTGTTTGTTTGTTTGCTCTACGGATTAGCCGGATTACATCTCTCTACGTGTAAAACTTTTTTTTGCTCTATGTCTGCTTTATACGGTCACTAATATTGCGCTCCTTCCTGAGCACCATGTGGCATGCTACACAACCTTCTATTCCGATATTCAAAGCGACATTGGCCCCTTACTCAGGCATAGAACTGACAAACTGAGTCGAAATGGCACTCCCTTTCCCGTTAAAGGAATCATTAAAGGAATTAAAGGAAGGGAGGATGACAGAAAGTCGCAAACTTCGACATCTAGAACAGCATCTCATCTATAACATACACAATCTCTAAATCCACTTGATGCGCACACATGCAGAGGCACCTGTGGAAGGTGTGGCCGCACCAATTAGGAGACTTTATTAGTGTCATTGTTCCGAGGGCCCTGCTCAACTTCATTGTCTCGGCGCTGTGCCAATAACCATGTACTAAAGTAGGTTCACTCTTGTATTTAGTTGCATGAGGAGACGCGAGAAGCAGCTTTCGCACCCAACGAAAAAAAATTGATGGTAGTGCATTTCAATGGAGAACACGTTTAATGAGCGACCTAATGACGATAGTTGGCTTGAGCAAGACCATACATTCCTTAAGTATGGTGAGGATCAAGTAATACTAATTGGGTTGCAGGTGTAGGATGACGTCACAGGTAAGTGGAGATCTGAGCGTGAGGCCTTCGTACTCCTGTCGACATAATATACAGGGCGACCCAACTGCCATGCACAAAGATTTAAAAATATGCGAAAGCTACGTAGCTGTACAGGACCAATGTAATATTGTTTACGGTTGTTTGGAGGTACTCAGAATATTGTTTGCATTCCGTCTAATTACATAATTAGTCTTAAGTAACAAATCAATTTCTGAAATATTATAATTAGTTGAAAAGTGTCAAGGAGAAAATTCTAGAGCACCGTGAAGAACTCCCGATACAGCTTTCTGTTGCTCAATACTTGCTGCATAAAAGTTATTTCCGAGCGTGAAAGAAGCCCTCGAATGCAAGCAAAGTGTCTTGAGCGGCCAGTCGCACAGCATTGCTGCTGTCGGAAGGAAACTACAATAAAAAGCAGAGCTATATATCACATTAGTTATTGTAGAAAAATTCCATATTGTTGTTTTGCAATAAGAAGCCTAATTTATATTATTTTAACTAAGAGGGCTCTTGGAAAACAGCTTACAATATATTGGAAACTGCTGGAAAATGGGTTCCTTTTACTTTGCCGTATCTACTAACTGCAGACGAAGTCTAATAATTGGGCACTTAGACGCTTTTTGATTACACAGCCGAAGGCGACAGCATATCGAAAAAAATTGTACAAGAGATTTTATATGCCTAATATACATAACACTCGGTATAAAACATAACGCATTCGAATATTCACTTGCGTGAGTTATATCATCGCCTTCTAAGTGCTATTCCTTTGTCCCCTTGTGGTCTCCTGTACAAGAAAAACTAGCGTTTTAGTGCTACTTGCGTTCATCCGCACCTCACCCTACAGCCACTTATATAGTTAGTAAATGCGCATGCTAACAGGCTTTAATTGCTGCCATCCATATATAAGCATTACGTACACACTGCTTTGTTTTTCTGCCCTGCAACGTAGTCTTTTTAGACAGCGTCTAAGGTGTCTGCGTGTGCGTGCGTGCGTGTGTGCGTGTGTGCGTGCGTGTGTGTGTATGTGTGTGTGTGTGTGTGTGTGTGTGTGTGTGTGTGTGTGTGTGTGTGTGTGTGTGTGTGTGTGTGTGTGTGTGTGTGTGTGTGTGTGTGTGTGTGTGTGTGTGTGTGTTTGTGCGCGCATGCGCGCGTGCGTGCATGTCCGCGCGCGTGAAGGGGGGTTCTGCGATATAAGCTCGCATCACTACATCCAAGGTGGGAAGATGGGATCGCTGGGGTCGCGCTGGTTTGTGCGAGAAATTACAGACAGGCCTTAGCAGCAATAAGCGGCAAATGCCACAGGCCAGCCGAAAGCCTCTTGCAGATCGCTGCCATCAAAACACCGAATGATCCTCCCTTACATGCCAAGAAAGTTCTATCCCAGCCCCTCGGCGCTCTTTTTTTCACGCATTTTTACACTTGTAAAACGCGACGCGCACCGCACGGCCGGTTCGTCCCACTGGCTGCAAGGCGTAACAAATAGGCTTGTCGTCTTGATAATTTCCTAAAATTTTCTCCATCTAGGTAACTATCCAACCTGTGGCTTCACCTTACGCGTCTTAGAGCTCCTCGTGCCTCAGTTCTCGACCTCCTGTGTCACTGCTATACGCTAGGTAAATAGACTGCTACGTACGCTGGTTTAGGTAAAACATTTACAGAGCGCCTAATGGCTGAGCTTGGTGACGACCTTAATAACTAGCCATTTACGTGCACTTGCGGAACACGTCTCGAGTAACATTAATGCGAGTACTTGGATATAGTCTCGCAGCAAGACTGCATGCATGTCTGAGCATTTCCATCTTTTTTTCTAAAGTTGCATATTCACTGGACCTTCGCCGCCAAACATTAGCCACAGTTCCTGTTTCTCGATCTGCAATACACAACGTATGCTGTTAACTTCAAAAGGAGGAAATCATGTCTTCGTGTTATGCTGACCATATAAACTAAAAGCAAACTTTCTTTTGGAAGGTATTTCTTGGCTCTTTTGCGTGCTAAAGGATGCAAGATGAGGATTCTCATGAGTTGTGGAACCGCAAACCAGCAAGAGGAAGTGTTAAAATTTGAAAGCGAGCCTAATAACAGAAAACATTAACCATTAGGCCTGCTAATGTAGCTAAGTGCTCCTTCGGACGAGTGAATCAATGTTTACCAAATCAATGTTTACCTTAGTGCTGCAAAATAATGATATTCCCCTATATTGAAGGAAAATGAACGTTTCTAAGGAGTGTAGGTTTCATTGATCGTTGCGTTAAAAGTTTCATTCAGTCACAAAGAGGATATGGAAAAGAACTGCAACTGCACTTTCTTAGCTTTTTCCAAATGCTATGAACGCCAGGCCCCTTCATATTTATTTATGCCTAAATCTAGGTGCTTCTCCTCTTGACTACTACTGCAATGAATGTGAGTTCTATAGCGGGCTCCGCCAACGACAGGGCGATCTTAGCGTGAAATCAAACTTCAACTGCCCCATTTATATATATATATATATATATATATATATATATATATATATATATATATATATATATATATATATATATATATATATATATAAATTCGCCGTTCGCCTACGACTGCGTTATTTAGAGCGAAGTCGCTAATTATAGCGACCACATCGCACTTAATACATCCCTCACACTCTAGCTATTTGGTGCTCTAATTGGCGGATGTCAAGTAACGTAAAAAGGACTGTGGTTATGACCGTAACAAGCAAAACAAGACCGTCTAACTTTACATATGAGATTAACGGCATACCAGTTACAAAAATTGAACAACATAAATACCTGGCAGGTACATTAACCTGAGACCTCAGGTGGGATAAACGCATTTGGAACATCACCGCAGGAGTATTACGCAAATTATTCTTCCTCAAAAGAAGTCTTGCGCTCTCTACGACATCAACGAAGCTACTGGCTTACACAACGTTCGTTAGGCCAGGTCTCAAATATGCAAACACAGCCTGGTTTCCTCATACAACTAACATAACAAAATTAGAGGCAGTACAAAGAAAGGATGTAGGATTCATTCACAACAAATATAAACGCGCTGACTCACCGTTTAATCTTCTAACGGAGTCTGGATTGCAAACGCTATCTACCAGAGCAGAACATATTCGCCTGAAGTTCTTGTTTCTGCTTCTAAAAAATTACTATAAGATAGAAGCGTCCAGGTACATTTTATTTTATGAGGCTCGAAAAACACGTAATAAACATGCGTACACTTTAACCTGACTACACATGCAATAACGACACGTTTAAGTATTCATTCTTCCCCCTTACAGTAGCTTATTGGAACCGACTTGATCCTGCTATAATCTCCATCAATCGTTGTCCGAATTTACTTCACAAGTAGAAGCTGCAGTGCGTAAATAAATAAATAAATGAATGAATAAATAAATAAATAAATATGTGTATGCTAGTAGTATACCGGCACACCTACACGACTTACACGTGGTGCTACCATTCCAAAGCATGCGCAGATGAATTTTGTGTCTTTCTTTTTTCGCCTCAGTGCGCCTTCAGCTGATAGTCAACATTCATGTTGTCCACTTCTCTTGTATCCGTGTCTGCACGCCTTACCCTTTTTTGCATTATGAAACCTTATCAACTAGCTCAACTTCCTGTCGTTGTTATATATATATATATATATCTATATATATATATATATATATATATATATATATATATATATATATATATATATATATATATATATATATATATAACAACGACAGGAAGTTGAGCTAGTTGATAAGGTTTCATAATGCAAAAAAGGGTAAGGCGTGCAGACACAGATACAAGAGAAGTGGACAACATGAATATATATATATATATATATATATATATATATATATATATATATATATATATATATATATATATATATATATATATATATATATATATATATATATAGTGTGTTTCAGCGAGCCCTTTCAACATATTTTGAAGGTTGTCTGAGGCAGATAGCTCAATTATACTTGCACAACAAATTCGAATGCAAAATCTACTGGTTAACAAAAATTGACTAATTAACTTTCCAGGTAATTGTGTTATGATCCATATTGCAATTTACAAATTCTAGCAGTGGACTTCGCGAGGCATCTCCACTTGGAACGAATTCTCAGGAAAGCACCAGTTTCGTGATATAATTTCGCGAACTTTGCGGAGAAATACATTGGCGTTCCAATTACTTGTAGGCTTCAGGGCATGAAACGACGTTTTGTTAACAAACTAACCGGACCGCTAGTGCATTTCTCCGCAAAGTTCGGGAATTTATATCACGAAACTGGTGTCATCTTCAAAATTCGTTCCAAGTGGATACGCCTTGCGAACTGCCCGGCTAGAATTTGTAAGTCGCAATATAGGCCATAATTTAATTAGTTAAAAATTTAGTTAGTGAATTTTCATTATTCAGTCGATTTCGCAACTCAATTTTTTGTGCATGTATTGTCCGCCGCTTCGAGTAGACCAGCTCATGAACTAGAACTGTGTTATCTGCCACAGGCAACTTCTAAAGGTTTTTGAAAGTGTTCGCGGAAACACCCTGTATATATATACACACATATATATATATATATATATATATATATATATATATATATATATATATATATATATATATATATATATATATATATATATATAATGTATTTGACAGGAAAAGATTTCATGGAGGGGTGGCCAGATCCCCCAATCCAGGGTCCCTCTGGCCTCTGCCGCCTGCCTGTCCTGACTAATTAAGTTAAGAAATGTTGTCCTGCCAAGTCGGAACGGGCGAGTTGTTGTGCCTCCCACTGCTCCATTGTGTTATTGCTATTTCGCCTGTGAGTGTCCTGAATAAGTGACCGAGAAGCTGCATACTTGCGCCAACCAATTTTTTTCTCGCGTCCGTAGAAGCTTAATTCAACGTTAGTTTCAGGTGAAATTAGCAGGAATTGACATTGCTGATAGCAAGTGGTTGCAGGACTCGCTACGCGGCAAATATGCAGTTTCTGTAATTTTCTGTTGTCCTTTAATTATATACTCTGGTGGTTTCATTTCAGCGGACACATAAAAAATCAGTGCACCTGCGGGAAGAAGTATATGGCGCAGAAACTAGACAAAGCGTTCTGTCTTTCTTTTTTTTTCGGACTGATTCCGAATGGAATGCGTAACCTAATATAATGTGATGGCCTCTTTTTCTGCATTTTTGAAAGTAATCAGTGAGTATTTAATTTTATCTTTCTTGTACGGGTACTGCTATTATATGCCAGCTGTCGTTCACTCCTTAGTTTTATATGCGCTGTTCTAGTTCTGTTGATTCCCTCATACCCACTCGCCCATATAATTCCCGGGCGCTTCAGGGCCTGTTTAACAAAATAATGATACTAATTAAAATAGTAAATATTGGTAAATAATAAGAGCAACAGCAAGTGCGTTCAAGTGGCATCGAAATGGCAGACTTTCGGAAGTCTCAGTCCCGACGAAAAAGGAAGTGAAGAGACCTCTCCATACCTAACACTTCTTAATCAGCTGTCACAAACTGCCTAGCGCCGAATGATGCGCCAAGCTCTCATTTCCGCTCTGTAATTACAACATTAGACTCGGGGAGCGGAAGGTGTGGCAACCAACGCAAATATTGTGGGAGCTTCGTTTACCTTCGTAGTCCCTCACTGGTCTTCATTTTGTCGTCTTCTTTTTGTACGAATGTCACGAAATTCTTCGTTTATATAGATAGCATACTTGCCGAACACGAAAATTGGTGTGCGGGCACCTTTACAACAATGTTATATTTACAACTTGCCGGTAAAATTTGTTCTGCGGAACTACAAGCGAGAGGAAGGAGGAGGAGCAGAAACATTTATTGAAAAAAATAGGAAAGGACAAGCAGGTGTCTTTCTGCTTGTGCGGGAGGCGCCCTTACTCCAGTGATCCTGCGGCTTTTGCTGTCTCCCGGGCCCGCCGCACCAGTTGCTGCTGGTTACGAGGGTCCGAACTAGTCAGCACGGCCTCCCACTGCTCGGGTGTGGGGTGGGTATTTGCGTGGCCACCTTTACGTTGGAGCACGCCCATGTGGTGTGATATAGGGAGGCGTAATCATTACAAAGGGGACATTTGCATGAATATTGTGTAGGTTGTATTGCGTGTAGTCTGCTAATATGGGGGTATGTATTGGTTTGTAGTTGTCGTCATGTTACGGCGTCTTCACTGGAGGGGCTCTTGTGTGGAGGTGGGTACTGTCGTCTGTTCAATCTGTGGTGTTGTAGTATGGCGTTGTATTGTAAAGGTAAATGCTCCATGGATGCGGCCGTATCCCTCTCTTGTGGCGCCCGGGAGGCATGAGCTCTGGCTATACAGCGTGCGCACGCTGATTTACATGGAGGGACTCTTGTCTTGGAGTCCATACTATTTCAACGTCCGGGAAATGGGAGGCTTTTTTGAGGAATCGGTGGGCGAATGAAGATATTCTGCCTCTCGCGTAGCTACGGCAACCTGCCTGGGACTCATTAATAATTGTGGCGTACTCCTTGGTCGGACTAGAGCTGATGGCCAATGCGATTGCTGTCTCCTCCGCTATGAGGGCGCTGGCAATGCGGACCGTCATCGAGACCACCTCTTGTAGGTTATAGTCGAAAACGCTGGCCGTCATGGCTGCTTTTTGGGGGTACTGCACGGCATCTGTGTATAGTGTGGTGGGAAGGCTTCCACATTTTGTTTGTAGAGTTCTTGCGCGAGCTTGGCTACGACCGGCGCGATGTTCCGGGTGCATGCTTCTGTGGATAGGGGCTACCTTGATGCGCTCCCAGAAGTTGGGGGCCAGATGGATTGCTTGTTCGTTGCCTTTGTCGTGTGTGGGGCACCCTAGGCACGCTAGGACTCTTCTTCCTGTTGGTCTGAGGGCTAGGCGTTCTCGTTGGATTGTGAGGTGGGCATCTATAATTTCTCTTACAGTATTATGGACTCCTAGGGCTTACGCAATGCGGCTTCTTCATCATCATCATCATCATCATCATCATCATCATCATCATCATCATCAGCCTGGTTACGCCCACTGAAGGGCAGAGGCCTCTGCCATACTTCTCCAACAACCCCGGTCATGTACTAATTGTGGCCATGCCGTCCCTGCAAACTTCTTAATCTCATCCGCCCACCTAACTTTCTGCCGCCCCCTGCTACGCTTCCCTTCCCTTGGGATCCAGTCCGTAACCCTTAATGACACACATCGGTTATCTTCCCTCCTCATTACATGTCCTGCCCATGCCCATTTCTTTTTCTTGATTTCAACTAAGATGCCATTAACTCGCGTTTGTTCCCTCACCCAATCTGCTCTTTTCTTATCCCTTAACGTTACACCTATCATTCTTCTTTCCATAGCTCGTTGTGTCGTCCTCAATTTGAGTAGAACCCTTTTCGTAAGCCTCCAGGTTTCTGCCCCGTAGGTGAGTACTCGTAATACACAGCTATTATATACTTTTCTCTTGAGGGATAACGGCAACCTGCTGTTCATGATTTGGGAATGCCTGCCAAACGCACTCCAGCCCATTCTTATTCTTCTGATTATTTCCGTCTCATGATCCGAATCCGCCGTCACTACCACCCCTAAGTAGATGTATTCCCTTACGACTTCCAGTGCCTCGCTGCCTATTGTAAATTGCTGTTCTCTCCCGAGACTGTTAAGCATTACTTTAGTTTTCTGCATATTAATTTTTAGACCCACTCTTCTGCTTTGCCTCTCCAGGTCAGTGAGCATGCATTGCAATTGGTCCCCTGAGTTACTAAGCAAGGCAATATCATCAGCGAATCGCAAGTTACTAAGGTATTCTCCATTAACTTTTATCCCCAATTCTTCCCAATCCAGGTCTCTGAATACCTCCTGTAAACACGCTATGAATAGCATTGGAGATATCGTATCTCCCTGCCTGACGCCTTTCTTTATTGAGATTTTGTTGCTTGCTTTATGGAGGACTACGGTGGCTGTGGAGCCGCTATAGATATCTTCCAGTATTTTTACATATGGCTCATCTACACCCTGATTCCGTAATGCCTCCATGACTGCTGAGGTTTCGACTGAATCAAACGCTTTCTCGTAATCAATGAAAGCTATATATAAGGGTTGGTTATATTCTGCACATTTCTCTATCACTTGATTGATAGTGTGAATATGGTCTATTGTTGAGTAGCCTTTACGGAATCCTGCCTGGTCCTTTGGTTGACAGAAGTCTAAGGTGTTCCTGATTCTATTTGCAATTACCTTAGTGAATACTTTGTAGGCAACGGACAGTAAGCTGATCGGTCTATAATTTTTCAAGTCTTTGGCATCCCCTTTCTTATGGATTAGGATTATGTTAGCGTTCTTCCAAGATTCCGGTACGCTCGAGGTCATGAGGCATTGCGTATACAAGGTGGCCAGTTTCTCTAGAACAATCTGTCCACCATCCTTCAACAAATCTCCTGTTACCTGATCCTCCCCAGCTGCCTTCCCCCTTTGCATATCTCCTAAGGCTTTCTTTACTTCTTCCGGCGTTACCTTCGGGATTTCGAATTCCTCTAGACTATTTTCTCTTCCATTATCGTCGTGGGTGCCACTGGTACTGTATAAATCTCTATAGAACTCCTCAGCCACTTGAACTATCTCATCCATATTAGTAAAGATATTGCCGGCTTTGTCTCTTAACGCATACATCTGATTCTTGCCAATTCCTAGTTTCTTCTTCACTGTTTTTAGGCTTCCTCCGCTCCTGAGAGCATGTTCAATTCTATCCATATTATACTTCCTTATGTCAGCTGTCTTACGCTTGTTGATTAACTTCGAAAGTTCTGCCAGTTCTATTCTAGCTGTAGGGTTAGATGCTTTCATACATTGGCGTTTCTTGATCAGATCTTTCGTCTCCTGCGATAGTTTGCTGGTATCCTGCCTAACGGAGTTACCACCGACTTCCATTGCACACTCCTTAATGATTCCCACATGATTGTCGTTCATTGCTTCAACACTAAAGTCCTCTTCCTGAGTTAAAGCTGAATACCTGTTCTGTAGCTTGATCTGGAATTCCTCTATTTTCCCTCTTACCGCTAACTCATTGATCGGCTTCTTATGTACCAGTTTCTTCCGTTCTCTCCTCAGGTCTAGGCTAATTCGAGTTCTTACCATCCTGTGGTCACTGCAGCGCACCTTGCCGAGCACGTCCACATCTTGTATGATGCCAGGGTTAGCGCAGAGTATGAAGTCTATTTCATTTCTAGTCTCGCCGTTCGGGCTCCTCCACGTCCACTTTCGGCTATCCCGCTTGCGGAAGAAGGTATTCATTATCCTCATATTATTCTGTTCCGAAAACTCTACTAGTAACTCTCCCCTGCTATTCCTAGTGCCTATGCCATATTCCCCCACTGCCTTGTCTCCAGCCTGCTCCTTGCCTACCTTGGCATTAAAGTCGCCCATTATTATAGTGTATTTGGTTTTCACTCTCCCCACCGCCTTATACGCCCAATGCGGCTTATGCGTACGCAATGCGGCTGATTATGAGGGCCTGGACGATCTGTATTATGTCGTATTCTTTCGGTCCGTATTGTTTGGTGGTGATGCGGCTGACCATTTGCATGATTGGGAAGGTGGTCTGTTTGAGACGTTGGATGGTGTATGCGCCTCCGCCGTCTTGTTGTATGTTGAGGCCGAGAATCCGGACGCGAGGAGAAGGCTACTGAATGCGGAAGCGACGAGAAGGCTAATGAAAGGGACAGTTGTCATCCACACAACTGTAGCACGAAGCTACGAAGGAACATCATAGAGGTTTCTCCTAAAGAAAGCTTCGCCGCTGCAAAAACATTAGTCTTGTTCCGGGAATCGAAACCTGGATCAAGGCCTTTCTGGCGTGGTCGCTGCACCATCTGAGCTAACCGGGTGGCTGAAGGTTGCTGCGATAGAGAATTACACGGCAACTCGGAGAACACGGCCACTGAACACCGCCACATTCAATGTCCATATTCAATGTAGTTAAGCCAGAATGCTCAACGAAGCACTAATACATGTTATCGTGTTAAGGAAATGCAGCAGTTGCAGTTAAACTACTGTATATGCGTCTATTCATTTGCTCAAAAGTTATTGACAGCGGTATCAGTGCGTAAAGCACGAGAAGTTGGAGCAAACAAGTATTGTGCGCGCCTATGCAGCGCGAAAATGTTTCAACATATTTCATATAATTTATGTTTCCACTGATAAACACGACATGTCGACGCTTACCGCTTGTGCCGCTCGCACAGTTCAATGGAGATGTAAGCCTGTACGAAGGATCCTACAGCAATTCTTGCAAGGACGAATTTTCTGTATAAGCTGCACACAGAGAGCTTCAACGTAGAACCCAAGATAAACTACCACGGTTGGGACAGCCACAATAATAAGCAAAACCTGCCGACAAGGAGGAAAAGGAATGAGACGCGCCACTCAGATCGATCGAACCACGGAATTCCTCTCGGTCCCGTTCCAGCGAGCGCTCGAAGCAAACCCGGTGGTCGCTCTTTTCCAACGGTTCAATATCGCGTTCATCCTGCGCTCTACGCTTGCGCGCGGCGCCCGATTAAGCCATGGCGGGTAAAGGAAAGCCCGCAATTTGTGGGTGAACGGCCGCCGTCTGTTCCTCGAAAGAACTGTGCAGGGCTTAATTTGCACCGTCTAGAGCAGCGACGGGTCTTTAGCAGCGCGTTTGCCGTTTTGTTGCAAGTGTTTTTTTCCCCGTACCTGGACGAAGGCGATGGCCTTTTGTAGAACGTACTTCATTCTCCTTAGCCCCTTGTCATTTTTTTGTTTCAAAGAGCCAGCGAACGACGACAAGAAGCACATCTTGTGGGCGAACCGCTTATGCTCGATTATTTTTTTTTCTTTTGTATACAGAGGCTCTCGATAAAAAATATTATAGCAGACCCATCGCACATGTTGCAATCCGTGCAAAGCGAAGTTATCGTGAATCGGCTAACCATGTACTCTAGCTTTGTCCCTTTCATTCCTGCGTCTTTAGTGTAAAGGAAACTGGCACAGCGCGTTTGTACTCTCACACGTTCGTGCTACGCAGTCAGACAGACGCGGTAATCATGTCGAAGAGATGGCATACGTTGGCACGATCCAAATACACGTGCGATTGGGGCCCAACGAAAGCGAGATCGTCCGCTCTCATTTGGCTACAATCGCGCGTATATGTCCATCCTGCCATTGCCAATTGCCATGCATTTATTTTCCAATATCAAAACTGCGTTGTCCATGCTAGAGGAATTCCGCATCGCCTCTTGTATAGAAAACGACTTTGCCAGAAGTTCGGGATTGCAATTATGTCCATGGACCATTAGGTCGACCTAGTTTGCCACTATTGAGTGGTCTTCTGAGCCACCAAACTTCGATGGCGATCTTCTGGATGCCTATAAGTCAAGTGCCACATCATTGGAGAGAGCGTGTACCAACCCTAAAACATTATGCCCAATCAGTCATTCACCATAATCTCTGACTCTTTGTCAGAGCTAAATCGTGGGGTTTATTTTTTTTGTTAAATACCTTATTGTTCATAGGTCTTTGCAACCTTCAATCGGTCGTGTCCTTATGAGTGGACGAGGAGCGCCAATAACTTCAGACGACTTAGTGCAAGCCGACTTGGACTACTTCATCTTTATTTTAGAGGATTAGCGTCTCGTAGCTTCGTTCTCTTTATATATATATATATGTTTTTGTGATCGCTCTCATCCGTTACTTGAGGCGCTCATGCAAGCAATTTCGAGAAATTATGCTTCATGCCCATATTCGCAATAATTCGTGCTTGAAGTAGACCTCTTATTGCGCTTCATGGCAGTAAGATCTTCAAATACATACTTATTCGCTATTTCACGGAAAAATCTGTATGAAGATTTATAGGGTATGCTTTTCCCACCTCCGGTGTACTCCTCACAGCACTTCGGCTTATCTGGGCATGACGGGCTTGCCCAACTGTGTCAAATGCCTACTTGTTCAAAATCCAAAACATTCTTCGGCAAAGGGTGTACTGAATCGATACTGGTTAAATCCTGATTATCTAGGAAAGGCCTTTTTTTATCTTCAATAACTGTCGTCTCTGTGATGTACTGGAAACTATAGATCACTGCTTCATAAACTGCGAGCGCGCGATCTTATTTTACGACGTTCTCCAAAGGGCATTTAAAACGATCTTGATGTAAATTCAGGTACCATGCGACATCTTACGCCACATAAAAGTGATGTGCCTTTGACAGGCTGCTATTTATGGTGTTGCAGAGTTTATGAAAAACTCGCCTGTTAGATTGGAATTCCGCAGGGATTGTCATTTTAGTCACATTTCATTGAGATTACTGCACAAATGAAAGACCTTGACTATCAAAAAAATTATAACGCACCTGGTACCCATTTTCGGTGAAGGTCTTCCTTTTGCCTTTCTTTTAGTGGCCGTATACAGTACTTATTGTGCTGTAATGCGTTTGTTTCGTGCTTGTAAACTCGGCTATGGCTAATTCAGCAACAATGCACATATCCTTTGGACGTATGTTTTATGTTATTAATAAATACCATGAACGATGAAGAAAATAACGATTGGGACCCGTTGGTTAGAGCATTGGCTCCTATACCAGTGGGCTATGGTTCAATTCCATTATCTGGTGCGTAAGCATTTAAGCCTGAGCTATTCAGCAAGACAGCATTAGCACCCAGCAGTCACGGACCGAAAAGTTCGCGATGATTCGCAAAGAAAGTTTCGCATAAAAAGAATCACCGACGATTACGAGAACAGCTTCATTCGTGTTTTCATTTCACGCTGTGTTGGCTGGCGTAGACAATCTGTCACGTGCGGCACGCTGCAAACGGAGAGAAGAGTAACTCGACTGCCTCGCTAATCAGTACATCACCACAGACAGCGCGTGGGTGATGCATGGGCGCCATTCGCAGGAGCCGCCGCAAACGCACCTCCACTCATGCAGCGCGGTGTTTCCATGTATGGAATATCGTGCGACGCGCTTGCCGCATGCCATCGTGGAACGGACGACCGCGCGCTCCTCTGGCACCTTCTTACAGTGGTCATCGCAAGTCTTGCGCCCAACTACGCTTTTCGTCTCACGCTGCGCATCGCGTTTGCTTTCGTCCTTCGCTGTGCTCGTTCGCTTGGTTACGCCGAGGGACAACACTCACGCTCACGGCACGAACAGACACCAAAGAGCTGCGTTCTAAAATTCTCATATTCGTCAGTCGTCGTTGTTTTTTTTATTTTGTGAAGGCAGTTGTGTTCTCATTCTTGCTGTACGTCCTGTATACAAGTTCGACATCGCTTGGAAGTCATGGGATAAATTATTGATATTCTGAAGATTAATAAATGACCTTGATGCTCCAGTTTGTAGATACGCTTTCCAGGCTTCGAAGAACACTTGCACTTCACGTATAACAGTCGCTCAGCTTTGGCCAACTCTTAACGGCTACACATCACACAGTCCAGTATCCCTTGAACTTCCATCACCACGTTCCAAGTTGATGCGTGCGCCATGGTGCCGAGTCATCAGGGGTGATTGCTAAACTTCATTTGTTTCTTAAATTCAGCGAGAAATGTAAACAGCCCTACTATGCCCACTTTGAGTTCGAGCGCACATAATCGAGATATTATAATAACAAAAAAATAATAAATATAATACAGATAGAAAAGGAACAGGCTCTGTTTTAAATGCCGCCGCATATGCACGGGGTTCCCGAGATGGCTGCCTTTATTTTTTCTTAGGACAGATTTACACGGTGTTTCACTGTTTAAAAAATTGTCAGTTTAGTGTTCTCGAATTTAGTGTGATGAATAAATAAGGGGGAAAATGTTTTTAAATAAAGTCACAGGCCTGCGCGGCACACACACCACAGTCACAGCGCAAGCTGGAGGAGCGGCTCCGTAGATAGGAGCTCCATTTTCGGCACCACGCACTACAGGGCTTTTGCAGGCAAGTCTCTTCCCGTCGTTCTCACGAGAACGATCTGAGCTGTCCGCCCGGCGTCGACGGCGACCTACGGCTTGTGCTGGGTCTCCTCTTGTTGTCTGCACAGCGGTCTACTGAGTCCGGTGTTGCCTGGTTGCAACCGCGTGCGTAGCTCTGTGATTCAGCAGTGGTTCCTTCCTTGCGAGGAGGCGCCGTAACTTGTACCGAAGACTGAACACAGGCATGCGACTTCGTGCCGCGCTTGTCGTATCCCTTGATCCGTGGCACGGTAAGGTGCCGTTGATTATGAGGATGATAATGATGGTTTATTGACGTCCCCTTAGAAACGGGATGGTTACAAATAGACACCCAGCCTGGTTGAGTTAAACAGGTCCAACTGCATGCGGCATGCAAGTGCTATATGTAACAGCTACGTGTCGGGACACCTGGTGTAATATTACGGAAGCGCAATAGGAAGTTTGTACGTGACCACGCTACGCGGCGCGCTCCTCAAAGGGCTTAATAGGATGGTAATGATGATGATGACCCAATGGCATTCCCTTTGAAACGGGGCCATGAAAAACAGTCACCTAGCCTGCTTGAATTAATTAGGTATGCCATACATCTCTTTCATTACAGGAATACTTATATATATATATCCTCTATTTTCTTCTTTTTCTTCCTCGAAACTTCTCTACCTTGTACCGCTACCTATGCAACTGCAATGCAAAGAGTGCTCCATAGCCGCTACGCTGCGCGCATCTCACATCGGAAGGCAAGCGGCACGATACAGTGCAAATGATTATGATTTATCGGCATCTCCTTTGAAACGCGGCAGTGATAGTCACCTAGCCAGCTTCATTGAACTAGGTACACAACGTATATTTTTTCCAGCCTTCTTGTAGACATCTCATCAAACGTTTTTTTCTTCCTGAAACCTTATTTAACTGGCTTGTACCACTACATGTGCATCTGATACATGGCGTGATACTTGGCGTAATATTATGCAGCTGCCGTGCTAAAGATGTGCGTATCGACGCCAACCGGCGCGCTTGTCACATCGCCCTTCTCCTCGCGCGCTAGGACGCGTTCATAGGACATTTCTCCGTTGCATGCTAGCAAGTGGTTTCAAGAAGAAGATACAATAGAACATTGCATTATTTTTTGTCGTGACTAACTTTCTTTGCTGGACATCTTGCAAAGAACTATCAAAAAAGACCTTCCTTTCACATCGTCCGGTATCCGCTTCCTTCCTTCAAAAAGACAGCCAGTAATGCACCTTATGGTTTATTTATATTTTTGCAACTTTCTTCATTATGGAGAAGCCGAATAATCGACACGCATGCCGAGACACCTCGCTCGACAGGTTCTCTCTTTCGTGGAGAGGCTGCTTAAGTGTGTAGCTTGGTTGCAACCTTTCGTCCCGCGTCTGGACGCTTGTGTTTGTTTGCCCGAACTGGGAACTTTCCTTGGACTGCGTAGCGTGTACGCATTTGTTTCTCGTGTGTGTCCAAATGTAGTGTATCAATTTACGAATGACACTACTTATAGTTTCATGCAATGAAAAAGAAAAGCGCTGGCCTCGCTCAGTCGTAGAGTAGCTGACTCCTACGCAGCGGGCCCGAGATCGATACCGGCGGGAATTGGGCATTTTATTTTTTTCGTCTATTGGACCCGCGACGCAGCAGAGAGGCTCGGCTTTTCTGTACCGACGTGGGAGCGGCCCGCTACGGTGTGAAGCGCGTTCCGAATCACCTTAATAAAGTTTTACCACACCATACCATTCCCGGAAATAGCTAGCTGCTACAGACACCGGACACCGGCGGCGGTGACGGTGGCCTTGACGGACACCATCACCACCAGAAACTGCTGTTGAATTGAGTCCGTAACTGCTTACGCTGTAAAAAGCATAGAAACTACGGGCAAACAGGACTACGAAAGCCATCCAACAAACGCATTTAGATGGAGTGAATAAAGAAATACTGCCGGGGAGTAGATAAATAGATAAATAGTAGACAGAAATAATTTTTATTAGATATATCTAATTTTATTGAAAGAGGACTGCAAGAGACTAGCTGTTTCTCAATCTTTTTTCTAGGTTGGCAGTATTTCATAAAAAAATATATTGAAACGTAACACATTTTACATAGAAAAAGAAAGTTACAGTTTCGCCCGAAAGGAGCAGCATCGATTGCGATAGCAAATTAGTAGAAAGGTATACGAAGCAAGGACAGTAGTTCATCGGTCGTATAAACTTGGAAACATTCGTTTTCTAACTAAATTAACAATTATAGAATATGTAAGTACTACTTAACAAGACGTAGAAAGAAACAGACACACAAAGCCAGCGCTGTCTCTGTACGTATGTTTCTTTCTACGTCCTCGTTCAGTCGCGCTTACACATTCTATTCCCTATTCAAAGCAACTAGCACGCTTACGCGTTCTAACTAAATCAACAAGCACACTGTGACGCGCACATACAGCATACGGCACGCGGTGACATTATAGGCCCTCGGACTTTATAAGGAACCACACGGCGAGGCCGATGCCAACGGCGGAAATGCACCTGGAGTGTCCTTATAATGGTTATCGCAATAAAATGAAAATATTCCGGGAGGCAACATTCCAGGACGACTGTCTAGGTTAATGCGTTTAGCATTGAAGCACGGAGCGACACTGGGTATTTCCACCGCCGAAAAGCGTCATGTACCACTCTGTACTACAGCTGGGCTCCTCTCATGCCTCCCTCTGGGCACACGGCGACAGCTAGCTGCCCCACCGCGGAGTCCCTGGGTGGCGCGTTTCGGAATTTGTATAAGATTGCATGTATCCATGTCACGCGAGTTTAATTCCAGTCAGCACAGTGGAAATTTCATCAAGACGGCAAGTTGGGCCAGTTGGTTGAGATTCATAGTAACGTTCGTTAAAGCTCAACACAAGACGAGAACAAAAGAAGGTATAAAACGACGGCACGGCGCCATGTCGTCGTTTTATGCCTTTTTTTCTGTCCTCGTCTTGTGTTGCGCTGTAACGAACGTTACCATAGAAATTTAAAAGAATTCCTTTTATTCGTCATTGAAGAGCTGCTCAGACCCAAGGTGCATGCCTTGGGTATGAGCTGAAGTTGACGAAGCTGACTGAAAGGCAGCCATTGAAGAGCGGCCCGTAGACAGTGGAACATATCTAGTGACTCAAGTTGGAGTGAGCGATGTTCATTAAAGTGCGACCCACGCCCATCTATTCCATGCCCTAACCTGTGACAGAGTCGTGGGGCAGGTTGAGGCGTCTCTCCTTTATGACGCTCACTTTCTATTCCATCCCCCGGGAGTTAAGTCGGCGTAAGTATGTTAGAGATGGACAGACATATATACAGAAAATTGTTTAAAGTTCTCCAAGAATGATAATCGCTCTGATGTGAGAACCGTACTCCAAAGAAAACATGTCAGAATACTGCAAACTGCGTCATACTGAAAAGCGAAAGAAAGGCAACTGTACATGTGACGCACTGCTGGGAAATATACCAGATTTCTAAATAGGATTACTGCTGAACTTCCCATCTCGATTCAAGGCATTTCATTGAAATTGATACATCTGTAGCCCAAGGAGTGTAGCTCGGCAAAATCTTGCATTAAATAGTTATTTAAACGTAAAAATCAGAGCTGGCACCAGAAGCTTGCGCTGTATATTGCTGCATCACGTTCGTCCTGTCCAAATCCTCCGTTGGCGCTCCTCACTAACACGAACCTAATTGAAGTAGACGTAGATGGTGTTCCGTTGACGGCATTAATTGATACTGGAGCCCAATTGTCCATAATGATGGCTAACCTATGTCGTGGCCTCAAAAAACTTCTTACGCCTGCCCTCACTCGAGCCGCACGCGTCGCCAATGGCGCCACTGTTGCCGTCAGGGGTATATGCACTGCTCGCATAGGAATTGCTGGCTGCCAAATTCCAGTCCTGTTCACCGTGCGGACCAGTTGGCCTCATGACCTAACCTTCGGGCTTGACTTTCTGACGACGCATTCTGCCCTAATCGACTGTGCCACCGGTACGCTGTGCCTCGCGCTTCCTCTTCTTCCAGACGTTCGCCCCGAACAACCACACACCCTCTGCTCTACAGCGTTTGTTAGTTTACCTCCAAAATCCCTAACATTCGTTGAATAGGCCTCAACGGCAACCGTGCCTGATGGCGACTATGTCTTCGCACCTATTCGTGATGTCCTCCTGGTGTGTCACATCTCTGTGCCGCACTCCGTCGTAACCCTTGCCGCTAATTCGATTTGTCTCCCCGTTATCAATTTTGGCTTGCCGAAGCAAGTGTTGCCTGAAGGCACAGCGGTGGACATGCTCCTGTCACTGACAGACGACCACGTCACTGCTTTTGCACCCGACGCGTATCGCGTGTCCACAGCAGAAAGCATTCAGCAGGAAGTAAACAAGATGCTTGCCACAGGCATTGTTCAGCCCTCGTCGAGTCCTTTGGTGTCGCCGGTCGTGCTCGTCAAAAAGAAAGCTGGCGCATGGCGTTTATGCGTTGATTACCACCACCTATAGCGAATTACTAAAAAGTACGTTTACCCTTTACCACGAATCGACGACGCTCTTGCTTGTCTTCATGGTGCCAAACACTTTTCGTCCATTGACCTTCGATCTGGTTATTGGCAGATTTCTGTCGGTGAGCAAGACCAAGAAAAGGCCGATTTCGTCACTCCAGATGGCCTCTACCAATTCCAGATTATGCCGAAGAAAGACGGGCCTTTTACGTGGGGTTCCCCTCAGGCTGCCGCTTTTTCACGCCTTATCATGATTCTCACCAATCCACCGGTCTTGGCCCACTTTCACCCGTCCGCAGCACCTACAGAGGTCCGAACCGATGCCAGTAGTTATGGGATCGGCGCCCTCCTTTTGCAACGCCAACACGGACACGACCGCGTTATAGCCTACGCTAGCCGGCTCCTGACAACTGCAGAGCGCAACTATTCGATTACCGAGCGCGAATGTCTTGCTCTCGTTTGGCTTGTTTCAAAGTTCCGCCTATATTTATATGGCAAACTCTTCTCAGTAATCACAGACCATCATGCGATCTGTTGGCTTTCGTCGCTCAAGGATCCTACTGGCGGGCTCGGTCGTTGGGCCCTCCGAGTACAAGAATATCCCTACATAGTGACTTACAAGTCGGGGCGCCAACACCAGGACACAGATTGCCTCTCTCGCTACCCACTCGAAGAGGCGACCTCTACCTCTGATACTGACACCGACGCCAGTGTTCTCTCTGTTTTTCCACTGCTCGACGTCGCTGACGAGAAGCACCGTGACCCGTCCTTGCGTATCATCATTGACCGCCTGGAAGCGTCACTTGGCGAAAGTTCCCTTCGCTTATTCACACTTCAAGATGGCGTACTCTACCCCCACAACGTTCACCCCGGCGGCTCTGCATTACTCCTTGTGATTCCTAAACACCTTCACTCGGCTGTTCTAAACGAACTTCACAACCTACCTACTGCCGGTACTCGGGGTGCGTCACGTACCTACGACCGGGTCCACCCACGCTTCTTTTGGCCAGGGCTTGCTCGCTGCGTTCGAAGATACGTAGCTGCGTGTGAGAAATGCCAGTGAAGCATGACACCATCGACGCTTCCTGCTGGGCACCTTCAACCACTCGACATACCCGCGGAACCATTCTTTCGGGTTGGTTTGGACTTACTTGGCCCTTGTCCTCTGTCTACCTCTAGGAACAGGTGGATCGCTGTGGCCACGGATTACACCACGTTCTACGCCATCACCCGAGCGCTTCCTACCAACTGCGCTACAGATGTCACCGATTTTCTTCTACGCGACAGGATTTTATTACATGGAGCTCCACGACAACTTCTCAGAGACCATGGCTGGACATCCCTATCAAAAGTTATCGCGGATATCCTGCAGTCCTTTGCCACGAGGCACAAGCTATCCATGTTATACCATCCGGAAACAAATGGCCTCGCGGAGCATCTCAATCGCACTCTCACAGGCAAGCTAGCGAAATATGTCTCTTCCGATCACACTGACTGGGACCTCGCTCTATCGTTTGTTACGTTTGCTTATAATTCCTCGCACCACGACACAGCCGGTTATTCCCCATTTTTTCTTCTGTTCGGCCGAGAACCAGTACTGTCCCTCGACACAACCCTCCCTGTTCACGTGGCACCGACCACTGAATATGCCCTTGACGCTATCGCCCGCTGTGCCCACGCAAGAGAAATTACCCGTGATCGCCTTCACAAATCCCAAGAGAGTCAAATGCCTGTCAAATGGTGTGAGGTGCACGACCGGCGACACCGAGACGTGCACCTCACACCTGGTTCTTTAGTGCTTTTATGGTCTCCGACCCGTCGGGTCGGCCTGTCGGAAAAACTGCTGTCTTGTTACACAGGCCCATACCGAGTGCTTCGTGCAGTGACTCCGGTTGCCTACGAGATCGCCTCTGACGCCCCATCTGCTTCCCAGTCCAGTGATATCGTGCACGTTGCGCGGCTGAAGCAGTATTACCTTCCCAGTAATGAAATTTAGGCGCTCCGGGACGTCACTTCTGTCGTCAGGGCATTATGCTACATGTGTGTGGTATTTGATTGTTTGAATGACGCGCGTGAGTATTATCACTCGAGAAAAGAGGAGGAAGAACGAACTGGGCTCGCGCTGTGAATCTAACCGGTCAGCGCTACAACCACTGTTGTAAATATAACCTGTAAATAGTTGCTTGTCTTACTGACTCGTCCTTCGCGTAACAATAATAATACAGCTTCATTTTAAAAGCGGCAGAACGAAGGCCTGAATACACTTGTTTTGGCAAGTACTTTACACTTAGAGAAGGGAGGAACAAGAGGGTCATGGTCATCGGGACAGGGAATATGTCGCGAATAACTGCAGGCACACGGCAGGTGGGACTGTTATTCGGCTCTTTGAAGGAATGTTTTTAATTGCGTACCACGTACCTTGCTCGCTGCAAAACAGGCCAACTCCAGGGATGGGCGGGTGTCGAGATGGTTTGTCCGTCACAATGACAGGAACTGTAGTTGTGCTGTAAGATTAAGATGTCTCTTGCCGCACAGGGCAGCACATGCACCATTTGTAAAGGATCTATTAGTAGCAGGTAGTAGTAGCGTGGAGGAAAATCAACGAGTATATCTCGTTGGCAACTACTCTTGAAAAGCAACTTAGGTTGGCCTGGCCATTGCGGTATCTCCGGCAACGACCTCGCTGACTAAGCTGCTAGAAAAGCACACGAAGGACCAACCCTTGTTCCTGTACCTTTATCGCGGACTGACGCAGCCCAACACGTAGGCAAGCTAGCGCACCGTATGACATTGGAGAAGTGGCACACACCTGATTTCAGGCAACATCGATTGCATTCCCTCGATCCATCTATGCAACTGCGGCTGTTACCATGGCTTTGGCGTAATGAGGAAACAACGCTGCACCGCTTACGCTTGGGCGTCACATTCACGAATGCATATACGTTTTCGATTGGAATGGCTGATAGCGCCGAGTGCAATGCCTGTGGTGCCGAGGAAACCATAGTACATCTACTGTGCTACTGCGCATCTTTTGAAAATGAAAGACAAGATCTCTGCACAGCTCTGAACCACATAAATAGAAAACCGTTCACCTTGAACCAGATCTTGGGACCATGCCCTCGCATATCGCAGCTACAAAAGGCCACAAAATCGCTGCTGCTATATTTGAAAGCTACAGGATTGAGCCAGCGTCTGTGATCCGGACTGAGTGACTGAACGATATCCCCAGTGGACTTTCTCTTCTTTTTTTAATCTTTCCTTCCCCTTTTCCACTTCCCCAGTGTAGGGTAGCCAACCGGGCTCAGTCCTGGTTAACCTCCCTACCTCTCATTTATCATTTTCTCTCTCTCTTTTTGTGCCAGGACATCAAAAAATTTCCTAAAATATGTGCTTTGCACTTCGTATGTCAAAGCGCAACGAAACTGTATGAGTGATTCGTGACACCCTTTAGAAGGTCCGCACAAAATTTTGCTCAAAACTTCGCAAAGGCTTCATTATATTATTGCAATCATTTTTCTGCAGCCGAATAAATATGCCAGTGTTATTTATTTAAAAAGTTAGTGACGTTTCACTTCGGGAAACCGAATGACACGCAAGCAAATGGGTGTTATAGCACACACGACGCTATTGCCCCTCGGTGCGCCTTTATGCCTACACTGTCCGCATCAACGATCGCATTCGAGATAGGGCTCGCGCGGCCGCGCCACACGCAGCAGCCGCCAGACTAGAACGCTCCATTGTAAACATTCGCTAACTACTTAAATTACCTAGCAGGCTATCAGCGCGCGCAGGCAAACAGCAAGTGTCCGCACTCGATGACCATGGACACTCGCTGTCAAAACGCTGACGCGAGGAATCGCGACTGCAGCAGCGAACGAAGTGACCTTCGTGCTGTCTATCGCTTCAACGCAAACTCAGCGGTGAAATCACAACGCACGCAGAGCTACAAGCCGTCGGCCCACCTTGATGACGCCCCCAAAGCAGATCGGTTTCAAGTTAGAGCGCACGTGACCGCGTGCGGCCGAGGTCTAACGCCCCCGCTCCATCCCCTCCCCCGGCGTGATGGTATATTGCGCGCGACGGAATACGGCGCGCTTACTCCGCTTGCGTACTCGAGATTGAGCCGCCACCGTCGACTCACTGTCGCACGCTTTCACTCGCACACACAACGTATGGCGTGTGCGGACGGCGTTACTACTAGAAAAAGCCACTACCGTATGCATCGCAAAGAAAACCAGTAGTGACTGCCAGAGGAGGTCAACCCAGCGTCCATCCGCCTACCTTCCTCCTCCACTTCGCCCAACATTACATACACTTTCCTCTAGGTGGTGCTATTAGCGGCGTGCTGTGCGCGCTCCTTCGTACTATAACCAGCGCACGATTTTCGTCATCTCCAGGCGCCTTCCTTGTTCGCATGCTTCGCGGCCTCAGACCTACACTGCCGATTTGAAGAGCTGGCCAGTTACGCTTGCGCGTAAACATTAGCTGTACGTCGCGAACCGACTCATAAAAACAGGCACTATCAGGGATCTTCGACAGAAGGGCCAGAAGCGATAGATAGGAAATGCTGTCCGATTTTGCCTCCATCAAGCTTACCTGCACCATGGAGCCTGGGGAAAGCGACCAGGCAATCAAAATTGCGAATTGTATGCTAAGATAAACGGCGAAAAGTGGCTGCCTCTTTCGACTGGGGCATATGCACAAGATGACAGGTATTCTACAATTTCTAAAATTTACGTTTCAGAGAAATTCCAGCTCTCCGGAGTGGGCTTTGCTGTGGGCTGTTTATCGATTGAAGTTTGATGCTAACTTTGCTGCCGACTTTCGCAGGCGGACTTCATCGTCGCCGTACGAAAACAATTGAGAAATACTATAATAGTTGTGTTGTAATATGTCGAGGCACGCAATGAGTACACAAACTATGCACTAGGGCTCGCCATTTTCATTGGTAACCTTTGCATTGGGTATGTCATTTGAGCAGTTAAAATAAAATTTCTAGAATGAAATTCGACGACAAACTAAGAAAGATTTTCGGCGTTGAAAACACTAATAAAACACAAACGTATTACATTGATGAGGGAAATTATAGGTTGCTTAAAGAAACATCCAACTGATTCCTTTCCATGAAGGTAACAGTCCAGGCTTTATATTCCACGAGCTCGAGAGAACGAGTAGCTGACCCGAAATAGTATTGAGCAAATATAGACGGTACACGCAGCTCACTTACTGCTCGCACAGATGCTCCAAAGAAACCACTCTTAATGAATGAGATATGGGGCGCTACAACATAAAACTGTTCCAAACTTTTCTATTCCAAGTCTGCGATCAGCTCTCCGCGATTGGTGAAAAACTTTTTTGGATTACCCCTCACTTACACAGACTGGGAGCACTTTAGAAAAATCAGAAAAGACAGAGCAGACACAGATAGAAAGGGGCGTATCACACTACAAGAGTGGGTGGGTCAGCTTAGGGACGACTTGAATGCAGCAACTAAGGCTATAGAGACAGAGGAAGAGGTTGAACAAACTGATAGTAGATTGGCGCATTTGATCGAAGCCAAGCAATCGATTTTACAAAGATGGAAATCACAACGCCTAAACAGGAGACTTAGAAAACGAATTGCTCAGCTCAATAAGAGTATAGAGGAACACGCACGATATTTGCAGAAACAAAAATGGGATGAGGTGTGTAAATGTCTAGACGGAAGGATAAAACGTGGAGGCAATTGGAGTCTGCTGAGGCATCTGCTCAACGAAAAAGGCACTAAATCGAATAGACGTACGGCAGTGGCGAAACTGGTACACCAGGAGAGTCAGACTGCAAGCGCAGAGAGCATAATGGAGCGATTGGCTACTAAATACTTGCCTCTCAGGAAAGAAGATCAGGATGTGAGTTATCCCGATTACTTAGGGGTAGAATGCAAATATATGGATCAGGAATTCACCGAAAGTGAGGTACGCACGGCACTGTATGATCTGAATAGTAGGTCAGCAGCTGGCCCGGATGGCATCTCTAACAGATTGCTTAAGAATTTGGACGACGATTCAATAAAATATCTGACCACATACATTAATGACCTATGGAAAAATGGGGTATATCCAGAAGAATGGAGGACGGCCAGTACTATCTTAATACCAAAGCCGGGCAAGCAACTCAACTTGGATAATCTGAGGCCAATTTCGTTAACATCATGTCTAGGGAAGACAATGGAGCATGTCATACTGAACAGGTTAACGAAATATGTGGAGGACAATGACATCCTACCGTACAATCTGATTGGTTTCAGATCAGGCTTGTCCACACAAGATGCCATGTTGTTAATCAAACATCAACTGCTATTAGCTAAACCAAAAAACACTCGAGCTCTCTTGGGGTTGGATGTCGAAAAAGCTTTTGACAGAATTAAGCATAGAGCAATACTTGAAGTGATTTCCGAACTGGGATTGGGGAGAAAACTCTACGAAGTGGTCAAAACCTTTCTTGGCAATCGTTCAGCTCACCTTAGATTCGGGGATATTAAATCAAAGAAGATGGATCTCGGTGACAGAGGGACGCCACAAGGGTCGGTCTTGTCACCTATGCTTTTCAACCTGGCCATGTCAAAAGTGGCAAAGGGACTAAAAGGGATAGAGGGCATTCACTTTACCATTTATGCAGACGATGTGACTATATGGACCGCTGAAGGAAGTATGGGACATGCGGAAAGCAGACTTCAGAAGAGCATTTATGAGGTAGAGTCTATTTTAGAAGGCATGGGACTCAAATGCTCTGCTAATAAGTCTGAACTCCTTGTACTCAAGAACAGAAGAAGGGGTAGAAAACCGAGGGGATACGTTCCCGAGGAAGAACCCAGGTTAGTACTGACCACGAAGGCAGGCGAATCTATTAAGCAAGTAGAATCCATTAGAGTCTTAGGGTTATTCCTGGAGGCAAACGGGGCAAATGGAAGAACAATACGACACATCACAAGCAAGACTGTGGAGGTAATAAGACTTCTAAGGAGAATCACTAACAGACACAGAGGGCTGGGAGAGGAGAGCGCCATGAGACTGGTCCACGCTTTCGCCTTGTGTCACTTCTCATATGTAGCTGGGATGCTCACTTGGACACAGACAGAGATAAACAAGTTGAACAGATTAATTAAAAGGCTAGTCAAAACAACAGTGGGGTTACCGATTAACACTCCGGATAACAAATTAATGAAACTCGGGCTCCACAACACAATAGCCGAGATAATTGAAGCTCAGCAAATTGCCCACAGAGAGAGGCTCTCTGGAACAAGGCCGGGTAGAGCAATACTAGAAGAGGTAGGATGGTGCCCAACCGAATCCAAAATTTCAGGTGAAGGCACAGTAGAACTAAAAGATAGCATAAGAAAGGTAATCAAGACGACTCCTTTCCCCAGAAATATGCACCCGGTGCACAACCTGGAAAGACGAAAGGCAAGGGCCAAAGCTCTCCTGCAAGAGATAGAACACGACAGAGAACATGCGGCATTTGTAGATGCTGCGTGGGTCAGAGGAAAGAAAGCCTTTACGGCAGTAGTAGTAGATGCAGATGGTCTCACTCGGGATGCTATTACAATCATGACTAAAGACACGACAGTCGCGGAACAAGTAGCGATAGCATTGGCTTTAAGGAATAATAAGTGGACGAAGATTTACAGTGACTCTAAGATGGCTATTAGACACTTTACCAATGGCTTTGTAACCAAAAGGGCTGCGCAGCTGATCGGTGAGTTGGACAGCCAAGAGATCGAAATCCGCTGGTTTCCTGCGCACATGGGGTCTGTCGATCCATCTCGGAAGAATTTAAACGAGATGGCTAACGCAGCTGCACGAGGACTTACTATCCGTGCACTACGCGACCAGAACCTTAATAATATACAGGAGGAAAACAGGGACCAATTACTAACATATAATGAAATCACGAGGCATTATTACATCAACAGAAGGGAATTCCCAGTGCCACACGCTAAGCTCAATAGAGCTCAAGCGGTGACTCTGAGATTGTTGCAAACAGGAACTTATCCAAGTCCAAACTTTATTAACAAGATATATCCTGAAAGAGAGATACCAATCAATTGCGAGAAGTGTAATGGCATCATTACTCTGGATCACATGCTTTGGCAGTGTCCTGTGACTTTCACAGACTGTGACAAGGAGAGAGACTGGTGGCAGCGAGTCCTACACAGTGGAGGTCTTTTCGATCAAGTACAGGCCGTCCAGAAGGCCCATGATACGGCGGTAAAGTTAAACCTTACTGTCCCGACGTGGGAGCCGCCTGCGTCAACCTAAGGGTTGATCTTCAGGACATTAAATAAAGTTCATCATACCATACCCCTAGTTCACCTGTCTGTCACGCGACGTCATGAAAACCGCAATAGCTTTCCATCTGATATGGCGTGGGCACACTGATTATACATGATTTGACCGAATAGAAGGATAGTTATTTCTGATTCGACGCCTTTTAGCCATTAGCCATCGGCCATTGCTCAAAAGTTTTCGGGCTGCACCTACCTCACCTCCCTGTCACGCGACGTCACAAAACCGCAATAACTCACCGCGTCAAAGTGACGTGTCTGCGTTAAAGATGCATTAATATGGCGAGCAAAATTGGAGCTTTCTTCTGCCGCAGGCTGCCCCATTCTGAAAGGAATAAAAAATGGCTCCCGCCGATCGCACAGGCACTGGCTATTCGCACGTGCCGGAGAGCATGTGTTTATCTGCGTATAATAAAACTTTTTTGCGTGCGTGTGTAACATTTGCGAGCACTTTCGGCACCTTTACGACCTCGTTCTGCCAACTCTTCTTTGCTGAGGATCCGTTTTAGCGCCATTCTTAAGCTTCCGTTGCATTCCGCCGCGACTTTCGACCAGCCACTACAAGCTATGTAAGGGAAAGTGGACCAGTCGCACACACCGGCACCACCCTCTTTGTCCAGTTATCAATGTTTATTGCAGTGGTTCGGCCTCATCGAATCCCTCTCCACTTGAGCGTGCTCCCCGCCTCTTGTCAGCCAATTAGATAAGACAAGCCACTCAGTGTAAGCAATGCTAATCGTTTTTCAAGCAAAGAAAAGTGACTTCCTATCAACAAGGAGAGCGCCTGATTGGTCGGTTCAGACAACCCTGCGGATGACCGCCCGATGCTTGCATCAGCGGTTACGCAAATTTGACGTCAGGAGATTGTAATAAAAATATATTGGGATAGTTTTACGTTATAGGGCCCATTGGTAACGGTTTGGCTTCAGCCGTCGGTGATCGATTGAAAAAAAGAGCGTTCATACTTTTAGTTTTATCCAGGCAGGTTGCCTGATGAAGTTATGCGGTGAGGCCAGGAGATTAGCAATAGAGTGGGCCGAGGAACTTGTGCGGTCATTCAAAGAATGCGAAAAGGGCGAGAAAATTGTGGCGCCTGGCGGTAACGTATTCTACACGACGGTGACCTTCTCCTGGAAACCAGATTTGTTTTGTTTTTTTGGCCTCTTCCTACGTTCAGTTTCCGTGATACATAGTACTTGTTCAAACATGTTGTTTTGAGTGTCAGCATCAGTGCACGGAGGCACCTCTTACCATCACGTTCTTTTTTTTTTATTTCTGGCACCTTATTGTCTTTGGGGCAAGGAAACATAATGCGTACAACAGTTACATTTTGGTGGAAACAAATTATTTTGATGTTTCTCAATGCGCGCTGGAGCGTCCTCGTTGAAGACCTTTGAGTTTTATTCGATAACCTAGCACCAACCTAACTAAAGTATAATAATTATACAAATAGACTTTTTGTAAATATAGTTTTGAATCGGTCAAGCGGATACTGGATCATTGCGAACAAAGCAGCCGCATGCGAGCCAAAACGTCTTGTTTTATTTTGATGTATTTGGCCGGCGTCAGTTTTACCTTTGACTAGGATGGGCACCTATATGGCGTTGGTCGTGTTAGATCACTGTCAATATGCTATCTTAATAAAGGCTTCGAAAACGTCATTTAAAACCTTGATGCAGATCGGCTTCCCCTTTCGTCCAAACAGAATGCTAAAGATGTGTCCAATAGCTTTTGCAAATGAGGTTACAGAATTCTATGCTTCTTACCTTTCCAATTCGGCGCCCCAAACTCCTTGCCGCAGTAACCGTGCACCTCCCTCTCCCTTCATTTGACAAGGCACACCAGACAAACTCTTCGCTTCATTTAAACTTCGTTTTTATTGTCAACATTTCCGCAAAACATTAGACCAACAAAAAACAAGAAAAACAAACACATAAATAAGGGAGGAAACGTATGGCACAGTTCACACGGTAATGTTTAGTGTAAATTACACAGGTGCGTCGCTGACCAAAAAGCGAACAGCCCGTGTGGCCCGCGAAAACGCGTATTCATCCGAACGCGCGGTCCTAACTTTCGCGCACTCATCGATGTGTTCTCGCCTCTCCAAGCTTGAATTTGTGCCGGTCCCTTGAAATGATCTAAAAAGGAAGGGCACTGGTGTAACAAGAAGAACAATGTGATGGCGATAACCGCAACATTGTCCTTCGTATAACGCGAAGTGTCAACGCAGTGGCTCTATGTACACAGGAGACGCCTGAACGGTTCCAGGGTAATTATGTAGAGAGCAAGAGATGGGGGCATGATAGAGTGAGAAAGATTCGGGACTAGAAGAAGGTCGGTGGGGTAGACCACGGGGTATAGAAAAATAACATCTCCGGGATAGTTGTCAAAAGCACAAGGTCAACGACGCCACACTCGCAAGGTGCTAGCACTTCTTTCTGACTGCTCCGTGAGGAGCGCACTCGAACCCCGCCTGTCGGCGTCCGTGATGTTTACTTTTTGCTCCTTGTGTTCACTGCTTCTTTTCTGCTTCCTCTCGACTTCGTTCGCTCATTTCCGATCAATATGCGGCACCGCCTGGTACCTGCGTCAAGAAAATAGTGAAGGACACATTAGTTCTCTACTTTTACCTGTGTTCAGAGTCAGCAGTGACTTTCACATTGGGGCACTCTGGATACCCCTTCACCTATCATTCCCTGACATATATTACTCATGCAGAGCAAGAGAGCACTGTACGATAACCAAATTTTACCCTTCTTGAGCACGCACCATTGAGCCTAGTCCAATACTTCTCTAAAGAAAAGAATTCGGAGGCAGAAAAATGCATTGCCTATGCTGCGCAAGCTATTGCTATCTGCTAATATTTCATTATGTCTTTAATTAGGCACTGGTCGGCTCATCTGCCAGTTGACATTACTTAAATGCTTAGAGACGGGAAAAATTTTAGAATGAGTTTGAGCTTGCAGTACCCAGTCAAAGTGGTCAGACCATATACGACAAAAAAAAAAGAATTTCTGCCGTTTTTTGGACTCCTCTTTCCCAGTCTGAATTACTTTCCTGACTAAAACAGCTCAACGAAGCTCATTTACTTATTAAATAATGTAAACCGTAATATTTATTCAGCGTTTACGAACATTTACTTCAGCGAAACGTAACGTTCAGACATACGTGGTATATGCTACTATACGTATTGTCGTTACTGAAAAGGAGAAAATTAGGAGCACGGATCACTAAGCTCCCTGGATGTGTCGTCGAGGGCAACGTCTAATAGCAAGATTGAACCGTTTATCATCGCAAGCGTTAAGAAATAGCAGGCGATTTGTGACTAGCAGCATGTATTCAACTTACAGGTTGCAGCTAACAGGCAGCCGTCAGTAGAGATTCCCTCGTCTTCCTTCCTTGTTGAGCCTGAGGTCACGACAACTATGAACATGCGTAAAGTCAATGGGAGTTTTCCACCACTCACAGCCACCGTTTATAAACTTTCACTTATATACACGATTCACTTGTCTTATGGATCAATCAGCGCGTCCAAGTCTCGTTGATCCTGAGATGCACAAGGCGAGTGGATTAGTTGCTGGCGGCCGAAAAATACCGACGGGCACACATCTGAAGCCATAACAATTCGCAATCACCCGACAAGATACACCGTAACATAACATATCCTGAATCACTAACTGGCCACTGGCTCGAGTACAGAAGACTGCTCCTAGTCTTGACATTCGCTGTACTTGCTCGTGCTTGTCTCCCGTTGAACACTCACTGTCCAGGAGGTCGAAGTGAAAATGCTGGCGCTTAAGGTTCAGAAATCTGCACCGGTCACAGCACCGCACAGCTGCTCTCGAAGAGCCACGGCTTTCATTAGCCATTGCACTGACCATCACCTTTCATTTTTTTTATTTGCTATCGCAGTAGCCCGGAAACCAGGTGCAAATTTTAAAAGGTAAAGCCAGAAGAAACTCTTGAAATAAACCTTGTTGGCGTAAGTAACTCGACCATTCGAGCTTTCGAATGCTGCTTCCATCGGTCGTCTTCTTGACAAAAACGCTGCTTCTTCAATCGAATTTTTTTATAGTTGATTGCTGATTGGAACACCCGCACAAAATTAATAAGCCGGCGGGATATACGAGCCCTGGTGCCGGCATCCTGCTGACGCTGTCGTAGAGAGCGGCTAACGGCTTCGTCGCTGTGCAGGCTGTGGCCGTTGATGCTCATAGGCCAGTGCTCTTCTTGACAATCCACACTTGGTTGTCTTCCTTGGGGTAGATGGAGGATATCTGCAATTGCGTGGCCTCCTGAGGACTTGCCGCTGTGGTTGAAGGGCAGGCGTCTTCGTCTGTCACATCCTTCTTGGCCTCTCGACCTGTGCAAAGGGCGCAAATGATGAAACAACCTCGCCGCTTCATCGAGAATCGAGAGGACAAAACGAAGCCACACCTAGAGCACCCGCGAATATCAGCAACGTACGTTTGCCGCAGAATTGCAACGTTATTTCAAAAGTTTCAACACCGCGCACATGGCAAATTTCCAAAAGTGCAGGAATTGTATCATGATATATACTTAGGTACTGTTGTTCAATTAGCGAATGATCTTTTTGGCTTACTTACACAAGATAAAAAAAAGTAATCGTGCATACTGTGTTAAGATATGGCCACAAGTTCTGCGTAACTAACCGTCCCGGTTTCGTTAGATTCAAAACAACGCCGTGTCACACAGTGTCATATTGATATACTACAAAGGCGGAATGTCTAGAAACCAAACTCGCCAAATAAGGGCTACTCACTCTTCGAAATACATAATCGTAGCAAGACAAATCAATTTGAAGTCGTCAATGAAGACAATCGTTGCTATAACTAGAGTCGCTTAAATGACTACTTCACTGGCCGTTTCATAGCTGAAGTGTCCGAGTGAGATTTGCGGCCTCCAATTATTTACTAGCTAAAATAAATGCCGTCATTAGGCGTACCAGGTTAGTTGTAACAGATGCCATTCCTGGGATAACCAAAACAAGAAGTAGTAAATGACAAACCACGCAGAAGCAGAAGCAAATGGGCCCAGCAATCAATATACGTGTCCCCTTGTTTTTGAAGTATGGAAGAAACGCCGCACAAAGAACATCGATACCAATGCATTCAGGAGAGATAACTTAGAGGAAACAAGGCCATGAAATGTCCCCACGGCGTAACTAATAATCCGCGCATGGGCATTTCCCCAAGAAGATGCAGTGAGAGCGAACAGAATGAAAATACATTCTGCAGGCGTGAGCTGCAGATCAGGTCCTAGGTACAGTAAGTGGAAGAGAAGAATGTCAGAGGCTGTAAGTCGAGCGAACGCACGTGGTCTGATCAACATTGAAGACAACAATGAGAAGACACTGCAATGGCATTCGTCGCCGGCTACTTCTGAACTGCTAAAAGAATGCATACAATACATGCAATGCGTGCAACCATTTAAACTGTTCCATGAATGTTCCGAAGCTATCTTTGCAGCATGAGTTTGTGTTTTACGCCTTAGCCCCACTAAGATTGGTAGCACATGGCGAAGACATCCAATGCTATGAATGATAAGTCTAAAGCATGTCTCCACCTGTGCACAGACTCAATGAATGCACTGTAAGGCAGCGGCAGTCAGGAGGACTGGAGAATATGTAAATGCGATAGTGCCAACCTGTCCTATGTTGTTTGCAGGCGTGGTATCTATCAAACCGACATGTAATCTGCAGATTTTACATTTCGACCAGAATAGTTTGCACTGCAGGATGTCCGTAAGCTCAATTTTTAACACTGAATGTAGTTCCAGAAAGGCGCATGTTTCTCACAGCACCACTTTTGCCAAGCTTGACTCTCAGTAAGAAAATGTTTCTCACACACATAAATTCTTCAGAAAAGATAATGACCCTAGCAGCACAAACACTTTTTTAACCTTCGAAGTAGGCAATACACTAAGGGTGCTTGGCCAATATAAAACGTCTGTTCTGCAAAAATAGGCACACGCATTTGTGCTCCTCAAATATAGTGTCTGCAAATAAACATCGTTGGGCTTTATTTATTGCACCTTGTGTAGCAAGTACAGAGCAAGAAAGCCCAAGAACGCACAAAAACGCAAACCTTCAACTGCTCATTGTACGCAAGCGCGTGTGAAATATATAAAACAAAAAGGGCTACAGGAAGCAAATAAACACAAGCAATCAAATAGGGAAATGAAAGTAATAAGCGCTTCTGAAATCGCAATGACAAGATTAGGCTGAGCTGATCTTCTTCAACTAATTGAACGGCTGCTTCTGCCAGTGCCACAAAAGGTGTACTCAAGTGGCACTTGGAGTAATTTTTTAACATAAAATGGGCTTTCACGATTTATCGTGCTCTTTATAGAGCTGTAGTTGCAGGGAATGTGGCCATAATGTACGGTGTGTCACAGGCACGTTGCATGTTTTCTTCACAGTTTTGTACATCCCCGAAAATAATAATACTACCAAGGTACTTTCATTATGCGCAACAATTTGCATATGCATGCAAAATAGGGTTATATTTGTTCCAGTGCTGTGTACGTGCATCTTAGAAAACTACTGGGCGATGTTTTCTAAAATTGCAGCCGAGCATAAGAAGTTTACCTTTAAGTAACCTTACAATCCAAATTAACATTTTAGCTTCCTTGCAGTCTGTGCTCTATGTGGAATACTGTAGGCTGTAGCAATCTGTTAGTATTGATAACAAACTCCAAGCTTGCACGAGATCCTACATTTCGAACTTTCAAGGGGCGCAAAAAAATAACTAAATAAGATATTGTTAAACTAGAATGTATTAGAAAATGTCACATTAAAATGTAGGGCAATAAATATGTTTCCTTCAGTTATCTTTGATAATAATGAATGTAGAGTTCTGAAACGCCTCTCACCTTAAGGCACACTAAAGGTAGCAACTAAATGTTTACGGACTGATCAGGAACTTTTTAAAACCTTTTTTTTTCAGTAGTTCACGCTACTAGGTCAATTATAAGCGAAAGCTACTGTCAAAGTTCGCTTTCTTGAATTGCGAGCCAAAAAACCCAGTGCCGGCAACGTCAGTGTGACGTCATTTATTTCGGAGTACTTTCGCCAATTTAAGCTGTTGTGGCGTAGCATAAGTTCTTGCGACTTGTTGGTTAACTCTCTGCGCCTTTATAATATAACCTAGTTCACTTTAACCAGCAACGAGTAAACTAGGCTCCACCAGACGCCATCAAAAACCACGACGTCACAGTAGGCTGGCGTGCAAACTTCAAGGCGGCTTCGCCACCCGTATTTGGTTTCTTGGGTAATTTTTGACTTAGCAAGTCCGCTGAAGTTTTTTTTTTTTTTTTGATTCTGTGTTGTCGGTACAGCTTTTACTAATGCAGCTCAAATTATATTCCTTTCGGTATTATTTTAAATTGCGCTGCCCGTATTGCTAAATTAAGCGTAAGCTTTAGTTATGAGAAATAATAACACTTTTATATTGTCAAGCAATAGCCTGAATACATCATATAAAAATATAGGCCGACTGGCTCGCTGCCATTAGAATACGGAGGAACAAGTACTTTTACGATGATATTGCTAGAAAACATATCACATAGAGAAGTGAAAGGTTTTACACAGTTCCTTTTATCTACGCGCACTATAATTTCCTTATATTATGCATCAATCAGACCTGTTGTGCATCGAGCAGATGGCTGAATTTTACGTGAGTTCAGTGTGTACAGTGCATGAAAATATCTGACGCCTCTTTTACTGATCCTAACAATAGACAACGTTCCGAAGTTCGAAAATCTCAGTTGGCACCCGAACTATATTCCTGGGCTTCTCTCTAAGTTAAATATCATTATTGCGTAACGCGAATGCTTTTTGGCAACAGTATATTTTGGTCAATATATAAGCCATAAAATTTCGTCACCTATTATAGCCTCGGTACATGGGAATACGAAACCGTCAATGAGTTCACTATTTTGTTTCTTGAGGTTATCCACGCTGGTATTTAGGCTTGTGGCAGCTCACATCATGTGACTCTTTTGAAGAGGTCTTTGTAATTACATTGTCTCGCACTGCAAACACAGCTTGGACAGTTTCTTTTGTTCAATTTTTGTGTGAAAGTCTAAATAATTTTTGTGACTTCTCTCTTTCGTATTCAGTAACCAAACGAAACGCTTCTTCTACTTTTAGTGCTTCCACTTTAATAGTGTTGTAGAATCCGTGCAGCGCTATTGCTCACTTGACCTTCACTGTTCGAAAGCTCAAATTTATCACTATGAATGAAAACACATAAATTTCTCGATTGCGTTCTGAAACTGCAAATCCATTTTAATATGAATAAGCGTCTTCGTCGGTATAATAAGATACACATAGTAGACTCAGTACTCACTCTTGCTGAAGAAGCGCCGCCCTCTCAGTTTGACTGCTCCAAGCACAATCAGAGGCAGCAGGCACAGAAGCGCCACGGCCGCGATCACCGTCACGAGAAGTGCGCTCGAGTAGATCTTAGCCGCGCTACCTGCATTACCAATGAATGACATGACGATAAGAATGCGCGAAGCGCTGTTCAAACGTAGGCAATGATTTTAGGTATTTCCCCCCGTCTCCCTTTTATGCCGCCCGCCCAAAAGGCCGTTTGTTGCCGTGTCTACTTATGCACACAGAGCGTTATATTATTCATGTTTGGCTACGAATGTAAACTTGTAACCAAAGACATTTCTACCTAATTGCTCTAATGTATATGCAGGAAAGAGACGACGAACCTTTTGGAAGACGTATTTACTGAATGTTTTCGGCTGGTGGACCAGCCTTCCTCAGAGTACAGTTCACTCTACTCTGACGAAGGCTGGTCCACCATCCGAAAACGTTCACTAAAGACGTCTTCCGAAAGTTCGTCTTCTCTTTACTGCATAGGTTACGTTGGGTTCTGCGTGCCGAACTTTGAAGAAGCCCCCTATATATATATATATATATATATATATATATATATATATATATATATATATATATATATATATATATATAAATGCACATGCAAAAAGAAAGTGGAGCGTCCACACCACGCATCCTTGTCTGCTTCACTTGCTGAAGCCCGCCAATTTCAGGAATAGACATATCTCTGAACGGGCCAATAATTTCCATGCGTATATTTTGGTATAGTGTTACGCAGGCGGACTATTAAAATCAATGAGCTCATCATCTGTATTAAGTACGGTTGGTTCAAAACAGATGAAGTTGCAATTTACTGTAATAATCCTTTTAGCCTACGTTCGGTATTTCATGGCGCAGCAAAGATACTAGGTTAAACACAATGTAAGCGTTCATTTTGTTCACGTGACTAACTGTCAATTGTTGAATACAGCACTGCTAATCAATACCACCCGCGTGGTCTTTATTTACAAAATTCGCACCAGCTGTGAAAAAAATTGCACATTCTTATTGCCTGCACAGAAAGACGTGGCAACAATGAGAGAGAGAGAGAGAATCTTTTGATTTCTGCCAGTTACTGGAAAACCAGGGCAGGATAAAAATGCACAATGTGTCTGCAATATCAGTTTTATGAAAACGTATGAAACTTGGTAGCATATTGATTAGGCCAACCCACTATTCTTCGTTTTTCATTTAAAGAGGAATGTTCAACATACCAGTACTGAGTTAGCCGATTATAAGAAAAACAATGGGCGCTCCACAGTGGCCAGTTAGTGCAAAAGAAAGCAGCCCTCACTTCAAATATTTTACTTTTTTTCTCGTTCAGGTTAACGATTTCACAAAATCAAGGCTATTGCGCGTACATATCGGTCGTTATGCTGCGTGAGTAGACTTGAGCTTTCTGGTAAGAAACTTATGAATACGAAGAACATTTTTGCTCCTGCCATGCGCGTGTTCTTTCCTTACACATCTGCTCGATGCTTCGGATCCTACTTAAATGTTAAAGCGACAGACTATTTAATACTAAAAAAACAGTCAAAACGAACGTATTTTGCGGCTTCTCTAACTACGCACCGGACTTGGTGAGCTTTCCCACGAGAGGCATTATCGGCGGCAGGATTGTGAGCTCTGGACTCCGGCCACGCTCGTTCACGGCGGACACCACGAGGAAGTATTCCACACCAGGAAGAAGATCGTGGACCTGTACGCAAGGATATATGCAGCCCACATATGTGCACAGCATGGAAGCGTTTCGATACCGACTTCTATGTGCTCTTTGTCAGACCTCATGTGCTAGGGCCCGCATTAACAAAAAACTTCATGCTACAGTGCACGTTTTGCAGAAGTACGAGAGTCATTCATCCTATCCAACATAAATATAGCGTATATAGAGTAAAAATAAAAATAGCCTACTTGCGAGCAAAAACCTTTGAGCGTGTACTGTGGGTTACGTTGCTTCGCTGCTATTGGTGCATTTAGTTAACAATTAAAATTAAAGTCTAGTTATACAACTGCTTCAATAAATGTTGAATCACAACATAGTGTGCTCTTGACAGCTTTTGGAAGGTCAATGTCCTAAAGAAATATTTTCCTTGTGAAAAATCAAATTATTAAAACAGACGTTTGACTGTGAAACACTTCTATTCAAAGCACAGCTATAGTAAAGCACGATCAGGCACAAAATGCCAGCACTGCAAATCACTTGCACTAACAAGCACACGCGCTGCTTACAGAAGAGGTCTGAGACCCGGCAGGTGGAATCAACTCCTCATATATACTGGTCACGTCATATTTCCTGCTGTGAATGCGAAGGAAAAGGAGATAAGAAAAGGTTGCTACGCCAGCACCACAAACGTAACTTTGTCGCACGCTTATTACCGTTATTTGAGTTTGCTTGGCTGTTACAAAAGTGGGCCAGATGCCACTTCACTGAGTACTTCACATAAAGAAGCAGGCTTACCCAGAAGTCTGGCCTATCGGCGGTGAAGTTGGCCGACACTGTGGCTGTAAGCGCATCGTGCACAGAGAGCACAAAGTGCGCGGGAAGGTGTCCGTCCGAGCCCGCCTGGCATTCGAGGTGCAATGATCCCTCCGTCTGGTTCGTGATGGAACAGTTTTCTACGGGGCCTGGAGGTCCTGCTTTCGAACGCATCGCGAAGACCGAGAGAAGGTTTTGCAAAGGAAAAGTGGAGGAGTGGTGAGGAGGCGAGTGAGAAAGAAACAGACGGTGAGTTAGTTCACAGCGGGGAAAAAAATAGGACGAATGTGCGCTGGTACGCAGTATTTCGATCTCTTTGCCTTATAAGTGCTCCATAAATTACTGGTTTCACGCGCTCTAGTACCTTTCTCATGCATTTTGCTTTGCAAAAATTAGGAAATGCACAGCGATTTCCACTTTATTAGTCGAGTACTTGCCTCAAGTTCTCGAGGTGCGCGCATGGATTCACGCCTGATTGTCACACATTTTCAATATCAGCTACCGCTCTTGTAATGAATGTAGACTTTGATGCGATTAGCTATACATCAATGAAGGCACACAACGTATTACCCCCGCAGGCACACGCAGTGGCAATCTCGCGGCCAACGATGATGAGAAATGATACCACGACGAAGTAATTTTGTAATAATCACTGCACCCCTGCTCAAACTCCGGAGTGCACCCTTAGTATCCTGGCTACAATTTCGCTGCAATGGTCCTTCATGAAGCGGCAGCGCTTGACGTGGGGTGTCTATTGTGTATGTGACGTCATCACTTTGATATATTTGGGGCTCGTACCGCAGTGTTAGATACCCAATGACCCAAGTGTTCTACTAGGCCAGAGGGAAGCCAGCAGTACGTCGCCTATTCGGCCACATACCCAAGGCCTTTTTATGCTCGGCAAGACACCAAGCAACACATACTTAGCGTCCTAGGCTATTAGACAACTTTGCTAATCAAGTGAAAGAAGTGACATACATGCAGACATACCGCAAATTGGGTAGGGTTCCCAGACAATGTTAATTACATTAAAGGCACCTAATTTGTGTACCCTTCCATGGCAATTAGGTTCTACCAATGCAGAGAGCAGAAAGTGCTGCTTTGCGAAATGCGAATGCGCTGATTGCTTTCTTAGACTTGAGGATATGCGACAGTGTACTATTGTTAAATATTCGTCATGAAAGGTTTACATATAAGTTCAAACGTAAACAAACCATGCTACGGAGTTTGCTCGCTGAAAAAACAGCTCAGCATAATAATGCACAGCAAATGAGCTGCACGTTCCATGGCGGTTACATTTATACGTATAAAAGCCTTTTGCATTCATGAACTTTATATTGCTTACAGGAAGGCCTTTCACAGTGGTCGTATTAGGAAAACCGTAAAACCAGCAGAGGCGTACAAGGGGCACATCGACAAGGGCGCACATCTCTCTATAATCTGCGGACTATAAAATTTGTGTGCTTTCAGGTAGCGTAGAAGACACGAAGAACATCAAAATCTTCCATTGAGAAGGTGCGTTGCAGCCCGAGCCGTGACGCCATTTCTGCACTGCAAGGGCCACAATGCCAAAGAGATCAATGCCGAGCTGGCGGTATTGCAGGGTGCAATACCTTAAGAAACCTTTGTCAACTGGCACCGCCCATTTCAATGCGGTTGAACACGCCGAGACTACGAAGAATGGGGTGACCTACCATCGCTCGATGGTTCACTGCAAGTTGATGCTCAAGGGTAGGCTCTTGTGCTTATTTATTTATTTATTTATGTGTAAAATACCTTACAAGGGCCCCTACATGGGGATTGAGTAAGGGGGGCATACAATCAAGTACATACAATAACAGTAGTAACAATCAAGTACATACAATAACAAGCAATTGACTAGCATATATTTGTTGAACAAATAGTAGACGAAGTCAGCGCAATTTCGGGCTCAAAATAAACGCCCACCCAAGTTTGGTTTGTTTATCTCGGTCCCTCCATAGCAGTAACAAAACTTTATAAACGACCTCGAATTTGCATTGATACTTAATTTATGTATTATTCCTGAGTAGTAGGCGTAATGTCTCATGTGATTGCCATAAAAGGTAATCAGTCGCCTATCCGGCGATACCTCGTCGCTCTGTAATAAAATGCAGGCTGAAAATCGGCGATATTGAAGCATGTGGTATCGAGCGACCCGTAGTGTTAACGCAACCGGCTCAACGTATGCTGCAAGTCTTACATCATCAAAGTGCAGATAAGCGCTGTTGTCGATTTGGATTGCGGGTCCCTGGCGTTTATAGGCAGGTTTCAGTGACGGGAACTATGCGCCTACCATAAGCGAAAATTAATATAAACGAGGAATAGAACGAAGACGATGAACCGCGTTTCCCATATCACAAACGAACACCAAAATAAGAGATGACGTCAATAAGAATCTTTTTGTGACAAAAATCAGGAACACCCATTGTAGAAACTGCGGCTTAATTTCAACTCTAGGCGCCTTATTTTGCGCACTAGCTCATGTGATTCGCCTCGTAGAAAAAGGAAAGAAAAACGCCTACAAAGAACTGCAGATGGCGGTGGCGCCTAGGGGACGGTAACACTGTTATCTACGGCTTTGTCGAAATAGCATACCCACTCTTGTGAACTAGTTTGTCTTGATATTGTGGCAGAACACCTTCAGAAGGCAAATAATTGAAAAGTTGGACGTAAAAGAAGAGAGAACATTCGTTTCAAAAATGATGAGATTTCAGTCTCAGAAATTTCAGCGAAAATATTGTCGGGCAAACGCGGTGAGGTCTTTTCTCAAACAAAAAAAAAAAATAGTATTTCAGAATGTTGCAGTAAGTATGAAGGGACAACGATTAAAAACAAAGCTCGGCTTTAAAACCAGTGTGTATCGTGCGGACAATGTCGTCGTAGAGGATTCTTTAACTTGACTTTGCTGAGAATGCGTGCGACAAATGATTGTAGCAGATCCGAATGAGATAAGCAAGAACGGCCTCATTGAGCTTCTTATCTTTTATTTATTGGTTTTGTAACAGCGGTTAATCTGCATACTCCTACGGAAAAAGACGTCAGGTGAGCTCTCAAATGCATAATCATTCTTTCTTGAAATCCATTTTCGAACGACATCTTGTCTAGCTGAAAAATGAACTCATCTTAACGAAAGGAAAGACAAGACGCAAACCATCGTCGTGGGATACAGGGGGAGGGGGGAATATTTTATTGAAGATTCTTAGTGTAACAGTATGGAAACATTGCGTATATATGGGTCGCAACTAACACGATATATTATTTCATACTCTCTTTGCGTACAATTTTATTACTTATGGCGTTGCGAGTTACCAATTTATTTCTTGAGGGTGTCGATCGTTCAAAAAATTAGAAAATAAACAACAAATTTGTGCAAGAAATCTGGGTGCTTGTTTGATGCGACGTCTACTGTTTTCCTCTAACGTGTGAAAAATGAAGGTGAAAAAAAGATAGGGCAAATAATGCCCCTCTCTTGTTTAAAAATTCCGAGCGTGTACAGACGCGTACCATTATAAGTTCCCGCATTATACGTAAAAATGAAATCCAGCATCGCTTACGCACTCTCAAATTAATGAAGGAAACAACATTAGAGTAACCTGGGTATTCATTTCATAGCGGCCTGATACAATGAGCGTTTTCCCGGCACGCTTCGGTTTAATGTAATTAGGTCTGCCAAAAGGCTGTTGCCCCACCATCAATTTAGTCGCGGTGACGGCGATTAACAGAGTGCTGTAACAATCAAATATACATGAATATAGCATGGTGATAGTATAATACACTCGATTGATTCTGCGCTAAAATCAGAATAAATATGCGCCGACGTGATTGTACTTACAAGCTCACGTACATATGCCATCCATTCGGCAGAAAATTCGTCGTAGTGAATATCTCTATTATGCACAATAAGATGTTTGTATAGATTACAACTAGTTGCTCAACATGCATTCCCATGCTTCTAGATAGCGGTTCGCCTCTGTAGGTTATTGTATGGGGAATGTTGAATTTCGTTCTGAGCCAGAAATGAGCAATAGTCAACATAATTCAATCAAGCCATCTTTGAAATTCATCTGCACGTTTTTGTTAGTTATGGAGTGCACGTCAGTTATAAATAGACGCAACAGCTTCAGTGTGTTTCTTTCAGGAACGCGTAATAATTTGAGCATGACTGTCGTTCTGATGGCCAGACGCTCGTTTTGAAATTATCTGTGGTTACATTACGAACTATCCTCCAATTTGAGGTGGCTCGTATTTGTCGAACTTTCTTTGTTCAGCAAGGTCTATTTTGTAAGGCTGACTATTTCTGCTGCGCCAAGGGAACTCGAGTTAACCTTACGGAGCTACTCCTATTTTCGCGGTGCGCGTATTACTCCACCGGGAACCGCGGCATCGTGTCAAATGAAGCATTGATGATATGGGATATAGCGTGCCACCACACTCACGACATACAGATGTAACAAAAGTAACCAAAACCGCATTTGTTTTTCTGGTCAGCAAATTGCACCAGAACCCATCTCGCGATGATTATGTTGACGTGAACGCGTTTAGCAATCGAACAATGTAGCGGCACAGCGTATTGCCAAACCGTCGTTCAGTGGCACCGCTGCGAAGTCAACGTGTGGCGCTTGTGCGAATATAACGCTAGACCAGTTTGCCTAAATGTACCTCTCTGACGCGTGTTTGATACCACCCTGCACCACAGAAGTTCTTAAGGATCGTTTTTTGCCGTTGAAGTCAAGGTGGCCCATCGTTACCCAACTAAACGCCAAAGAGGTTCGTTGAGGAGCCGCAGGTGCTCAATAGAGCGTACACGTTGTCCAATTTGGCATCAGAGAGGTGCACTGAAGAGCTGCGCACACCCCGAGGCACATACGCAGCGGCTCCAGTTGACGCCAAGGAGGATCACTGAAGAGGCTGCGCATAACTAGTGGCTTATACCTAGAGAGCCAAGTTGTGCTCCAATACGTTCATTGAAGAACGGTAGATTTGTATTGACGCATACCTAGTGGCCTGTACCTAGAGAGCCAAGTTGTCCTCAATTAGATTCATTGAAGAGCGGCACATTTCTATTGACGCATATCTAGTGACTCAGTTTGGCGTCAGGCTCATTAAAGAGCGCCACGACTGGCAAACACTCAACACTTCAAACTGGAATCAACGAGGTTCATTGAAGAGTGGCCCATACCCAGTGACAAATACGCAGCGAGCGAATTTGTTCCGAATTTTTATTTCTAACCTTGATCCTTCAGTGCAGCAGTTCGATGCGCTACGCATTAAACCATGGACTGTCCACTTCCAGTAACATAGGTTGGCGTGAAATGAGTCAACTGATGAGCGGCATACATGCAATGTCCCGTGCCCAGAGACCTAAGTTGGCGGAAAAACGGTCGGAGACAACGCCAGACAGACAGCTCCCGGTATGTGCATTAGCTTTCTTAATCCGGATGTAGTCAATGTACTATAGTGCATCGTTATAGCAACTGCCCATAAACGAAAAAAATGACAGTCACTTTAGCATACGATCAATAAGATGAAGGCGAATGCCTGCGCGCTCAAGAGACAACCAATAAATTGATTGATATTCTCACTCGGCTGCGTTGTTACTTCCTTGAAAAAGACAACTTCACTTGTCGAAAGGTTGGCTCCCCTTCTATTTCAAAGACGGCGCCGAATAAAACAACACACGAAGAAGGGGGACACGAGACAGCACGTAGGCGCACTAACAACTAACAACAGTTGTTAGTGCGCCTACGTGCTGTCTCGCGTCCCCCTTCTTCGTGTGTTGTTTTATTCGGCGCCGTCTTTGAAATCATGCTTAACCAACTAGCCCGCCAACACATGCTCAGTCCCCTTTTACGTTGTTCTCGTTTTGCTCATCTTCCTGAATTTGCATCTCCCGACTTCCCCGTGTTTTTCCTTCTACTTCCTATTATTTGTTTTCTCCCACCACAAGTCGTAGGTTGCACTGCTTTAATGAACTCTGTATCAATATCAATGGACTGTGTCTTAATTAACTTTGCCCTAATCAACACCAACTTCATGGGTTCGAATCCCACCAGTGGTCGCAGGTATGACCGTCAATGATGGCACCATCAAATTTGATGGTATTGAATTTTCGCCCCACCAAAAGCCGAGGGCGCGACTCCTACGAAAGTTCATGTGTTCGAATACCTTAATTAACTTGGCTTTAATTAAAACGATAGGTCGAGAGTTAGACTCACACTAATGGTCGTGGTTTCGACCATTAATGGTGGCACCATCAATTTTGATGGTATTGAACTTTGGTCCACCAAAGGTCCAGGGTGCGACTCCTACCAAACCTCCTGGGCTCAAGTGCCTTAATTAACTTGGCCTTAATTAAAACCAAAGGTCGTGCATCCGATTCCCACCAAAGATCGAGGGTTCGAGTACCACCAACGGCCGTGGGTGGCACCATAAATTTTGGTGCCACTGAATTTTGGTGCCACTGAAATTTGGAGCCATAACGCCGGACAGTCAATTTTTCGATGATGCCGGAAAACGAATGTTTTTACCAATGAGGCACTTAAGCCTTTCGCCTTAATAAATCCCCGCGCTGACTCGACATGACTGACCTGCCTGGACGACATGGAAGAGGCATGGCTGCCGCTGCTTGCCGATGCGGTTGGAGGCTGTGCATAGCAGCGTCCCGTACTCGGTATGGCTGTGAGGGATGTACCGAGCAATACTGCGCGTTCCCTGCGTCCAGAAGCTCTTGAGGGGCCGCTGTTGGAGCGTGCTGTTGAAGCGCCACTCAAAGGTGACGTTGCTCGGGTCTGCTTCGACCTCGCAGTGCACCTCAACCTCCTGGTGACGTGATGCCGCGTACACCACATGCTGGTTGGCCTTGCAGAGTGGTGCGTCTGTACAAGCATAGAAAATACACATATGAAAAGAAAGATCGATAAACAGACAGACAGACAGACAGACAGACAGACAGACAGACAGACAGACAGACAGACAGAGTATTGCGAAATCATTACATACATCATGAATAAGGTCACCAACGTAGTCAGTGCTATCAGACTTAACCATGGTTGTGAACTATTCCGTTGAGTGAAAGTACGCAGGAAATGGCAAACTCTAAAACCAGAACTTTGACACTAAACTTTCCCTTCGTATAATGGGGCCTTCTTAGTGATAGATACGTGAGCGCCATCCCTACAAATTCGTATCAATGCCGAACCAGCGCTGAAAATCTGCTTTAGAATAAAAAAATGACAGAATGTGCACGAGGCTCGGGGGTAACCCATGGCAAGGCCTGTGTGAAAGCTGTAGCCCTAATTTTACATCGATAGTATTTGGCCACGGCTCGAGCAGCCCAAATATGGATGTGGTCTCAGTAAACAAATGCTTCGTTAACCATGTATCACCCAACATGATCGTACTCTAAGATAGGTCGCACATTGGTCAAGTAATGAGCATTCTTATTGTCACGTGGCTGTGGTCATGATCTCCACTGCATCTCAAACATTGCTCACATCGTTACTGAACGCAACCACGTCCAGCCTACTGGGGTAGTAACGAGCGTGACTTTCTATACCACTTATAAGAACGTTTGCCAAAATAATGCTGTACTTTCGAAGCCAGAGCGCGCGCGCATTCCCCATACGTGTCTAATCAGTGTAAAGCTACAGCTTCTGTTGGCAACCAGTTAGCATAGTTTATTTATTCTATGTTTGCACTGCAGCTGAATGTAGTTTACCAAATCTAAAATCACGCGCTCACCTTCTCAGTCTGAATGAGAGGGGTAAAACTTCTCCACGTTCCCTGTTCCAGAAGTTTTATTAGTCAGAGTTTCGTAGCCCAGTCATCACACCGCCTCATTGCAGTTGCTTTAGCGCAAGCCACGCCATAGCTACGCAAACGGCTCTCTGGCCGGGACGATAGGCAAGTCATTTTCGGTTACTGCAAACTCCGATATATGTCCCTAAAAGTGGCAAACATTATTTTGTTTTTATCTTCACAGTTCAAGAATCCAGAAAGTACTGCTAAATAGAATTCGGCAGCCGCACGCTACTTAGGGCGCTTCATACTGCTGCATATGTTATCTGGGAATGGATCGTAGTGCCAAAAGGTGTGAAAGAAAGTACGGGTAAAAAGTGCCACTACGTATCTCACATTTACTGTAGTGAGTTCGATTTCACGTTGGGGTGTTGTAATGTGTTAAATAATAATTAAGCTCTGGAGCTCTACGTGCGAAAACCACGACATAGTTATCCGACATACCGTAGCGGGGAACCACGGATAAATCCTGATACACTTGAATACCTACTTCATATGATTACACGAGTGTTATTGTATTTCCACTCTATCAAATGCGACCACCGTGGCCAGAATCAAAGCCATGACCGCAATCTCAGCAGCACATTGTCAAAGCCACTGGGATTTGCAACTGGGACTCGTGTGTATTGGCAACGCTTCTATTTTGCCCATAATCTGCTGATTCAAAACTTAAGGACAAGAAAGGCGTCGTAAACGAACGAAAGAAAGCTGCGTAAATGGTTCCTCAAGCTTTGGCGCAACTTTATGAGGGCCCACTTGTTATCTGTGCATATAGATAAAATGAGCATATCTTCTCATTCCCTCAGAATAACAGAAGAGAAGACAGGCAGTAAAATACTGCTACTTTCAATTGCGCAACAATAAAGGAAGCGGCAAATGTATCGCAGGAAGATGTGACATTCACGCAGACGTCTTCTTGCGACAGGAGACTTATAAAGACTACTGCGAAGAATAAAGATACGAAAAGAGAAAAGTTTGGTGAAAAATTCAGAAGGACCGACCAAGTCGTAGTTGTGAATGCGAGTGCAAAAACATGGCGGTAGGCACATAAAGACGCCGCCGCCCTCCCTACACAAAGAACGCTTGTCTCCTTCAGTAGGTGTAGAAGAGGGATTGGAGAGCTGACCATAAAAGCACCATCCCGTAACGTAAAGCATGAGCTGCTCAGTGTCGGCGCCACAATAAAGCCGCTTTGTTTTGTTACTGGTAGAAGCGCGATAAAACCCTTGAGAAATTTGTCCCAGGTACTTTGCAGGAAAAAAAGTGCTAGTGCCACGCTACGCAATCGCCCACCGACCAACGTTCGACGCTCAGATTAAATTGACTAGTGCATTATTTGCACTTCCTCGTATTCTCATCCTTGCGAAATTCGCGCAGACGCACTGCTTCAAGAACTGCGTTTTCTCACGAAAGCCCACAGACGACCACTCTGGCACGGCGCAACATTCGTTTTTATATTTTATTCGTCCGACACAGGCATCATAACGTGACTTCAAAACATTCGCCTGCGTGCTATCAGATGGAAGAACATCAACTAAGCGTTTCTCGAGGGTTTTCATTCTGACTTTTGAAATATATTGGACTTCTTCTCGCATAGTCAATTTCTGAACCATTTCAGAGTGTGTAACTTGAAGACTTCCGCTAGGGACGCTTTTGCCAGGCCAAGAAACGAACAAAGAAAAGTAAAGCAGCCGTCGAAGCCATAAAAGTTTTCCCGTTCTCTGTAAGACTTTGCTGCAGTACCAAGTAAACTAAGTAAAAAAAAAGGACCAAGGGCTGGTTAAGCTTTATAGAAACAAATGTCATGGGTTACGTGGTGAGGCTGTTCTTTTTCACACAGCTCTAAGGCTGGCACTACAGTGCTGAAGCCTCGCTTCTGTGATGAGCTCGGCCGCAGGCACGAAAGAAGGCAATTCTCGCCGTAATAAAAGCCAGGCGGGGAGCCGGAGGGATTGCGAGGCTCTGGGAGGCACGAGCAACGATTATTGCGCTTCTTGTCGTGGGTAAAATATAACGCTCAAACGTAGGAAGTCCATGAAGATGCACAATAATAAATATTATTGCATCCTAGTGAAGTAATGAATTCATAATTTGCCAACACTGCCTAGCGCGGCGCGAGATATATATAGGGTGTTATTTTTTTATACGGCATTTTATACCACAGATCCTGACTGGAACCTTACCACTATCATTGAAAAGAAAGGTGTACTCCCCCCCCCCCCCCCCCAATCAGTGAATTCTACCACTGCTAACATATTTGGCAGGAACATGGAAGTTGACAAAAATGCTTGAGAACAAGTTATGGACCACGCAAAGAGCTATAGAAGAATGGTAGGCGTAACGCCAAGAGACAGGAATAGAACGGCGTGGTTCAAAAAGAAAGCGGGGATAGCCGGTATTCTAATTGACATTGAGAGAAAAAAGATGGAGCTGGGCAGCCCACGTAGTGCGCAGCTTATTTAACCGGTGAACCATTAGGATTACAGAATTCATGCCACGAGAAGTGAAGCGCAGTCGAGGACGGCTGAAGACTAAGTAGGATGATGAAATTAGAAAATTCGCAGGCGCAATTTGGAAATTGTTGGCGCAGGGACAGGCATTCGTCTTGCAGCGGACATAAAATAGGCTGCTGCTGATGATAACCTTTCCTTTGAGCTTCTTGGAGCATGCAGCTTTATCATAGCGGCCTTTGAACATGCGAAATTGTAGATCGTCTGTTCGTTGAAGTTGAAGTTGAAGTTGAAGCCAGCTAAAGAAATATATTTTTACCCTGTTTAGTTGGAGCTGTTTCCCTATACAAAGATGCTTTAAATTGACCTACAAGTGCCATTAAAAGCAATAAGGAATCACCTAAGCTAGCACACTGGCACTCCCATGTCTAGGAGAAATAATAATAATTCTTTGCCGGTTCGTCTATCTTTTTATGTGATTTTATCAAAATCGGCTGTGGTATATACGTACAAAGGAATTAGAAATACTATAAAACAAGTTCAATCTGTCCAAAACGCGTTGAAACAACTGTCTTTCTTTTTTTCAGCTTAGAATGTCTTAGGTTAGATTTGCAGAACTGTCTTGTTATGCTGGTTGCGACGGTCGATGGCGGAGAACAAGTTTTCTGGAAAAGAGAAAGTGAGACCTAAAGGTGCCTCATTCCCATAAACGGATAATAACTACAGGTAGCCACTCACGCTGAACGCGTAGCTGCAGCGTTTCCCCCTGCGTCCGCCCTTCGGAGTTCTCGGCGCTGCAAGAGTAGAGGCCCGAGTGATGGGTCTGCACTCGCTGGATGACCAGGAAGTTCTTGGAAACGAGCACGTTCTCTGAGGCCTGCAGCTCTTCCGCGTTGAACTGCCAGGCCACTTCGTCCACCGGAGGATTGGCATCCGCGCGGCACTCCAGGTACACGTCGTTGTTCTCCTGGATGTTCTCGAGGCTTAGCTTTGTGCCCAGCTGGAGCGATATCCTAGGCTTGTCTGCAAGGAGAAGCCATTATGCCGGAAAAGTAGTGGTATCAATAATTGTTCCCGGTAAACAGACGCGTTTGTGCTGACTATAAATTCACGAATGCGCTGTAGAGCAAAGTTTGCTTTGAGCTCAAGAATGCAGACCACGTATATGTAAGACGACCACAAAAGTTTGCACCCGCCGAGGTTGCTTAGTGGCTATGTGGTTGGGCTGCTAATGTTGTGCTTAGTAGCACGAGGTTGCGGGATCGAATCCCGGCTACGGCGGCCAAACTTCGATGTGGGCGCAATGCGAAAAAACTCGTGTACTTAGATTTTGGTGCACGATAAAGAACCATTAATGGGCCGAATTGCCCGAGTCCCCCACTACGGCGTGCCTCATAATTTGATCGTGGTTTTGGCGCGTAGATCCCCATACTTTATTTTTTAAACAAAAGTTTGCAGAACACGACTTCAAAAACAAGAAAAGAAATACTACATAAACTCGAACTGTTTTGATGTATGAACTTTCCAATTTTTACAATTGTTGATCACGAGGACAGCAATTAATTTGAACTTTGATTCAGAATCTGTTCGGCTGGGCATCATGACAATCCTAGGATATTGCTCCTTTGAACTTTCGATGACGACAGTACTTGCGACTCGTGAGGGAAAGGACCTTGAATAGTATTTCCCATACTTACGTTACGCACACATGTCGCGTGTCATCGCATCCGTTTTGATACAGAAATTATCACTGGCGTTGCGGAGTGTCTTTATTTTATATCTTTTACTATACCACTTTTAAAAATATTTACGGGCTTCCAACATACGGGCAAAGGGGGAAGGCAGCTGGGGAGGATCAGGTAACAGCAGATTTGTTGAAGGATGGTGAGCAGATAGTTCTAGAGAAACTGGCCACCCTGTATACGAAATGCCTCATGACTTCGAGCGTACCGGAATCTTGGAAAAACGCTAACATAATCCTAATCCATAAGAAAGGGGACGCCAAAGACCTGAAAAATTATAGACCGATCAGTTTACTCTCCGTTGCCTACAAAGTATTTACTAAGGTAATTGCAAATAGAATCAGGAACACCTTAGACTTCCGTCAACCAAAGGACCAGGCAGGATTCCGTAAAGGCTACTCAACAATAGACCATATTCACACTATCAATCAGGTGATAGAAAAATGTGCGGAATATAACCAACCTTTACATATAGCTTTCATTGATTACGAGAAAGCGTTTGATTCAGTCGAAACCTCAGCAGTCATGGAAGCATTGCGGAATCAGGGTGTAGACGAGCCATATGTAAAAATACTGAAAGACATCTATAGCGGCTCCACAGCCACCGTAGTCCTCCATAAAGAAAGCAACAAAATCCCAATAAAGAAACGCGTCAGGCAGGGAGATACGATATCTCCGATGCTATTCACAGCGTGTTTACAGGAGGTATTCAGAGACCTGAATTGGGAAGAATTGGGGATAAGAGTTAATGGAGAATACCTTAGTAACTTGCGATTCGCTGATGATATTGCCTTGCTCAGTAACTCAGGGGTCCAACTGCAATGCATGCTCACTGACCTAGGGAGGAAAAGCCGAAGGGTGGGTCTAAAAATTAATCTGCAGAAAACTAAAGTAATGTTTAACAGTCTCGGAAGGGAACAGCAGTTTTCAATAGGTAGTGAGGCATTGGAAGTGGTAAGGGAATACATCTACTTAGGACAGGTAGTGACTGCGGATCCGGATCATGAGACTGAAATAATCAGAAGAATAAGAATGGGATGGGGTGTGTTTGGCAGGCATTCTCAGATCATGAACAGCAGGTTGCCATTATCCCTCAAGAGAAAAGTGTATAACACCTGTGTCTCACCAGTACTCGCGTCCGGGCAGAAACCTGGAGGCTTACGAAAAGGGTTCTACTCAAATTGAGGACGACGCAACGAGCTATGGAAAGAAGAATGATAGGTGTTACGTTAAGGGATAAGAAAAGAGCAGATTGGGTGAGGGAACAAGCGCGAGTTAATGATATCTTAGTTGAAATCAAGAAAAAGAAATGGACATGGGCAGGACACGTAATGAGGAGGGAAGATAACCGATGGTCATTAAGAGTTACGGAATGGATTCCAAGGGAAGGAAAGCGTAGCAGAGGGCGGCAGAAAGTTAGGTGGGCGGATGAAATTAAGAAGTTTGCAGGGGCAACATGGCCACAATTAGCACATGACCGGGGTAGTTGGAGAAGTATGGGAGAGGCCTTTGCCCTGCAGTGGGCATAACTAGGCTGATGATGATGATGATGATGAACATACGGGCCAAAATCATATTTGCCCTATCATACTATAGCAGCCTTACCTTACTAAAAATCTGGGCAGATTCGCTTTCTTTCATGAAGGTTAGCACAGACAAGAGTGTTCTTCTTGGTAAAATGCTAGGAACACAACACAAAAGGAAGGAATTACACGAGTTTGATATCTTATGCATTACTATCCCAAAGTTGCAAGCGTAAAACAATTCGCACGTGTATCTTGAGCGAAGTGGCAACTTACACTGCACGTCCATCGTCCACGTGTCCTCTTCCACACTATCTGCCATTGCCGGGTTCTTGGCTCGGCAGGCGAGACTGGAGCCGTGGTCGTCATTCGAGGGAGTGAAAGATACCACACTCGTGGTCATGTTGCCGTCCGTTGACACGTACACGAAGGTGTGGTTCAGCTGGTGCAGGCCCTTCCACCAAGTGACCACGGGCGGTGGTCGCGAACCCCACACTTCGCATACGATTTCAGCGGGCAGGCCCGCCGAGATTGGGATGTCGCCGCGCCTGATCTTCACCGACGTGGGACGCACTGCATACATTGCGCGAAGAAGGCGACTTTTAAGTTTGCAGGCTTCTATCTATAGTTGCGTTGAGTCACACAGAAAAGGAATTCCGGCAGCCACAACTCTAGTTCAGCGCGACGTAATGCGAAGCATTGTTGATTTGTTAGAAGGGTTCTCACGAATCGCGTTGATTTTCTGGAGCGGAACACTGACCTCAGTTGAAACGTTTGTGCGAACTTATGGTATGTCAAGCGCGAATGTCAAAGCTTTTCTTACAGATGAAATGTTTTTTTACATTGACGTAAACTCGTTTGCTCAGTTTTCGCAGCGTAGAGTTCGCATTGGGTGATCCTCTTTTGATCAAGTAGGGCAGTTTGGGCTTTAGGCGTACGAACCGCTTAACAATGACAGGCGGTCTCGGGGCGCGTACGCTTACATTTCCCGAACGCGTATGGGCTGAGAGACTTCGTCGGGTGAAGCATTAGTGGCGCATTAAGCTTAAGCCTCGGGCTGCTGTGCATGAGGAAACCGTGTGGCGTGAGTCGGATTCCGCTGCGCGACGGAGTAATTTTAGCGCATTTGTATTCATTGAAGAAAACCGAGATGGAGTTCGGTGAAAACAGTCGACACGAACAGTCGCCACTTGTACATGAACGCCGACACACTTTTCCGGAAAGCCTAAAGCGGAGGGAAGCTGAGAGTAGAGATAGCATAAATATCTTGCACTGCACTATATAAAATGTTGCAGTGCAGCTTTTTGTGATATTTAGAGTGCACATGTTTTGTTTTTTTTTTTGCTGCATTGCCTTCGTGATTGGCACATGAAAACGGTTCGAAGAGGATAGTAAAAAGTGTGCAACATTCGACAAGAATGCTTCGTCATTACCAAAACAGGAAAGAAAGCGAGTAAGCTTCTAGTTGATGTCAATCAGAGGCAATGTCCTCATCAGTGAATGGGGGGTGAGAGTGCGCCACAGACACTGCGCCCGCCTCTCCATCGTATCACTCTTCCCCTGAGTGGGGCAAGAAGAGCACCACACACCTTAACTTTTTTTTTACTGAACTTTATGCCCGCATTTATAGACTGCACATACCCTCTCGAACGAGGGGTATATTTAACGCGATAGCGTTAAGAGGAAGCTTTAGCTCGGGCCGAACTCCGATGCGGCCTATTAAAACGCATGTAAAACGCAAAAACGCTTTTCTGAGATAACCCCTGGACCGATTCTAATGAAATTTGTTGCATTTGAGAGATGAAGGTAAACTCTAGTGACTGTTAGGAGCAGAATTTCGGATTAGGGGCTACATTTTGTTAAAATAATTTTCTGAGATTTGGAAGTTCGAAAAAAATGGACGTGCGAAGTTTATAAATTATTTGCTCTGCATCAAGAACAGATATCGCGGTTCTGTGAACGACACCCATTTGATCATTCAAAGCGGACAAATGCGATATGTCAATTTGTATCTTACGTGAATTTGTTACTTTTTGTACAATGGTTTTGGAAAAGCTGCATTTCCATGTGACGGAATTTTTTTTTGGTTTATATGTAACCTATCTAATGTGTCCGCTTTAGATGTACTATCCGATGCAATTCACAGAATTGTGATGTCATATTTCATTGCTGAGAAACAGAGTTGTAAACTTGATAGAAACGTTTTCTGAGAAATTTCGGTTTTTGCTAATTCTGAATAAAAAATTGACAACCTAAATTGAAAATTCGAGACGGACAGTCTTTAAGATTTTTTTTCTTTTGACTGCAACAAACCTCGTAAAATTAGGTCCAGTGATTACCGAGAAAAACGAATTCTCTTTTTACATGTATTGAGATGGGAGCACCCGAGCTAAATCTTCCTCGTAAAGGCTCCATGTCGCAGAAAATCCGGCGCTGGCGTCCCGGATTGGATGTCGTTTTGGCAAGAACATTTTTAACCACCCACACCAAGGCCCTCCATGTGGCGCAATGAAGTTACTGAAATAATTGAATTTCTCAAGCTGAAATGCGTAGAAAAATCGTAAAGGAAAACTTACAATAACCCAAAGACATGACAGCTTAGGTTTGTAATGTGAATATACGAGAAAACATAATTGTGCTACGCGAAAACTCAGACAAACGCCTTTTTCAGCGTTTCTGCCCAACAGACATGCCACGGCATGGGCCATTTGTGCGCGCCGGCGCGCAAATATCTTGGAGGTCACGGAGCGGCGCGCCCGGTTCCTTGCAACACGTCCAGATGGCGCTCGCCTCCACCGTATCGCGGCCCAAGCAAGATTTCGCGTTTCTACCATAAAGCCCGCCTTTGTGCATAGCGTTCGCGCGGCAGCGCTTCCCGGTAAATATTAAGGTTACATACGCTGGAGTAGCCGGAAAGCTTGAGAAGCACTCAGACATCTTTGAATGCTATGGAGTTCCAGTTTTAAATGCGAAGCTTAAGCGTTCGCCAATTTCTTAGATTCCCGTACCTTCGACATAGGTCCATATTTTAGACTGATCATACCCGCGGGAACCGTACGCTTTTTCTATTGCACTAGGTTCGTGAGCGACCAACATTTTTAGACTGCACATACCCACAGCAACGGCTTCAGACTGCAACACTTTCGGGATTGGTCCATAGTTTTAGACTGCACTATCATCAGGTTCAGCCCACAAATGAGGCTACGAACATGCACATCATTACGGAAGTGGTGATTAGTCGCTACTAAAAACGTTGTGGTTAAAAACGTTGTGAACGGAGGTTACACGCCGTTTGTCGGAGAGCAGTTCACGCTGCAGACTCGTAAGGCGCGAGGCAGATATTAGAAAAGTTACGGTTTGGAACGATTACGTAGCTCAAAAAAAAAAAACTTCCCTCGACGTATTTATGTAGAACCTCACTTGACACACCTCAAAATTGCTACGGCACTTGCTAAAGCACGCTGTTGTAAGCAATGAAAGCAAAATCTTGCATAGTTGAATGAGTTCAGAGGCAGGATGGGCGCAGGAGGTAAATATTATCTGCATGGTTCACTGATAACGTTTTTCATTTGCCTTCTTTTCCGAGTTAACTGCGATCCTGTTATTCGCTAGACAGGACACGCAAAATATCTTGCTTGCACGTATGAATATGAGCAATACCATAAGCTACTTACACGTGAGCGCTCTAGATTGGGTTTGAAGAAGTAAACAAATTCGGCAGAATCAACGTCATTATTAGCGAAAAGTTAACAGTTTAGGCGCGCAGTTTCAGCCATGTTCCTTTCATCTCTTTGCTCACGTCATTTCGATTCCTTTTGCGGATGTATAGCAACAGTAATTCATTTACTGTTAACATTAAGATACTCTCTTAATATGAATGCCTGTACTGCAGGCCGCGGCACTTTGACTACGTTTGGCTAGAATTTGAAGCCTTTTTATTCATGAAAAACATACGTAAATAATCTTGCATATACAAGAGCCGCACTACAAATTTACAGTTTGCGCTTCATATAGCGTAGAAATCCATGTGAACCTTCTTACTGTATGCGAACTTACAGTGCCACAATAAAATACATCCGTTTAGGTACGCCATGAATCCGACTAGCGGCACTTGCTCTGACTATGGCGCTATACGTCTGGCGCAAAGTGAACACGTGGTTTTGAGTTGTCAACTGCCCACAGCAAACAAACAGAGAATGCCCAGCGCAATGAGAACCATTGTCGACGTCGATCGCAGAGAGGTTGGCTGCGCCACGCTACACCACAAAGCAAGGACGCCCAACTGCTTGGCGACAACACTCACAAAAGGGAGCACGTTGTGAAAGTAGTTATTAGCGCAAAGAAGTGCTTGTTATATTCATCAATAATAATTCGAGAGAACCCATCTCAGGATGACAGTCAACGGTTGTGCGTTTAGCATAGAATCAATTTAGCGACACAGCGTATTGCCACCGTCGAAACGAGTTATGTATGAGGCGTGTACTACAGCGGGACTCCACTTGCGTGCTTCCCTAAGGATCATCTGTGCCATCTAGCGGCAACACCGTGAAGCCTGCGCGTGGCATCCGAAATGCATGACGCGCCGGTGGGCGCGAGATCTGAGAAACACATCGTGCGTCTATAGGCCTCTTTACCTAGCGCTTCCTTCTATTGACGCCGCGCTGTGTACTGGTGCAACCTACAAGTGAGCGTGTGGCCTGCTGCATGAGAAATCTGGTGTTGCTGTGCGTGCGAACGCTGAGAATTGATCCTTTGCTTTCCGCGCACCCACTGGCACATACTCAGTGACTATAGTTGGCGAGGGGTTCTTTGAAGAACGGCACAGTTCGCTAAACCGTTGGTGCGAAAGATGTTCATTGAAAAGTGTCACAGACATAGCGCAATTATGGCGCAGCTTGTTAAAGCGTTGGTTTGCTGTACTTGAGGTTTAGTGTTTTTATGTATAGCTGTTCAAACTTGTTTACCTGTTCAAAGTTCCGCAGCTGGCTGCTAGACTTCAAATCCGCAATACATTATTTAACTTACACTCACATTACTCTGCCTTGGTATGGTTTACTCCTACCCAAAACTAAGATAAACGATCTTCTCCTTTTGCACAAGAAACTGATTCACCTTATAGGGAATGTGAACTTGCATTACAGCGCAAGGGAAGCGTTTACTAAATGCATTATCATTTGAATTGGAAATTTATATGGGTTTCATATTTTTACATAATAAACTTTCCTCTGGCTACAGTAAAAAATCTTATGATACGTGCAGCCTCTCCCGAAAGACGCCAAATAAATGCAAATACGATAAACACTGAGACGTACGTAATTCAATATTTCCGAACATGTTAGAACTGCCAGTCGCTACGACACAATATCACCTTTGCTGAATAAACACAGAAAGGTCGACCACGACACTTGGAAGTAGTTACGGTCCTACTTCGTTATTCTCTTATGCGTTCTGCTGTTTTTCGCTCCACATGCATTGTATAACACTATAAATGCGTGTTCAACAATCAGTTTTATTTTACTTATCACTCACGTTGCTTTCCTGTTTCTGCCGAGCTGTGTGTAATGTTGAACCTAGTTTTATTATTCTGTCTTTGACCAGTGTTCTAACGAATAACAATTTGCTTTTACTTTGTACCGTTCTCTTGGAAGGAGAACAGTGCTAAAATATTTCTTAGTGGCATTAAAAATTTTCATGTATTCCACCGTTCACTGAATTTAGTTATATTTAAATTGTGCTCTCGTGAATTGTGCACAGACTTGTCGATTGCATTTACCGTGTAACTTCTTTCCGCACTCGTCAAGCTACTTATGAGACTACTAGCCCAGAATGAACTTCCGGCTTACATGCTGGGAGAGAAAATTGATTTCATTGGATTGGATTTGTTTTGAGTTACGCTTGTGACGTGGGTACGATTCCGCCAGGCACCTGTATAGTCTATAGAATCTTTCTTTCTCATGGTAGACCGGGACACTGCAAGTGGCACATGCCTAGTTACTCAAGTTGACGTCAAATACGTTCATTGAAGAGGGGCACTATTTGCTGGAACATACCAGGGACACAAGTTGACGTGAAAGATGTTCATGTAAGACCAGCATTTAAGACCAACAATCCTACCCAGTGCTGCACGATGGCATCAAAGCGTTTCTTCGAACAGCGATACCTACTCAGTCCCGCATTTACAGTGACCCATGTCGGCGTAGAAGAGTTTCTTTGAAGAAGGGTGCAAGTGTGCACATTGCCACAAACCCAATGAGCTAAGTCAGTCCAACGGACGTTTTCAAACCCTCGTCTCTCCGCGCAGGAGCCTGGTGCTCCTGTGAGGAGGGACGCTAGCGCTATCCATTCGACCATGGGCTACCCAGTGATCCAGGTAGGCAGAAAAATGGTTAGAGACAGTTGGCACCAAGAAACTTCTTGAAGTACCCTAATAATTCCAGCGCTATAAATGTTTCTAATGTCGGTGTACTTGACTGAACTGCACAAAAGTGAATCGACTTACGGTTGAGGTCGAGCGTGACGGAAGTGTCGGCTGGCGAGGATATGTTGTTTGATGCAGTGCAGTACAGTGTCGCGCGCAGATCTTCCCTCCTCAGGGAGTGGATCAGTAGAGTCGAGGTGGTGAGCTGTGCCTCGGAAGAGGGACGCACTTCAGCCATCATTCCGTCCGGCATGCCGCTCCACACGAGCGTCGGCTTGGGCTTGCCTGCACCACGGCCGAGAACGGGAACGTGAGTGAGTGAGTGAGTGAGTGAGTGAGTGAGTGAGTGAGTGAGTGAGTGAGTGAGTGAGTGAGTGAGTGAGTGAGTGAGTGAGTGAGTGAGTGAGTGAGTGAGTGAGTGAGTGAGTGAGTGGGTGAGTGAGTGAGTGAGTGAGTGAGTGAGTGAGTGAGTGAGTGAGTGAGTGAGTGAGTGAGTGAGTGGTGTGTCCCGCTTATCACAGTGATAGGCTATTGGTACCGTAGCGCTTTCTTACCTCATAAAAATATAACATGCGATATCGGACTGAAATAGTAATCCGTGGCAGTGAGCATATTTAAACGCTAGCAAGGCGTCTTTCAGTTTGTTTTTCATTGTTTGATAAAATACTGCCTTTCTGTGGTACAAGAATACTACAGAACATTAGGATTGAAACAGAAAACTTAAGGAATTGTCTTTCCTCAGTGCCAAGCTTTTGCTCAGTTTAGCGAAAGTCAACGTATACCGAACTGTAGGTCTCTCTTCTGAAATTTACTTCACATGAGCCAATATCTTGCACAGAAGTACAAGAATAATTGCTGCAAGTGGTACAGAGGTTCAGCTGCTACACTGCAGCAATAACACTGCGTTACACTTTCTCACCCCACTCGCAGACGCTTCTACGAAAGTGTTCCGTCATCAATTTGTAACTGACTGGCGATAATTCAATGTCTACATTACTGCTGAAAACAAAAATTCTGTTAGATAAAGTTAGCCTGTACGGATGTTGCTCCCTCGAATGTTTCGTTGAGTGCGAAACAAGCTTGTCGTAATCAAAAATATGCATGTATCCTATATCTAATACTTCCTATTACTTGCCCACTTTCAATTCCATAGTAGCAAAATTTAATTAAAACACATTCCGCTGCAGTGTGTGTCGCACAGCAATAATACGAGAAATACAGACGCAAATAACGAGACATGCTAGACGTTTAAAGTTTTATGTCAACAACAGCTAATTTTTATAGCATTCCTAAACGTAGTTATTCATAACACTAGCGAAACTGGTTTAGCTTTGAAGATGACATTATAGTGAGAACAACTCAGCATTCTACACCTTCGTGTTACATTTCGATTGGTATGAGTTTGAGAACAAACATTCTTGTGTCTCAGAGCACTTAAAGAAAATATAACAAAGGAAAAAGAACAAGGAAATAAACCAGATAGAAATATGCAGTTTCCTACCATGTACCAGGGAAGGGACAGAAGGGAGAATAAAAGATCAACAGAAAGCAAGAATAAAAGAACATCAGTGAGCCCACAAGACGTGGGCGAAGTCCAAGCGCCCTAAAGCGGTTCGCCCAAGTAGTGGTCCGAATAAATCGCAAGATCTTTTGTGCTGAAAATTGGTGACAATCGGTGACAATCGGTGCATTCTTCTGTGCATGAAACGAAGGGATGCGATCGCTGCAGTCAGTTAATTCCGTGCATACGTCGCATTTGGAAGGATATGGTGTGTTGATTGCTTAATCGTACACGGATGACTTCCATTAAGACCGTAGCACGCACATGACTTCTCGAGCTGGGACTCATAGCTCATCAGCAGGTCTAGTGCATGTCGGAGTGGCGGCAGCAAGCTACGACTCCTTGAACATCGAAATACGACAGAGCAGGCCTTTCATCCATACAGATAGCCTTTGAGGCTTCATTTTCCCATGTGCCATCAACTTCGGATGCGTGCGCCGCTGGAGGGGTCGAAAGCACTGCGTATGTGGACGCCTCCTTCAGACCATCTGCATTCTGCCTGAAACGCCACCGGCGGCAACGTCGGTGAAGCAGGACAATTTCAGTCGCTTCTCTGCATGTCGAATCTTTCCCTGACCATTTCTTCGGGCATAGCGGACTTCCTCCTAATCTAATTTGAGGATAGCGCTTGCAAGTGGCGTCATGTGAGTCCTGGCACTTTGAGCACTTGAATATGGTTGCACTGCGAGTGCCTTCTGGGGTGTTTCTCCGCACAACGGGCTCCCACCACTCCGCCTGTACACACGGCATTCCATTATTAACTGAAAGATAAGGCGAACAACGCAGTTACAGCCATCAAAAAGGAAATTTGCAACACTCTTCTGAGTTTCTATGGCGATATCTGTTTTATTGTGATATGTTTTGGACGACAAATTGATGTTATTATCGTTGCCAGTGTGCAAAAAAATAAAATCAGTACACCTTACTAAGTTCATTCGCTTAAGTATCTTTAAGTAGAGCTCTACGATCACTAATGCTGTTACAATGGGAAAACTTCGCTTTTATAAAAAAATGTGACCCTTATATAAATCAATTTTTGGCTTCTGTTCGCCAAACACACGTGATCACCTACAAAACTATATTATTAGAAGTAACCCCATCATCAAAGCCGTCGTGCCAAGTCCTAACAGTTTCGAACAAAGAGCTTTGTGAATTCCCTTCATAACTGACTACACCCGTTTTTGTCTAAGTTGAGTGATGGCTTCCTAATTAACTGAAAGCAGGTTCCCTGCGGGAACTTCATTTTAAAGCCATCAGAGTACATCTCACTCCTTTGTTGTGCCTAACATGGACATCTTAAATTGAAGGGCATTAAGAAAGGTGCTGATAAAGTGTTCTGCGAATTAGTAACTAAATATAAAATACAATGCACAGTTTAAAGTAGTTTACAGTGCTGGCGTGTCGAGAAAATTTATCGAGCGTCACTTAGCGGCCACTATCGATCGAATGACCACTTCTACCCAGGCCACCATTGTTTCGGGGCCACGTAATTTAAGACAGCGACGTGAAAGGAAAAAAAAAGGGGGGTATTTTCCTTTGGGATGCATGGTGTTCTTTTGTTCGTCTAAATCTCGATGAACGAGTGCCCATGGTATAAGGGTTTCGGTACTCGGCGTAATCAGAACTATTTGCTGTCTTTTCACAACCACTCAACTCTCTTCTTCCATTATCGACCTGCACAACACAACGAACCTGATGGCCTCGCAGAGTGAAGATGGTATAATCACATAACAAATACACGGATTAGGAAAAGAAGTGACGCCCTTAATAGCTCCCCACCTGATATGCCATGTGCTCCAACACGCCAGCTTTCCTTTCTTTCCAGAGCAAGTTGACAGGTTGAGGAGAATCGCGAGGCGATGGGGAAAAGATATGGGGAAACACAGGGAAACTTGTGGGATGCATTAGTTGTTTAAAATGCAGTCCTTGAGTCTAATACTCATTTACACATTAGAGGCTAAATGCAGGAATCTTTTCATTGGTAAACGTTGTTGGTCAATGACCGGTCCCCTTCGTTATTATGTTCGTTGTTATAGTTGAACGGCGCTTGTCCTGTTGAACATATATATTACATTAACTGAGGCGTTAAAGGGACACTGCATTTAAAAAATACTACTGACGGACGAATGTCTATTCAACATTGTTTATTACATTAGGCAGGGGCATCACATCACTGGTGGCATTCTCAAAAAGCATGCACTGTTGTTAGCGAATGTAACTAAAGAGGTATCTGCAGCTTAAGCGAATGCATATCGAAGCCCTTAAGCCCGACATATTTGTTTCAATAGATAGAGTACAATAAAAAGCTGCTTGAAAGTTAAGCAAAAGCTTACAGTCCTCTGCTGTAGTGTATAGGGCGTATTTAAAGTAAAATTTGGTGTCATGCCACGAAGTATAATGTTCATAATTCTTGATAAAAACGATGTGAGTTGTTACCTGTAAAAATGCGCACTATTTATTTATTTAAAGTGTACTTACTTATTTATTTTAACAATACTCACTTTGCCATTATTGCGGGAAGCACAAACCCTCATAAAGTTAGTCACCAGTCCTATGCAGTCAATCGCACCCGATGGCAACTTATTGTGCACAACTATGGGCTTCGGATCGCCTAATTATGACCGAAAGAGGTGGTAAAACCCGATGTTTTTACCAGTCGGATGTTTGAAATTATTACCGGGAATAGCTAGTAAAGCATGTTTTCCTGGATATGTCACAATTTATAAGAAGGTGCCGTAGTCAGCGAAGTTTTCGTAATATTATTGTGCATTTTAGAAGCATCCTTCGTAAGAATCGTGGCTCTTTTCTGAACAGGAGATAGCAGGAACCGCCTAAAGAAACTGCCGAGTAGTGGAATCGCATATAAAATTTAATTGGTATCCAAAAGGCAGCGAAATAGGCAGCCGCCTGTTTTTGAAAGCTGAGAATAGGAGATCTGGTGTGCTAGGCCAAAGATTGCGCGTTCTATAAGTTTCCAGAATATGGAGAGGTTGTAGTTTTGCGATACTTTTAGTTACGCCGCAGCTGCAGCTCCTGAATCTTGTGCCCGTTCTTTGTCATACAAATATAAATTCGATTGCGTGGGTACATAACATTTAAATATGAACCTGCACAGCCTATAGCGGGTATTGCACCTAACTTGAGCCCAGCACTGAAAACATGAGAATGCAACGCAGCTAGACACAACCTAAGTGATGTTTGCCGTCGCTTGTAGGTACTCAGATTACTTTTTTTTTTACATTCCTCCTAGTTACATGATTCTTCCTATTTAACAATCAACTTCTCAATTATGGTTAGATGAAAAGTGTCAATGAGAAAATGGTAGCTCAGCATGGAAAACTCCCGATACAGCTTTCTGTTGCTCAATGTTTGCTACATCAATGTGTTTTTCCAAGCATAAGACAAGCCCGCGAATACACGGAAAGCACCTCGAGTGGCAAGTCGCACGGCAATTTTTCGTGCATTGGCGGGCTTCTATCTTGCGTGTAAGAATAATTTTTATGTAGCTTATTTGTGTAACGTATGGAGCAAGAGAAAGCTAGCCGTATAGGGTGTTCTTCATTTTGCTGTACAATTTCTTCATTCAGGTTTTTCATCTGATTATGATATTTGAGAAGCTTATTAATTAATTTAGGCTACGTATGAAATTAGGCGGAATGTAAAAAAAAAAGATAATCCGAGTATCTCCAAGCGACGACAAACAAGATTACCTTGGTTTTCTCCAGCTAAGCGGCACTTGCATATTTCCAAAGTTCAGCTCAAGTTAGGTGGGCCACCAAATAGGAAAAAAAAAGATGTCTGCAATTGTTTGCCAGAAAGTTAGTCCGCCCATCAAGAATTGTTTCCTCAGTGCAGCAAAACTATTACAGCGGAGCAGTGATCTTTTCATAATATTTTGGTCACATAGGAGAGAGAGAGAGAGAGAGAGTGAAGAGGAAAGACAGGGAGGTTAACCGGATATGAGTCTCCGGTTTGCTACCCTACACTGGGGATGGGGGATAGGGGTTAGAAAGACGACAGAGAGGAAAACGCGAAAAGAAAGAAACACGCACACATGGAGATACACACACACAAAAGGCGTTCCAGTTGAAGGCGTTGGCAAAAATCGCAATAGTGCTTGCACGGCCGTAAGTGCTAAGAACACAATAAATGATGTATAGGAATGAAGTGAATGGAAACAGAGAGCCTACATCTTTGTTAATCAAGACCATCTAAAGCCAACAGGTAATAAAACCATAGAAAATACAGGGGCAATTAGCTGTGGCTTAAATGTAAGTGTAGAAACTAATGAATAAAAAGGAAAGTGAAATTTAATGCAAAGCTACTGGTTGAGAAGAATACATCGAGCACCCGCAATATGGCGTGCTTTTATCAACAACGGAAGCGATGGACGTCGAGCACCTCTGGCTATTTAGACGATATGCAGTCCACACGGGAAGTTGTGTTGCAACGGTGGCCGTTTGTATGCTTTCCTGTGGAGCTGCTCTATCTCTGCGCGTTCTCAACGACAAGCCGCAATGAAACACCGAACAGACTTTTATTTGCGAGCAACAAAGCTAAGTGCACGCTTCGCTTCAAATATGGACATTGCGTTTAAGATGAATGTTCACGAAGAAAAATCACAAACCTCTTGTTCAAGACACACAAATTTGTTCACTTGGACCAAGTTTTTTCCGGAAGAAATGGCGAGCGATCATAATATTGAAACATCTCTTATAATAGCAAACACAAATCCGTCTGCTCCTTCGCACCTCCTCCACCCTCCCCCACGCGGCCGTCCTTGCCTATTTCATAAAGGGAATGGGCAAATTGCTATACAACGCAAGCAGCACCTTTTTAGCAGCACGATAACTATGTGCTGTACAGGCTGAAAATTTCCGGCTGTTGTTCTGCTAGCAATGTGCACGCGATTCAGCGCTTTTTCGCCACCCACGTTAAACAGAATAATTTGCTCGCTTACGAGGTTGTCAGAATTTTTCTCGCCCTCCACAATTTCACCAATTAGCAGAGATTATACGTATGAGGTGCCTCGACATTGCGCTAAGAAATTTCGATTATTCTTTCCCCACAATTCCTGCGTTTCTTGATCGTGGTTTGAAACAATAGCAGACGACTATAGCTTTCATTCCATCAAGCAGAAGCAGGAGACGCGAGTAACGGTGGAGCGAGTTCTTTGGGGCTGTTTCTATATATAAGGAAAAAGATCTGAGAACAAGCACTCCTAAAAACAAAACAAGGAGGTCCTGACTGATTACGACGTGCCAAGCCGCAGCGCTTCCAACATCACACGGTCGGTAATGAACCTGTCACCGCCATGTGCGAGCGAGATTCTGTGAAGACGAAACCTCATTATATAAAAACAGAGGCACAGTGGGAAAATCAAGAAAGAAACAAGAAAAACAAACAAGCAGCACTTTTCCACCGCTCTGTCTTCAGCGTAACCTATATCCGTATTTTGTTTATGCTGGCCTAGTAGAACAAATAGCAATCTCTATTCTTGTTGGTAGTTTCGTTCACTGCATTTTTTTATTGTCGTTCCGTTATTAAAGAGCAACGTGGCGTATATCATTCCTGTAGTTCAGGTTAGCAACAAAACGTTAAGAGTATCTTGTTTTACAAGTTGTTAAGGCTTTGTATAGGTTCGTGGGAGTTTGTGGCCTTGTGTCGTCGTAGGAGACGTGGCTTTCGTTAGGGCTTCTAATTAGGCACAACGTCAGCTTTGTACCACATCTCACGCTTCATGGCCATCTAGCCGGCACATATCCCATGATTACGTGCGTTTATTATTCCAGAAATAGTTTTAGAAAACAATTCAGTCATGGCACGAAGATGATTTTGTCGCCGGATACTTATGATAGCTCATGTTAAGTATTCTGAGAAAAGCAGCAATGAAGAGTACTTTGAAGTTTGTTTTTTCTCTTTCAACAATTTACAAATGCACTTTATATAGGGAACAGGTGAAAACCCCCGTAAGCCCTGGAACGCCATACACTCGCTACTTCGCTAGCTCAATATTCAATTAAAATGCATGACGTCAATGTTTATTGTGTAATACAAAGACACAGAAGTCTCTATTCGCGTGATTGTAGCATGATTTCAATTCACTGTACCCTCGGTCAGGTGAAGGTTTCTCATAAAAATGTGTAAATCGCCTTCTCAAATCACACGCTGCGGTAAATTTTGGCTCCGAGCACTACGAATAAGGGATTACCATTGATTAAACATTGCTCATGCAATAAGAGGTGCCGAGCATAATGGGAGTTATGGTAGCTTCTTTAATAAAGCGTTCGTGTGCAACAACGCACTGCAGTCCGAATAAATTGGATTGGAGTCACGTTTCTTAAGCTGAGCTCAGATCAGTTGACCAACAGCTCTATATCCGTAACTTGATCATCGTGACTGCTCGAATGAACCTACTAAAGTAAATCAGGTACACAAGTATGCACACCATGGGTAAAAGTGATTAAAAAAAGAAGACAAGGGCATCCGGCTTAAGCAATTCCTATCGTTCTCAACGCATTTGTAGTACTAAGACTTCTCCCACTTTAAGGACCACCACCTCATTGTTGTTTGCCTTCTTCTTTTCTGAAATGATTGCACTCATCCATTGGGGAAAATGAATCAGAAGCCAACGCTTACAGGGCAGTTGCTTGGGGGGGGGGGAGGGAATTTTAAATTATGATGGGAAAACTTTTAAATTTTATTTTTACTTAAACAATAACTATCAGTTTTGTTATATTACAGAAAGTGTAGATTATATAAATAAGTTGTGGCTTTACCTTCTAGGTGTACACAACTTCCTCTCTATGACATACTACGGCATTTGTGAATTTTAGAATACGTGCCTGGCAAGACTTTAGCACTCTCAGGCTTCCCATGTCTAAGAATGTTACATTTATTTGGTAGAAATGTGTGCCTGCATGGAACCTTTGGTCGCAACTGTATCCAAATGCTTATTCAGTTTTCTTTAATGCTTTTCAATAGTTTACAATTTCTATATGCTTGATCCAGAGAATCTTGTTTCACCATGTTTATTTTCGTTTCCTTGTTTGTTATTGTGAATAGGTTGCGCTGTTGTTTGTGTATAATGCTTAGAAAACTTGCGTAAAACAGCCATATTTTCGGATTTTTTTTATTCAGTACAAAAACGTCCTCGCTTCTGCCTCCCCGACGTGTAGGGAGCGTGACAATTGAGATGACGTTTAAATGTAAAGTTTCCTTACGCTATTTTTTTTCACTGTTTTTTTTAGTTGTAATTGTAAAAATAACCGCTGGGAATTAAGAAGTCGCTGTTTTGAAGGCTTCTTGTGTTTCACGCTCCTAAAGTTATTTTAGAAGGCCACGTCCAGGAATTATTCAAATCTGCGTCGAAAACTTGTATTGCCAGCACAAGTGATGTCATAAGCGAAATGGCACAGCGCCAGCTACGGATTTCGACCCTTTTCTTCTTGTATCTTTGCTGTGCACTTGGCGGCTTCAACTCAGCCTGCTACTGTGTAAACAACGTAGTGTTACGACAAGCCTCTGCGTGAAACAGTTACTGCCGCGCGTCCAAAAACGACCACAGTTCGGACGTTAAAGCGACACTAAAGGTTACTGTGAAGTCAAGTTAAAGTGATAAAGCAATGCTCTAGAACGTCTAAGGCGTCAATATAATAACGAACAGAGCTTTAGTAACCGAGAAATTGAGGTAAATGCATGACACGATTTGAGACCCCCCGCGACATTGCGGTACTAGCCCAATGACGAAGGCACTCCTAATCATAATTCATGTCACTAGTACTCAACTACTCGTATTAAAAAGATCATTTCATTAGCTTACACGACGGAAGAAAATGCTACTTGTCTACTTTTGTTCGATTCTAAGAAAAAATAATATTTTCACGTTGCCCTTCAGTAGTATGGGTGGTCGAAAGGTTTCGATTTTGCTCGACTCTGTGCGCTCGACACTGCGCCGCGCACGCTTTGGAGTTTCAGTTGTTACGATATCGCGTCGTGCTGCGCTGGTTCTGCTGGCTCGCGAAACTTGGATTTGGAACAAGCAGCGAGAATGCCACGTCCATGTCATGTCGTGGGATGCGCGAATGATCCGCGGAACTTGGCCAAGGGCAGTTGCAGCGGCGAATCCAACGTTACTTATCACTGTGTGCCAAGGAGTGAACCTCTCCGTTCGAAATGGTTAAGTGCCGCACCTCTGCCACAGCGCATTGACAAAGAGCCGAAAAATCGCATAGTGTGCTCGCTGCACTTTCGTCCAGAGGATTACGAGTTCAACGCCGACTTGAAATGCTTTCCCGTAGCGCTGTTCCGTCGGTCTTGCGTGCATTCTCCGAAGCGCAAGCTACAAATGTGCGACTATCTACATACAGCCATGACATACAATTGCCGTCGTAGTAGTACGCAACGACGACGGCAGCGCGAGCCCTCAGCAGCAGGTCACGTTCATCAGTGCTCAAATCGCTGAAGTCGAGCCCAGCATCGCGAGCCAATGTGTCGTTGTCAGCGTCGTCCATTGCAACGAGCGTCAAAGTTGGCGTCTTAAATAAAGAGCCAGCTTATTGTCGCGCGCTTTCCCTTCCGCTAGCCACCATAGTTCAGCTTTCGCGCTGCTGTCGGCTCTGTCTTGGCTTTGTTTCTGGCCGCGCGTTTGCGTTTTCCGCGTAAAAGCCGTAGCGCCGTCGGCGGGCGCCGTTTTACCCACCGACGGCGCAGCGTCACTATGAGACCATGACGTCACCACTCCTCGATCGGAGGGCGGGCGATTTGTACTGCGCTATAGGTACGCGGACGCTTCAAAACACAATTTCTCTTAAAATAAGCTTCTTCTTCGCATGAAACAGGCGTTTCAAGGTTTCGTGGAAGGTATTTCAACAGTCCACGTTGACTTAATATTAACCTTTAGTGACCCTTTCAGGACGCCGAGAAATTCAATGAGTGAACAACTGAAAACGAGTGCGCCAGTGACCGATGGCGTCTGTGTGTGCACGTGTGTGCTCGTTTATGGCTTCACATGGCAGTGGCCTGTTAGAAAGACTATAAATGATCCGATCCCGTCCCTCATCCCCCTCCTCCTTTCTTTTTGTCCCTGCTCTTCTTTGTATATTTACTTTTCCTTTCCCTTCCCCTAGTGCAGGCTGGCAAACCGGAGGCTTTAACTCTGGTTAACCTCCCTGCTTTTCTCTCATTTGCATCTCTCTCTCTCTCTCTCTCTCTCTCTCTCTCTCTCTCTCTCTCGCTCTCTCGCTCTCTCCGGCTCAGAATGGCTCACAGAGTCGGTACTGACATGGCTGGAGAAAGCACCGTGTACCGAGCGACGGCAACGAGCAAAACGACAGGTCGATTACTTTCAACTCCTGGACGAGAGTGTTTTTGTGAAGCTGTAAAATGTGCCCCCTCGCCAGCATCAAACAACCTTAAGCCTTTAGCACAAGCTACGAGCGTTAGCTATTACTCTTCGTCGAGCAGCTTGTCGAGCTCACCGTTTCATGCGCAGTGGTGTAATTAAATGTTTTGATATTTGGAGGCTCGCGATGACTCTGTTCCTAGTCTTGGTTCCGTGTTTGCACTACTTACCGTACTAGGTCGTCAGGCCAAGGCGAAAAATAGATCTCTTTGCCGCACCAAATATCTTAAACTCGTGCTTTTTTTAGTGTTTAGTAACATGTGACATACGAAGAGCCACAAATGCGTCTATAATATTACGTGATGAAGGAACGCGATCCAATAAGTATTTTACGGCTATAGCAATTGTATTTCGCTCGGCGGAGTTCGTGGTGAGGCGGTATGTTCGTTGTTGTGGAAATGGCGCAGGAAGAAATGTGATGTCAGTTGAGCGAACCAGAAACCAGAAACGTAAGCAGTTGATGAAGAGACCACACGACGAGCAGGAAGTTTATTCTGTACTGAAAAACTTTAGAAAACTGTCTGCTTTGTGTTTTGAGCGTCGTATTCACAGGCCATTTTTGCCCTAATTTGTATTTACTGAATTTGAATTCTTTTGTTTTCTGAGGAAACCAATGCAGCGATTTCTTTCAGAGAAAAATGTAGTTGTCTGCAGCGAGCCCTAAATGTAATGGTATATAAACACAGTGGACTTCACGCCGCACTATTTTACAGCGTCGGAAGTGCACAGCTGCCATTTTTTTCACCACCGAATGACAGAACAATCATCAGCTACAGAAACACGCTGCACAGTTCTGTAAGGCGCACGTGACTGTTAACGTAAAGGACACTTTTCTGCGCTACAGTACACGTTCGAGCCTTTGTGTAGCAGTATTGGTTACATCATAGCTCACCACCTTTACCAAACAACTGGGCGCATTGAAGAGGAACCGTTCCATGCTTTATACAGGCTGACGACACTGAATTGGCACCTAACAGGCCTAATGCTGTGGTAATACTTGCATGTGACATTCTGATTCTGAAGGAGCAGTGCCACGTGTTTATTTTCACATGCTCGTCTCCGCCACGTATATGTATAAAACCAGACTGCAGCCAGGTTGTCCTGCTGCGCTGTCACTTTTAGGTGTCATCGATTACACACTAGTTTAATGGCAATGAATATTTGGATACATGGGAATTTACATCCAAAAGGCTACACTGCTGACTCCAAGAACATGATGGCTTCCGATTAATATTCAGTGACTACACTTCTTTTGCATGTGTTAAAGGCTAAGTATAGAATGCCCTTTTTTAATTTTCACACCACAGGAATGTGCTTTTTGTTAACGGAATTTACTCGCATGATATATTGCTGATTAAGCACTTATGAACTTACCACCATAGACAACGCACACCAATGCCAGCGTGCTGCCTTCGTTGAACGGTCCGATGGTGCCTCGGAGTTCGTTTCCTTCTCCGTCTCGTATTACCGGGGGCTCAGGGGGTGCTGCGAGAGAGGCAAAGTAAATAAATATGTATATATGTACTCACAATCAGCTACTGTTGCTGAAAAATAAGGTAATCAGCTACTGTTGCTGAAAAATAAGGTTAACCAAATGAGCTGGAGCTCTTCCCTGTAGATATGATGTGCACTCCCAAACGGCTAAAGGTAATTTTCAATGAAGTTGGCCGTACGCTCGAAGGATCGGTTTCCTTTTCGCGCCATACACTAACCGGAGTTACAGCTGCTCGGTTTAACTGCTCCCAACTCCAGTTCGGGTCCGCTAAGGGCACAGGTGGGCGAGTGCAATCATTTTCTAAGTTGCATATTGGCAGTGCTGCGTGTGGTTACAGGCCGGAAATGCCTGTTGCGACAACAGAATTTCGAAATGTGTAGGCCCTTTTCACAACATTCCCGTGGGCGCCGCCATGTTTAGTCACGCGGGGAGGCGTCCACGCTTTCCCTCGACCGGCCTCCACTGCCTCTGCTTAGAACGGCAATGTACGACACTGGTCCGGCGCAGCCAACCACTGTTTAGGAGTTTGTCCCTGACAATGACTGCGTGAATGGAACCAGACATCGGTGAAATCTTCGGAATGCGTGTAAATGTTCCATGCTGATCTAATTACGCCTTGCCTAAATAATGCCAGCATTGTCGTATGGTCCACGTAATGGAAGACAAAGATGAAACTTCTTTTCCAAGACAAAGTGATACGTACTTCCAGCCGCTGTATCAAACAAGGATTGCTGTGATTCGCTCACCGTTTTCTTTTTACTAAGGAATATATCTCAGGCCAGCCTCTCTGTATTTCGTATCATTAAACTTCTCTCTCTTTACTAACTGCTGATGGCTCGGAAGTTAAGTATTTTCATGTTCTTCTTTTTCATTTTAATTTTTTTCATTTTCGAGCATTTTTTCTTGCGATTTCACTAGATTATACTATTTCTAGGTAATTACTCATGACTGACAATTGCGCTAATTTCGTTTATGCCGCCCTCCGAGTTTAAGACATCTACGATAAAAAGTTTTTGAAAGCTTACAGAAAAGTCAGGATCAGTTGTCGCTCGTTTACCTAGTGGCTCGTGACCAAACGTTCAGGTTTGAACATTCTCACGTAAAACCCGAACTAGAAAATTGTCGCCGTGCTCTTTAACGAGTATACTACTTTTTAATGCATCACTCTGAGTGATAGTGAGCTTCAGTGAATTGGGCTAGCTGGTAATGGAGACCAGACAAGTTGCATTTACAAACGCGAATGAGTGCCTGCTAAATTTTCGCTACTATCTCGCCATGATAGGTTTCAGATAAATTCGGCTTTGATATAAAAGATAATTACAAATTTGTTCCGCTACACCAAAACCTTGGTTTTATTTGGATCTCTAATCGACTTTTTGTTTTGTGGCGGTTGCGCAACAAAACAAGGACGAACAAAATGTGCAGGGACAGCATCTACAGTAAAGCAGCACACCGGCACACTAAAGGGTCCCGCCTCCCATCGGCAGGAGCATGACGCCCGCTACTTCCCTGATCCATTACTCAGTAGAGTTAACAGAACGTCATGAGCGAGTGGCACATCCTTTTCAAAGTTACTCTGTTTTGAAGACAAAACAGTGCGAGCTTATCAGCTTTCTCACAGAGGTAACTGCTAGAATGCCACCGCTGTCAATCCACTTACTAGGAAGAAGTATTCTAAAGCCTGTATGTGTACAACATATTTAGTATTCCTTTCATTTTAGATGTGGACTTTAGCCTCCGGAAACTCTACAGAGGGTTATGAGGAATGCGGAAGTGATGGGGCTCCGTATTCATTTTCACCGTCTGGTGCACTTTAACGTGCACATAAATCCAAATGGAGGAACGTCTCGGCATCCTTCCCCTATCTGAAAGTGCCCGCCCTGACCGGGGAAGAGGTTCTATGTAGGTTTGTAGCACATTAGGTACGACGAGCAAGCCCAAAGGTGCTGCCTGTGTTACTTTTTTCTGACTGTGTTATTTTTCTGACAGTTATCTTTTTCTGACAGTGTTATTTTTTTTCTTCTGTTTCTCCGGTGTTTCCTGCATCACAGAATCTCCATAATTTATTGATCAACTCAATGGCGACAGTACAAGAGCTTACATGTAATGCAATGCAGTGAAACGACTGTTGCGTTAAGACGTACTTGAGCGATGCGCGCGTCGAGCAATAGCAACTAGCGAAAAACATGAAACTTGACTCGCGTCATATTTAGGTAGAATGCTCAAAGGTTGCTTGTGGTAAAAATACCTAAAATACTAAAGAGTAATATGGGGCACATGACGACGTATTGTAGCTCAAATACAAAATCACAAAGGGGACACAGAGACTCATGTCACAGGCAAGACCTGAGCCTGTGTGTCTTCTTTGTGATCGTGCGTTCGTGCTACATTATGCCAAGTATACACCAACCAGCCCAACAACATCTCCCTCTGCTGATTACGGTCCACGTTGCGGAATTTTCATTATGATTCTGTCTCCATGGCTTGGAATAAGTTAACTTCTTTTATGCGTCTTTTTGCTTACAATAGCTTATTTATTGCACTTCCACCAAGCATTTTTGTATTAAACAGGCGTCAGCAATAGTGGTCAATGTAGTGTTACTTCTCGGCTACAGTCAACCACAAGACTTTACGGAATGTGAAATCTGAGAAAAAGCTGTAAAGCTGCGCAGTCTCCTGTAACACAGCGTATAGTATTCGCACCTGCAGCGTGTATATCAGCATATGTGACCAGCATTGCGATGTTCAGTTTTACTGACTTCTGTTACAGACTTCTCGGAAATTGAGCGTGTGAGATCCCCCGGTCCGTAAGCTTTTGTGGTTGACTGTATCTGTGCTGTATTTTGCACTTGTGCGCGGGAGACTAGGAAGTAAACTATGTGTTCATTATTAGAGATAGGTCATCATAATATTGCGGTGTATCCCGCCCGTTCACCCTATGGAAGCCGTGATATGGAAGAAGCAACCGGCAAAGTATAACACGCATTTGCATTACACGCAAATTCAAGTTTGCACCATTTGAAGAAAATCAAGCTCACTCTTTTATTTAATGATCCGTTTATTATTCATTTGTTCCCTGGGGTAGTTTTCTAAGTGAATGCGGTGTTTTCATTTTCCTCCTTGGAACTGTATTCCCTGCAAGCGTATTGCACTACGCCAGATGCCCTTAGTGTTAGCAGGACTTGAACACGTCGGTAAATACGGTATCCGCTCACGCTCAGAATCAGCGAAAGTAAGTACGAGTGGATAAACGAGTAAAAGAAATTTCGTTAGCACGCAGCGTCAGGCATGAAAATAGCAACGGCCGCATTATGCATCACATTTCCGTTGTGCTTAAGGATAACTATGGCATTACCGGGCCAGGCGCTTCGGTCCGAACGTGCCTTACGCAGCAGTACTGCCTCCGATGATGACGTAATCACCGTATTCAAATTATACGGCGGCACAACTTCCTGCTTGTGGTTTCTGCTTTCTAGAGCACTCGCCAAAGGCCTCAGCCTCCTGTTAATTGACTCGGAATGTAGTGCACATTTCAGTGCGTATTGCAATGAGCCTGATGATATCGTTACGGTGGTTGGTTATCAACAACGGCATATTGTACCGACGTAGTTTTCATCCGGACAGTCCTCCCCTTCTCCTTGTCGTCCCTCAACACCTACGTTCAACCGTGCTTCAGGAGCTTCATGACGCCCAAACTGCCGGACACCTTGGGTTTGCTCGCACTTAAGACCACTTGCGCCGCAGCTTCTACTGGCCCGGCCTCGCATGTTCCATACGGCACTATGTAGCTCCTTGCAAGCCCTGTCAACTTCGCAAAAAGCCTGCGACGCTTCCTGCCGGGCACTTACAGCCGATGGACATTCCACCTGAGCAATTCTTTCGCGTGGGTTTGGATCTCCTTGGCCCTTTCCCCGAGTCCAGCTCTGGTAACAGGTGGATTGCTGTAGCTACTGATTATGCGACGCGCTATGCCATCACTCGGGCACTTCCCACGAGCTGCGCAGCCGACGTTGCAGATTTCCTACTCCGGGATATCATTTTAGTACATGGCGCCCCGCGACAGCTCCTTACTGACCGCGGCCGCACTTTCCTCTCCCAAGTCATCGCCAATATCCTACGCTCATGTTCTACCAAGCACAAACTGGCTACCTCCTATCATGCCGGACCAACGGCCTTACTGAGCGACTCAATCGGACCATTACTGACATGTTATCAAAGTACGTTTCACCCGACCACAAGGACTGGGATGTGGCCCTCCCTTATGTCACGTTCGCCTATAATTCACCACGCCACAATACTGCTGGGTACTCCCCCTTTTACTTACTCTTCGGTCGTGACCCTGTATTACCATTGGACACTTCTCTCCCCTTGACACATGATTCAAGAACAGAGTATGCCCGCGATTCCATCGCCCACGCTGACCATGCGCGCCAGCTTGCCCGTACTCGTCTGTTGGCATCGCAGGAATCTCAACGGCACGCTTAAAATCGCCGCCATCGTGACAGCTATTTTTCACCAGGCTCTCTAGTGCTACTTTGGTCCCCTTCCCACCGAGTGGCGCTTTCCGAGAAACTCCTTCCGTGCTACAAAGGTCCTTACCGTGTTCTAGGCCAAGTGACCAAGGTCACTTACGAGATAATCCCCGAGACCTCGATCATGCCACCCGGTTCCACATCACCTGACGTCGTACATGTCTCTCGGCTTAAGCCTTACTATGTCCTCACCAACGGCGCCGTCTGAAGCACCGGGACGGTGCTTTTTCTGCCGGGGGTCGTGTTACGGTGGCAAAAGAAGACAAGGTCGTCAACGTTCAAGACGACGAAGTGGCAACAGCCTCTCGGGATCCTCGGCTGCTTTCTATATTCACCCTGTAAATACACTGTGTAAATAGTTTTATACGTGTGACAATATTCTACCAGCTTTGAATATAAAAAGAAGAAATTTTTGAATACTGGATGCATCTTCCTTCTTTCTTCTTTCATTCCTCACTATTTTGCGATCTTATTGAGCGGGATATCGGTGTGCAATAAAGATGACGTAAGGGGAAGGAGGAGGAGAAAAGAAAGGGAGAAGGCATAGATTTACATGACAAAATAGTCGAAAAGACGGAGGGCACCAGAAGGCACTTGTTCGAAAAGGAGTTTAGTTTTTGATGTTGGTCGCCGATAAATTTAGTGTGTATCTCCCCTTTATCATTGCCCTGTGAATAATGCTAATTTTGTTGGGCAAGCTTTGTTACCGTTCCAAGGAAGGGTGCTCTTTTCTATAAAGCACAGTTGTTAGTCCAGTCGTTGCAGTCTAAATTCCCTTCTCCTATCCTTCATCTTCTTGACTGGATTTTCCTGTAAATCATGTACCAACTGGCCCAGATTTCGCCTATCCGGCAAGGCATAGATGTTACCTAGAAATGTCTCTGGTTGATACGACGCTAAGTATAATAGAAGAGATGCGACCCAAATATAATATAAATACACTGATTTCTTAAGTATAGCCACAGCCACAAGCTACATAGTATAGGTAAATTGGGTAGCTAGTAAAGCGTCAAATGTTTCAAGTGAACCGGACTTCGACAGGTACATGTCGCCCTCTGTATAAATCAGTTTCTGCATTTGCGAAGCGAATAGAACTAGCCATTTTTTTCCGTTTGGAATAATTATGATTTTCTCATGAATGATATGCAGCCTGCTAGATAGACTGAAGATGAAGACATTCACAAAAAGCAAGAAAGTGGTACGAAGCATGATAGTGAGAGCAACTGAAAAGGCTGCACGTCTCCCCACTCGGAGGCAGCCGCAGGGATGAGAGCAACTGACTGCGCGCCATCTTCAGCATGCTTCACGCATTACGGTGGTTTCATCGGGACAACACGCTTTTAAACTAAATTCTTATGACGTCAACGCACTGCTTGTAGTTCAGAAATTGGGCGATTTTTGTGGAATGCAGAAACGATCAACCAAAACGATTTGGCGGTGGACGAGGCATTCGCCGCTACTTCCAAAATCCAGGAGGGTTCACCTGTACGGATTCTCTTAAAAAAAAAATATGCGTATCCCCCACACTGTGAGAATCGGCTTAAGCAAGCTTTCATTGATGATTGCAAAGACTGCTGTTTTTGTAGCCGCCATTTGCGAGTGTGATTGTACATTTTGCTAGCGATTGTATATTTGGCTAGCTAGCAAAGTGCGCTAAATTTCGGCAGAGCATGTTTTTGTGCTGCGGTAATATAATGATATAGTTGTTACGTATTAGCACTTCACGAACGAAAGCACCTGGTATCGTAGGTCAGCCTAGTGTTTCGCCGTGTTCCCTTACTATCCTTCCGAGCTCGTGCACACCATATGTCACACTTGAAGATGGGGAAAGCGAATAACCGACCCTTCTGTCATTCGAGCGTTATGGAGGTCCACGCTGTGACAAGGTGAATTGCACTCACCGACGACGTGGAGCCGCACCGTAGAGTTTCTGCGGGCGCCATCGCGGAACACGGCCGTGCACGTGTAGAGGCCGGCGTCCTCGAAGCGCACGCTGTTCACCTTGAGGCTGGCCGGGTGGCCGATGATGGAGAAGTAGGCCCGCCCCACCCATCCATGGCCCGCTGAACGGTTAACCTGCGCGCACGAACGCACGTGCATAAAAAAAATGAAGGCAGCCTTTTTTGCATGTGCTACCGCACAGAGATGAGCCACTTCGCAAGCTTGCTCAAAAAATTAAATGCAGTCATTCAAAGCATCCCTTAAGTTTACAACTCTATCGAGACACAATTCCTTGACAGCCTTGGTAGCTTAGTGTTTAGGCGTGCAAACCTTTATAAAGACTCATACGAATTCTAAGTAACATCCTCTATGGATTGCAATTCGGGACCGTTTGCCTTGTATTGCCTGCATGAAGTATTGTTTTCTTTACGCAGACGACAATTTAAGCGTCATAAAGAAACATAGCGGTCACGAAGCACGCGCTTCTCGTCACTTTAAAATTTTCGTATGTATATACCGGGCGTTTCAGCTAATTTTAGTCACAATTTAAGAATATGCCAAGGCACTCTAAGACGACGCGACCAAATGCATGTTGCTCACTTTTGTATGTAGTGTGCCACACTATTTTGTATTTTGCTCAATTAGATAACTAGTGAAGATTAGTTAACCAACTTCTGAAGCAACGAAGTTAGACAAAAAAATTCCACCTAGAAAGTTGTAGAATGCTTTGCAAAATGTCCGATTAGACAGTTGCTAACTTTCTATCTATTAAGTATTAGTGTTTTTCAGCGCACTGCGGATGCCCGCGAAGCAGAAAAGATACCACGTGACACACTCGCTTCCGCGCCATGACTGCAGCGCTCCCAAATTGTCCGCGTATGAAAGAACATAGCATCCAGCAGGGAGTGCTGCCGCTTAAAAGGCGGCAGGGCAGTGACGAAAGCGTCGGCTGTGCGACTACGCAGGCGATGTACTTCCCTCGTGGCGGTTCACGATAGCGATAAGCAGACACCGCGGCAACACAACCGGCCAAACGCTATGCTCGTTTGCGCACAGAATGCTAGGGGCAGTGCAGTCACGACCCGCAAGCGGGCATGTCACGTGGTGCTTTTTTTTTCGCATTTAGTGGGCGTCCGCTTTAAGCTGAAAAACACCAATACTGTACAAATAAAGACACAAGCTGTTTACTCAGACGTTTTGCAAGCTGCTCTGCAACTTTCTAATGGGATGTTTTTCCTGGCTTCGTTGCTTCAGAAGTTGCTTAATTAATCTTAACAAATTACCTAATTATGCAAAATACAAAAAATGACGTGACACACTACATACAAAAGGGAGCAACATGCATTTGGCCGCGCCGTCCTAGAGTGCATTGGCACATTTTCAAACGCTGGCTAATAACAGAAACACCCTGTATACTAAACACACTGCGGCTTTACGAGACTGATTGCTATTTTTAATTGTCTAATACTACTGGGAAGGTATTGAGGGCGACTGGCCAATGAGAACGCCTTTCACTTGCTCGGGTCCTGCGCGCGCGCGCGCGCGCGTGCGCTAGCTCACCGCGGCTTTTCTCCGCCTCCCTCCCTCTATCTCACCTTTCTATTCCCTCTTTCCCATTTCCCAGAGTAGGGTAGCCAACCAGACACATTTCTGGTTAACATCCCTGCCTTCTCTGTTTATTTGCTCCTCCTCCCCAGTGGAGTTATCGAACTAAATAGGCGTCTACGAGGTGATGGCGAGTGACATCTTGCCGAAAATAACTGTGCAAACTCATGTTATTGTGACAAATACTTGGCATAATCCGTCTCAGGATGAACAAACGACCTTAATGTGATTAACATTGTGAAGCAGTGTAGCGACACACCATATTGTCATTGCGGAAACGCGTCATGTATCAGGCCGTATGTGCAACCGGGCTCGTTTCTCGCGCCTCTTTCTCGACATGCTACGCCAGCTGGGGGTGCCGCCGCGACTTATCTGGGTGCCTGCTTATCCGAATGTAAATTCCGACAAGAATAATTGAATATTGTGCTGCTTGTGTTCTGATTAGGTGAAGATACGTGCTGCTCAAGAGGTCCACATGCACATCGACACGTCGACACGTACCCAGAGATCCACGCTGCCCCCCCCCCCAAAAAATAAAAAAGAAAAGAAAAGAAAGCTTGACTGAGGAGTGGCACGCACCCAGTTGCACACACCGACTGACCCAAGCTGGCGCGAAAGACGTCCAAAGAGGTTCAACGAATACTGCCACACATACGTCGCTCTGTGCGTCCCAACGGAGGTCGTTTCCTTAGTAGCGCGTGCCTACCTGTAACAAGTTGTTCCCTCGTCCCCCCGTGGCTCCCGTAGCGCCGGCAGCCATGGTGCCCCCCGCGGCTCCGCTGGCGGCGGCCTCCCTGCTGAGCGTCGGATCCGGCCCGAAGTCCACCGTGTAGATGGGCTCGCGGCTCGCGGCCGCCGCGCGGAACCCGTATCCAAGCGAGGATCCCGCGCCACCGGAGCCGTGCGGCTCCCTCTCCGGTGTGTGGTACCAGTGCACAAAGGCCAGCGAGTCGTTGGAGAGCGCGTCCCTCAGGTCGCACGGCAGCTCCGTCTGGTGGCCCTCCCGCACGATCAGCCGCTTGGAAGTGCCTGCGATAAGAGGGTTGACCGGAGGGTTGTAGGCGAAAGCACCGAGAGAAAAGTTGAAGCGATCAAGCAGCATTGTTGCGTAACCGCAGGAATGCGACCGTGGTGAGGGGAATTATGTTCCTGTTTCAGTAGGCTCTGCACGTTGCACATTTTGCCTATGCATTGTAACTTTTTAATGTAACGTGGAAAGGACAGTCCTAGTAAAGGTGCGGACTTAGTGGCGTTATAACTGGTTACGCTGTTGAAACTATCACTCCCTTTACCCTTGTCTTCACCTCCTCTCTTTTAATTCCTCGAGGTATTCGACTGGATGTCTTTCTTATTAACCGCAGAGTCTTTCTTCATTTTTAAACCTTTCTGTCTCTCTCTGTTGGCTTAAAGAGCACATTTTGATGAGACGATAAAGGATCATATTCTCGCACGGTATTAGCTCGGGAATTGTAAGGATTGTTACAAAGTTCAATTATAGTAAAGTAAAGAAATAACGATTTATCGCACGGTTTCTTTTTATTTACATTATTATGAAGTAAGTTTATTTTACTGTAGACAGGTGAACACCTATGCTTTGTGTTTTTGTTGTTAGACTACAGTATAGGAGGCAACAATTCTTTTTACTGTTGTTTTGGGGAATTATCGATACTTTCCTTTTTCTTTGTAAAGTGTGTATAGCGCCGGGGGGCGGTGTAAGTAGGTTATATTAATGGAAGCAGTAGGGCACCATAGAAGCTTTCAAAGCTACGTTTAACACTCACTTTTTAATAAATAGTGTATTTATTGCGCTGTAATATAGTTATGTTCTGCAGAAGTTGATGCAAGCGTAATTTCGTTGTCACCAGGAAACCGGTGTGATGCCCGTGTCCACTTTTACGGAGGCAACATGTGCCAACACAACAAATTATGAAAACAAGCACTGCATTCACGCCCACACGAACGCCAGGTACGTTCGCCGGATGCTGCTGAAGCGATATCCGAAAGCATTGTATCACCGCAACCACCACGTACAATCGCGTCCACGTAAGCACGCCGGTGAGCTGAGACAACCGCTGTGATTAGATCTCTTTATGTACAACCACAACCAAGGTGGCTGTTCTTTCTCAGTTCATCGCTATTCTGCGCCTTCCTGGCGCTCACGAACGTGTGAGTGCCTGGCACATCCCCTGGGATCGGCCATTTAGACGGGACATCCCATCAGATCGTTTCTGATCGACCACACCGGACAATTCGACGGCACCACAGTACACCATATCTTATTCGTGGTAATAAATTTGGAATTGGCGTTGGTAGATAGCCTTTCGGTATTTGCATTTTTTTCACCAGCTTGTTCCCCGGCGGAGTATGCAAACATATGTCGCTTCCATCTTTTGGTGATGTTGCGCCCTAAACGGAGAGACGTTACAATTGTCTGTGCTACGCGGGAAGATGGAAGACCGCTATCCATTGGCTCTAACATGTTTACTGGATTTCTTAAGCAGTTCCTAACATTCTCTCGAATGTCTATCCGTTTTTTACGTTAGTCAATTCCTTGCAATCGATAAGCTTTGCGACACTATCCACGGAACTTCTATCTCGCGGAGTCATTCACCAAGAAACACGAAAAAAAAAAAAAGAAACGCAAGGTGTTTGGCACCACTGTATTGATTTCACTGCCAACCTTGTTCGCCACCTCACTCCTCATTCCCCTATTTTCTTCCTTCTAACCAACCTCTCTGAGCTGAGTAACAGGCAGGAGGATATTACCTCGGACCAAGCTGTCTGTGTTTCCTCAATAAATTATCCTCTCTTTCTTTCTCTTATAACGTCCGCCGATATTCCGCTCGAGACGATTTACCATTGCCTCCTTTAAGCGCATCGCGTGCTTTCGCTTTCTTAAGCTGCATGCGCTATTGCTGGCATTAAGGCATGACCGCGCGGCAGAAACAAATCACTCTGTTTTGAAACACTGGGTGCTGAGCTTAACACATTCCCCCCCCCCCCCCCCAACCCTGACCTCCCCTGCTGCCTTTCACTGCCCGCATGCGCACCAGATGGCCGACTTCCTCGTTGCTTCATGTATCGTCGTGTGTCCACTGAAATTGCGAACGCACATTTCGAACGCACCATCATGGCAGAGTATTACTACTAAGTTTTGCAAAGCAATGAACGGGGTTAGTTGGTAGACACTCATGATGGTATTGCGCTTAGTGTTAAACTGACGGAACTAATGGATGATCATAAGGAACAAAACGCGGACTTATGTGGAGCAAACTAATAACTTGTTTAATGCTGTTAAACAACATGTTTATATACAAGCTGATTGGGTGGTGGGGAGGGGGGAGATATAAAAATATGTTGCAAGTTTACGACCTGTGACGGTGCGGTGGGCCGGCAAAACACCGTTCACTTGCACTCGTTCGGTCTGGCAAACTCGGCCTCAGCTTTGATGAGAATGATGAACGGAGTGCTTACGCACTCAGTTAACAGTAATAAACAAGTTGGTAGTTTCCGCCACGCACGTCCGCGTTTTCTTCCTCATTTTCGTCCATTAGTTCCGCCAGCGTACAACTGAGCGCAATGCAGTCATGTCGTGCTCTTCGATTAACTCGATTCCTGCGTCCCTCCCGGTCTGCCATGCGACGAGTGCCCATTCAAGAAAGTGCGATCCTATCGCGGTAATCCGGCGTGGAAAGAAAACATGCTCCCAAGCAAGCGCCATGAATTCTTGGCCCGGAGAAGACAGCGAACCTAAATGAGAAATTATTGCCCAGATCTGCAGCTATTCCACTACGCTTCGAACCAGCCGTCTCGTTGCGCAATCTTAACCAGCCGGTTTCCGGCGCAAGGTTGATTAAATTACGTTCGCCTCACAAGCGCTGAAAACAGCGGTGTCCACGAGACACGGCTAGCTCATGCATGAATACGCTGCGCCCTCGTAAAACCTCATTAGGCCCTGCTGGCAGAATTTTTTCCTGGTTTGCCTTGTTGCAAAACTCACCACCGCTGAAGGGCTCACACCACGTGGCCGAGTACTTATGCAAGCCGGGTCCTGTCTGACTCGCTACTACATTTATCTCTTCTTCGCTGCATTGCTGCACAACTGTTCTAAGCACCCCAATTTCTGTTGTTCTTGCATTTCGCCCAAAGATCCTTTTGTTACGAAAATCAGAATAGTATACCAGGGCTATAGCCCTCGAGATAAATTAGATTATTCCATACAACGTTCTCCTTGTTGAACTATGCAAAGCACTGGCCTTAAATTTTCTTGAAGCAGGAAGCGTGCCGTTTGCAACAAATACTGAATGTTTCCTCTCTGTAGCTTAGCTACAGCATTTGTAAAAAGTTGCTCACTCAAGCATTCCGGAGTGTCATAGTGACGCTACTTGCTATGTTTTCCAAATTCCTCATTCAACTGCACGAGACATCAATTTCAAATCTGGTGAAAATAGTCGCAGTGTTAAGCGTAATAAGTGGCCAAGCTTTCGTTTTCATGTTATAAATAGAAGCGTTTCAAAGAATCACTGACCCTCATATTTTTTCCTTTTGTTGATGTGTCATTACTGGTTTGGAGTTGGTTTTTCCGGTGTCCTCGGCGAGCTCAACAACTCAACTTTTTTTATATTTAGTCAAAATAAAGAGCAGGTTATGCTACTGTGTGCGATAAGTTCTAAATATGTAGTTTAATTTGCCAATTTACAATAAATGCTATATGAAGGTGAATTCTAGATTTCTAGGTGTGTTTTAGGAGTGCTGCAAAATTTTACCTACTGCCATGAGATAGCTACATAGGCTGCCAAGATCAAACATAGCAAACACGGGCCGACCTCAAGAGTAAATCTGTGTACCAAAGTAAATGCATGTCGATTTGTTACTGTATTTCTTAAATTAGTTGTGTTTCGAAATTTTAGCGCTACTGGTCCAATCAGAAGGGTCACAAACAATTCATGCATTTGCGTCTTCTTTTTCTATTTCTCTGCATTATACGAAGTTTGCCTGGTGTCCACGGTGAACTAAGCAGGGTACCATGTCTCTGATTTGCAAATGTCAGGGCCAGATAATGGGTAACTTGTAACCAAAAATATAAGTTGGTGCGTTTGAAGTGTGGCGTTCGCAATAAATTACTTATGCAAACGCTCTGGAGCGTTATGAGCGTATTTTCTGAGCGGCGCAAGATTTAACTCATTGCCCTTACATAAGTAAAAGCGCCATGAAGATCAAATGTCTGCCCCAATAGTTCGCGAAGTGAAGTGCCTGTGGAAATAATAGAATCTTTTTTAAACAAGTTTCGTTAATCATGTGCTCAAAAGTGTTATGTGAAATTTTACGCGATGTTTCCCAGTGTCTCGAGATTGTCCTATATTGCACAAAACTTTACATTTGGTGACAGTGTGGGGCACGGAAAGGTAATGTGGACGCAAAATGCACAGCGCATCGCTTGATTACTTACTCTGCAATAAAATTCGTAATCAAGCGCTCCAGAGCATACAGGATTAACGTTTACGAGTGGCGTAATATGTTTTAAGCAGCCATTGAATCACTAAAAATGCCACCAAAATTTAAGTTAGAAACAATAAGCGGACTAATGTGGAAAACTTGTGTGCCAAGGTAAATGCGTGTGCATGATATAAAGCTTTTGCAAAACAGGTATTAAAATGTCTTTCCAAATGTCACACTGCCGTTATTAGCTATGTTTCCCAATTCCTGGAAAGAACTCTTGAGTTACACAATCTTCATACTGAAAATAAATGAGGGGCATCTTATGCGCGATGAGTCCCTGCACTTTGACATTACTGGCTTAATTAGGAGCGTTACAAAAGAAGCACAGGTTTATGCATCCTCGTTTTTCAGGTAATTTCATGCATACAAATTTCACTCGCTGCTCTCGTCGAACTAAAGAAGACACCTTGTTTCTGCTTAGTGAAAGTAAGGGCCATGTAATGGGTGATGTGTAGTCAAAGTTAAAAGCACCTGGGTTTATTGCGGCTTTTACAATAAATTACATATGCAAGCGCTACAGAGAATTGAGAGTGTTTTACGAGCGTTCAGAATTTAGCCCGTTTCCCTGGCGGAGCAACAAACGCCACCGAGATCAAATTTAGTGATAATTGAGGAAAGGGTAGGGTGAATTTTCGTGCCAAGGCAGACGCGGGTGAAGTAAATACTGCCATTGCTACAAATTTGAACATGTGTTCAAGTAATACAGTGCTGTTATCAGCTATGCTTCGAAATAATCTGTGATAGCTCTATTTTACACCAAGTTTATACTTACTGCAAAGAGCGATCATGTTGAGTGCAACGTGTGGCAAAACGTTGATTTTCCTCGCCAGATTAGAAGCGTTGCAGAAAATTACTGCACTCTTCATTTTTTCTGCGCATTTTTCCATAAGGCGATGTTTTTTGTACGTTTATAAGGTGGCATCGATGAACTACCATATGCACATAAATCATATTTGTTTAAAGGTAAAGTAAGATTATAGGTAATGTATAAACAAAGTTCGAAGTGTGTGGACAAATTGCAGGCTTTTCCAGTATATTAAGTAGGCAGGCTATCTGGAGTGGAATAGCCGAATTTCAAGTAGAACGCAAAATTCAGCATGATTTCCAGGGGGAACTGTAAACTACATCATCACATCTAGTGAAAAATAAAGCAGAGTGGATAATACCGCCAATATTCTGGCAAAGTAAAATTCGCGTCACTGAAAAACTGCGTTCGTAAAGTTTCTTTGCCAATACACCGAATAGGTTATAGGGTGGTAAGTTTACACACGAAACAGACACGTAGGGGCAACGTTTAAAAGTGTTTGATTTAACTACAGGCAACTGAAATTTTCATCGCAGCTGCTCGAAAGAAGCTGCGATGCTGCGAAGCTGCGAAGCTGCAGACACAAGTCTGCAGCTTTTACTTCTATCTCTTCTCTCAATTTCTTTTCCCCACAGTGTTAAGTAGCCATGCGGTCTGATGTTCTTGTTAACCTCTCTGCCTTTCTGCTGCTTTCTTTCCCTCTTTCATGCTCATAGGAGAAATTTTAATGCATAGTTCTCGCTCTTTACTATGCTGTGAGTAGCAGTTCGCCGGTTTGCACGCAGATTAGCATGTCCAGCCGTTTATACCTAACGTGACCACCGATGCACGATTCTGAACAGATTCTGACAGCGTCTGTTCAGGCCGAGTTCACATTTTGTCGCGCAAATATTTGTCTTATTCTGAAAGGACCAAAGACCGAACATAGCAAGCTTCAAAAAACTTTTGCTCAGCAAACCGCCCAAATCGCGGAAAAATATTTTGAAATCCGTCACGCTCCACTGAGAGAGTGTAAAACGTGGCGAGCTGGTTCATCTTCAGCGCGAAAATACCGGCGACACAAGACAGGGAAATATTCGGGAAAGGCGCTGAACTAACAACTGACTGGTTTATTGCAAACAGGAAGAAAAAAAAGAAGCAGACCTTCAGCGCGCGCACCCTCACGCTACTGGTATTTGTCACATTTTCGCGGAGGCTGATTTCACAATCGTGGAGGTTGACAGATGGGACGGGAATGTAATGTTCATTTTTTTTTTTATTTATGTGGACAGCTTCAATGATTTCACGAGCTTTTTGATCCACGTGCCTGAAGATGACGTGCGTTTTTAAAAAGAAATAGCTTACAGCCACATGAAAAACAATGTGCCCACAGATGTGATGAAGGTGTGCGCTTTAAACTGTTGTTATGCTGGCGTAGAGGGAAAGCAAGGACAGGAAAGGCAGGGAGGTCAACCAGAAGAGCATCCGGTTTGCTACCCTACACTGGCGGATGGGGAAAGGGGAATAGAAAGAGGGGAAAAGGGAGAGAGTAAGCACTGAATGCGTGTGGGAGGCACACTATACAGAGGGACACTATAAACGGTCTCTTAAGCCGGTGCACTTCAAGTATTGCACTAATGCACGAATCGCTTTTCGTGGCAGTGACGGGTGTGGCCACGGTCCGAGTATCTTTGACTCAGTGAACGGTCTTGAGTCCAGTCGGCGCAAAGTCGCCCGCAGAGAGAGGCGTTGTACATCGTAGCGAGGGCAGCTACACAATAGGTGCTCGATGGTTTCCTCGCACCCACAGGAGTTGCACATCGGGCTCTTGGCCCTTCCCAAACGTTAGGAGTATGCCTTCGTGAACGCCACTCTCAGCCACAAACGGCACAGCAAGGTTGTTTCGCCGCGGGAAAGGCTAGATGGCAGTTGTAGCCGTAGCGTGGGGTCCTATTTACGTAATCGGCAATTGAAGGCACTTTAAATCCAGAGATCTTGTGACTTGTTGCGTGGAAGTAGGCAAAGTTCCCTGGCAGCGTCCCACGGTATTAATATATGTATGTATGTATGTATGCGGTCACGATATGTCTGGTGCAGTAATAGGAGCGTAAGTTGCTTCAGAGCCGGCAAAGCATGATTGGACATTTTTTTTTAATTCCAGGAATCGCAAAACTCACTTGAGGCTGTCGCCGGCACCACAGCGGAGATCAAGGCTTCGTCGCCGGTGTAAAAGATGACGGTATGCACTCTAGATGAGCGTTAATCACTCTTGAAAAGGTCGCTTGAGGTCCCTTGGCTGGTATGTAGGCCAAATAATGGTCGGAGATCCTTGACAGATGGCGAATGTGCGCTCTGATATTTCGTTAAGGCAAGGCACCGGTCTGTACAATGTACAATCTTCCACATGACAGTGGGATGTTATGAACAGGTTGCAAATCGATTACGATGGTTAACAAGCACAGGTTTCTCCATGACTGCGTTGTTTTTTTCCCTATCTACTGCCGCACAGGCTCACTGATGTACGGGCGCTGGGGTTTCGACACGAAAATTAGAAAAATTGAACTTTGCCCTTCATCTACTTTTCAGTTAATCAATGTGAATTCAGGAGAATAGGGTTTTGAAAGAACATTTTATTAGTGAAAACTGACTGCCTATTTTTTTACTGTCCTTTTAAAGTAGCAAACGCAATAAGCTTGATACAATGGTAGTGTAATGCTATGCAATTGAAAGTCAGAAATAGATAAATATAAATAGAGTAATCTTACAACGGTGCTACCAACTACCATAATTCGGCCAAAGCAGACAATGCGCATGATAAATCTTGTCATTTCTCAAGGACGTTGGTCCAATTCGTTTATAGCTTAAGTCAGACAATCACACCATTAGTCACCATCCCACTACCTGTATACCTCAAGCTTCTGCCTGTGCAAATATGCCGGTCGAACACCTCACCTACACCAAACAATCTTCATCCTTGCTGTGTCTGCAATACCTCATCAATAAATATTCAAAAAAGTATCGCCACATATGGACAGAACATCGATTGACAATTTCACATTGGTACTTTTGCGAAAAAAATATTTCTTCGATATCCGTGTTGTAAAGCACTTAGGAGTCGAAAATATTTTGCAAGAATGTTTATTGTATTTCTGTACAAAGCCATGGGCAGGTTAGCGTACGGATGAATTAAGCATTCCATCTAATCAAGCTTCAAGTTGACCCTTGGTATACTTGCGCAGCATGTAAAGACAGTTGTTATGTTGATTTATATATGTCATAATTTATAAATTCTTATGCCAGTCGTATGGTGTGTAAGTTGTTTTCAATGACAGTCACAGAGAGCAAAGCTTTTCGTCGCCTATAATATCTGACATTTATTTTTTTTGTCTATCACCACTCAATCCCGGTATACGTTAAAGCCGACTTGTACATCTTACATGATCCAGCCACATAAAACGCTGTATTTGAACGTAGGGCCCCTATAGCGGCTCAATGCACACGAATACTGTGTGAAGCTTTTCGTCAATACTGCCGCTTTTGAAAAGGAACACGACCCACGTGGACGGGTTTTGTCAGGCGATCCAATGCTGCGAACGGAGGCAGCTTTTCTTCATCACCGTCCTTTGCACTTGGTCTAAAGGAGCGCGAGAGTCATGCAACACCCAAACTTTCACCGAACGCTTCCTGTTAATCGTTCTTCAGTTTAAAGTGCCACCCAATGTCTTGCTTTTCTGGAGCTGGGAAGGACGCCATTGCGCGTTTTTAAACAATTAGCATGCAACCATCATTCTATAATAGGCCCGAAACGACGAGTACATTTCGAAACGTAAAGAATGTTTACGCTACTAAACTTCGCCAGCATTGAAGAGAGGGTTTGAAACTGTGATATGCATAAGTGCAGGAGCACGGAAGACAAGGAGCTACATATCTTTTGTTTATTCGAAAAGTGCATTCTAAACATGTTACTACAGATGTTGTCTCATTGTTCAGGCACAACTACGGTGTCACGACAAGCTTTCTTCATATCCATAATCTTGGTTGTTTTGATAGCTTTTTTGTAGTATTACATTTACAACAATGTCATAACTTTCAGAATACTACTACCATTGTATCTTTGCAGAACATTTAGGGCTTCACAAATGGTTGTCCAAAGATCTACAATTTGCTCCTCCGAAAATTGCAGAACAGCTTGTTGAGCAACGAATCTGCGAGAACACTGAAACCTAAACAGAGCCTTGCAAAAGGTGCAACTGGTCCTGAAGCGGAAGCACTACCGTGCTGTTCTCGCACGGTGTACGTACTTTGTATCACAGATGTACACAGCCATAATGTGAATTCAACGTGCAACACATTCTGTTTTTCTTTTTTTTTCAAATGATTGCCACCGCATGAGGCATGGGCGTGTTCACTTAGGCTCAACAACGCAAAAGCCTTCTTTCAAGGAAGAACTCCGAACGCTAACGCCACCGCGGTGTGTGTAGGGAAAAAAACGAAATGCTGTATCTGCATGCATTAGGGAAACGCGCGCAGATGTCGTTGTTCCCATTTGTGGATCGATGCCGTGCCGCAAGATTTTAGATAGGCGGACGAAGCGAATCTTTGGGTGTGGCTACAAGCTTGGCACAAACCCTGCACTTTATATCTCGCAACTTAACGCACTCATACGAGATAAGGAAGATAAAAACAAAGCGCGTGCAACAACAATATGGCCGCTGTTGTAAAATAGCTAAAGGAAAATAGTCGAGCACGCTTCTTTGCCTCAACAAAAGTTTCTCTTCTAAAACGTGCATTATTGAGGCATATGAAAGCGCATGACACCTAGTGGGCGCCAGTATGCGCTTGAATGAAAAGCCGGTAATTTTTGGTTGTTTTATTAGCGCCCCATTAAAAACAGCGAAAGCAAGTGAGGCTTGTGTGGCGATCCAATATGTAAAATAAGCTACACAATTCCCTTCTCTAAGGGCAGTATCTTATGAGTTAGGTCAATCTTTTTCAGAATCCCCACAGAGCGTAAGAAACGTGTCTAAATTAAGAAAGATTTGGATCCGAATACAAGATTGCCCAAATTAAAATTTTTCATTGCTGCATTTCGCGTCTTTCACTTGTCCAAATTTATTTAACTAACATAGAAAATTAATATAATCTAACAGTCACTTGTCAGTATAGCACTATGCTAGCTTAGAAAAAACGAGGCACTATGTGCGTTAGCGTTTCAGGAGACCGAATTGATCACTGGTAGCGCTAGTGTTTTGACGTTGCGATTAACATCTGCAATACAGGAGACACGAAAGGGTGGTGACGCCCGTAGGCGTCACTTGCCGTCGTAAATAACGTTTCTCCACAGCGGCACGCCAGGCATTACACTGACCCCAGAAGTCCTCAAAGCGCCTGGAAGACAACAATCGGCTAAGTGGGCTAAAGTACTAAGTGCTTAGTATACTTCAACGGAGGGATAAGTCCGATCTGGCTTATTCCCACTGATGATCATTGGTTCATGCTTGCATGCTGCTCTACAGCTTACAAACAAAGGCACAAATGAAACTAACATGAAGGTTCACAGAAAGTATAATCTAAAGCAGGCAATATTTTTGTCGCACGTACCGCAGTTACCAGCGCCAAGCACTTAGACGCATGTCAACACGGACACCGATCGTGATTTCAACTTTTCTGGCTGCACCGAAACACTGGAGAAAACCTTGTTAACCATGCGAACAACGGCTTGTCGGTGGGAAGTCGCGTTGTGCCAATTACTGCAGAAACCGTATTCTTCAAAAACGGCGTGCGCAACCTGTAATTCACGTGGCATAGTAAAATGGGACGTAACGCTCACTCCAGATACGGAAAGCTATCGAATCAGGACGCGCAAAACTAGGCACGAAACCAAACAGTCCAGTTACGATTTTTCATAGTGAGATTCAGAATAAATGTATTTACTCTCTGCGGGGATGTACAGCGCACGAGTAATTACATAAAACTTCTAAAAGTTGGTCGACCTTTCGACGTCGAGGCAGCACGGAAAGGTACATTAATGTCTCACTGCTTGTACATACACACTAAACATTTTAACACCCTTAAGGGTGTAAATCAGTTTGTCGCCAGACGAACACCCTAAGGGTGCTGTTGTCTACACCCTACAGTTGGGGTGCCACTATAGCACCCTAAAGGAAGGGTGTCCAGCAAAATAAATTTAGGGTGTAAGGGTGCTCGTCCAAATTAACACCCATCTGTGTGGGTGTTGGAAGGGTGTACACCCTTTTATTTCTAGCGTGTATGGAAGGCAGATTCGGCAGTACACGCCTTCAATTACTACTATGTACAGCGATCCTCGTGCAACTATTGCGTGTGCCAGAAGGTTCAAGTTCGGCTACCAAACGCACTGTCGAACAGCCGGCCTTGAAGCTTCGATGGGCATACACAACACCTATACGTGTGGATCACATTACATATTAGTAATTCATGGTGTATATTGGAAAACCTGTCTTCGCTGCACAAATACAACCTAGCAAACTTGACACTTTTGAGCATGTATATCAACACCAAGGTTATCACGATTTCCATATCCAAATAATATGCAACACAGACTGGTAAGATATATGCTGCATTTTCAAGAAAACGCAAATATATTTATTGCATGCTGCAATACAGAGTACAACATATACATAAATCACATGAAATATAAACATGCACAATCACCAAACACATCGGTAAGTACAAGAACATGTACATTCCCCACAAAGGTACCTAAAATATATGTATTGATCAAATCTGTTATTAGAGAAGAAACTATGTATAGCGGCACTGAAAGAGCCTGGGTTGATTCGCAGTGTTTTGGGCCACATAAAGGAATAAATTTTTAGTATTAGGCTCCAGTGAACGAAAATTCAAGTTTTGATGCCTTAAAAAAAGGCATATTGCAAAGGTGAATTAGGGAAGCAATTGAAATGCAGAGCAAATGCACAAGAAAGGCACGTGTTATTTTGTACACTAATGTAATCGCAAAGCATTATGAAAAGTTTGGAAAGTCTATGTAAAGCATAACTGGCCAACATTTTTCAGACTGAAACAATACTTTCCAAGCATAGACATGCTTTAAGTGAGGTTTATGCCAGAAGCCTTATTGCTAATTTTCTATTTCCAACAAGATTACTTGAGCACAAAAAATACGTAGAATTTTTTAGTGCCTACATAGTTTGTCCTCTTTTGTGAAACGAGAGTTCTCTGGGCTAAAGGTGCTGTGTAGCGGTTTTTCTAACTACAATACCAGTTTCTATAAATTTTTGTTTTGTAACTCTAAGGCACTGGTACATATACAATATGTAGTTTGAAAATAGCTTCTTTTCTTACTATAAATCAAAAGAGTGCATATTCCACATCTACTAGTGCCTGGGTGCAAAGTGCAGTAGGAGGCCTGATAAAAACAAACCACTGTTGATTAAACGATTTTGCTGAGCACAAAATGTGGACAGTGTTTTAAAATACATAGTAAATTTCTAAATTATTTGCACTTAGATGCAGTAATTCAAGATTAAGGCATGCTATAGCATGTGAGCATGCAAATTAGCAAATATGGTTTAATAAATTAGCCATACTCTGGTTACTAAAAGAACACAGGCATAGGCAGTCATGCAAAAGTTCAAGTTAAATATCACACTGTTAACATTTGCCAGCAAATGGCCGTATCAAACATTATAATTATACTGAACAAGGGTAGTTTCTTGGGATAGTTTGCAATTAATGAGATAAAATTACGTACAGCTTGAATGACAAGAACTGCGAGAGATGACAGACTGCGCTGACTTCCAACAATATTTAATTATGTTGCCACATCATGTGTATTTGTACAAAAGCGGGCATGCGCAGAATATGAGTCACAAGGGGTGTCTAACAGCAAGTGACTGTACTAAGAACATCGCCCTTTGAAAAAAATAAACATTATAATTTCTATCTGTTGAGATACAAGACTTCACTAGGAGTCAGCACGATAGAGGGGTCACTAACGCACACACTAACCAGTTTTCTAGTGAAATCTGCTTCTATAGTTTCCCGGATGACCTGTGTCTCGCTAAAGCTTCCGTACCTTCAAAGAGGGGCAAGCAGCCGCAGTCCCAGCAATGGATGCCGAAGTGGCCTTGAATAGTGTTATGGACGTTGTTATCGTGCTCTCCTAAATGATTGTTTAGGCGCCTGCCTGTCTGTCCAACAAAGTCAAATGAGATATTGTAAAGCTTTGCCTCCTTAACAGCCTCAATAAATCTTGCTCACACGAGATGCAACATAGCGTTGCTGCACAGGCTGATTGCCTTTCTTGGGTTGGCTACCCTTTGGCCTTAATTTCAGGCATAGCGGAACAGCTTCTGAAGTGCACAAAACATGATGAGCGCGCTCGGTCAAGGAACCAGCCGGTTGAAAGACACAGGTTTGCAGTGCTACCGTATGTTCATGATGTCTCCCATAGGCTAAAAAAGATTAGGGAACCTACAGAAATCGCAGTCCTTTTCTCAGCCCCGGAAAAGCTGGCAAGGCTCTGTAAGTGTGTAAACGCGCCTGAATCACGTCAGAGTTGTTGCTCTGCCGGGCACAGAAAACGTTTTGCGATGTGTGCAACGAATGTGGTTTCCCAAATTCCCATTTTGAGGCAGTAAATATATTGGACAGATAGGCAGGCGCCTAAATGATCGTTTAAGAGAGCACTATAACAACGTCAATAACACTGTTCAAGGCCACTTGGGCATTCATTGCCGGGACTGCGGCTGCATGCCCCTCTTTAAGATACGGAAGTTTCAGCGAGACACAGCTCACCCGGTAAATTATTGAAGCTGATTTCACCAGAAAACTGGGTAGTGTGTGCGTTAGTGGCCCCTCTATCACGCTGACCCCTAGTGAAATTTCGTATCTAAACAGATAGAAATTGTGATGTTTTTTTTTTCAAGTGACCATGTTCTTTTTACAATGACTTGCTGTTAGAACACCCCTTGCGACTGGCTTTCATTTTCTGCGCATGACCCCTCTGTGTATACACACACGATGTGGCAACGCAATAAAATATTGTTGAAAGTCAGTGGAGTGTGTCTCTCGCAGTCCTTGTCCTTCACGCTGTACGTCATTTTTTATACTGAACAGCCAATATTGATTCAAAATTAGAAAAATATAGTACACATCTGAGCTGCAAAAATGCAAGTGATGCAGCAAATGGCCTTTAGCTTTCCAAAAGAAAAAGAAATGTTCACGGTTAACCACGAGGTGCAGGGACTCCATTCTCTGAGCATCTTGACCAATAAATGCAGCGCATGGCATTGCTGGAATCTTGCATCCTGCATTAGCAAAATAAGAAGAGAATCATGAGAATTCAGCCCGTGCAATTACACACGTACTTTGCGGAAAAATGACAATTAATGTGACTGGGCAGAATGCACCGCTCAGGCAACTGGGCAAGACAAGTGAAAGGTAGGAGAAGTTTCTATTTTGCAAATTAAGGAATTGCATGTTACTGTGAATGCTAAACCACTATGTCATTGTGAACACAAGGTACATACAGCAGCAAAAACATAAATTTACAGTAGCCTTTTCACCATAGAAAATAAGAGTGAATAAAGTTTAAAGACTACCAATGACATCTCTCAACAACAGACATTTGTCCAAGAGTGTGTATGTGACCTTAATACAAAATTGACATTATGAAATCTGCAATATATCTGCATTACACTTTATAAGTACTGCAGGTGAGAAGCTTACGGGATATGGCACATTAAGAGTTAAATGCACAAGGCATTAAAAAATGACTGTTTTTACACAACATTATTACACTAGGAGACAAAGAGAACTGTTTTACAGAGTGTGCACACAAAATGAAAATGAGGGAATCGCCACTGGCATTCTCATTTGCCCTCAAATACATGCATCCAGCCCAACAATATCCAACTCTACAATGCAGTTTATTAGACACTTTCTGCATCCTAAAATTTATCGTGTATTTCTTATTTATTAATTTAGTAAGAATGGGCATTTTGGCATACTTTCCTCGAAAATTTAGCATGTGTGATCAACTATTTTTCTTAGAGCACGCCCCCTTCTTTCAATGGGTTAGCTTGGCAATGCACTGACAAGTAGTATTCCCTTATTTAAACTTATGATCCTTCCACATGCTCCCACTTCATGCTCTAAACTGTGATGCCACTCCGATGCAGTTTATGTTAATCTGTGACTATTTACATGGTCCTTCTTTCTGTAGCCTCTCAACTAGAGCCTGAAATTTCTTGTCTCCTAGAACAATCATTTTTCTTGCCCAAAACATATTGCACGGTTACCCCTCATAGGGGGTGGGGGGGTGTACTGTATATGAGTTTTCACATATTCAATGAACCTCAGAGACACAACCATTTCTCATCCTGTGTTGCTACTACCCGCATTAGTCACAATGGTTGTTAATTGGCTACCTGCCCTCTCTCGCTTAAAAGTACATTTTGCATGTGGAAAATAACCACAAGCATCACATTTCATTGAATGAGTGCTCCTGTGCATGTTTTTTTTTCCGTCCTGTAATGGCTAAGTTCAACATGGTCAAGTTGTTTGAAAACTGTCTAGCCTCAACCAATACTTTGTGTAGTTTCAAAATTATGATACATTCATTTTTCAAAACTTGTCCCAAATTCAGCACGAGACATTTTCATGATGCAAATGAGGTAAGGTTGTGCTCAGAGACTATGATAGGCCTGCTATATCCTGCAAAACTATGTGAAATGAAATATGCTTGCAATTTTCGTGAGCAGCTAGCTCAGTACAATTAGGCACATTACCTGCGGAAACGTTTTTTTAACGCTCTCGAGAGGTCCTGGTTTCTTGTAATTTCTTCAAATCCCTTGCAGTCTAGATTGCAATCCGGTGCATTTTGATTTTGATATTGTATTCAAAATAAAAACAGCTGAAATTTCAAGGTTTTGATAATTATATGGGAATAAATTAACGGTAGAAGAGTGTAATGCAATGAGCAAATAACAAGCTCATTGCAGAGAGTAAACAAATATTCCTTTCCTGCAAATAAATTAGTAGCAGGAAGGTCATACGAAATTAGCAGTGAATGCACAATAAAGAATATGATGCTACAATGCCCCGGCATTCTGTGAATATTCTTGCACAAAGAAAATCCTCATTATGAAAGACCATCAAGAAAATGCAAATGTATACTTTGGATCAGCAGTCATACCTGCAGTATGGACTGTACCATCGGCAATATTTACAACCACACACAACTGCACATCATATCAAGCTTAGGCGGCCAAGGAGCCTGAGTTTTAAATTATAACGACTTATTATATTACACTACACAACTATATCTACTTACAATGTTGTCTTCTCAACCGCTTTCAAGAAGACATTAACCATCTGTCTGAAGGCGAACGCAAGTGGCTTGCTCTTGATGGGGGGCGCCAAGGCTGGGCATTGTGAAATTGCTGCTACCATCTGCATGACCTGCGAGAAACGACGCTCTAAGTACAAGATAAACAAATGCTATTAGAGCAAAAGACAAGATCATTGGCAATGAGCCTCGTTTTGGTTTGAACGAGAAAAGCCAAGAATATGGACTTTGTGCTGCTTACTGAAGAAGCAAGCCTCCTTCCAGATGTTGCAGTCATGCATTAAGATTGTCACACAGCTGCATGCTTGTATGCTGCTGTCGCCAGTACGCCAGTATGCTTTGAAGTTTATTATTTCAATTTAAATTGATTATTGTGTTTTCTTGCCAATTCTTGGCAAACAGACCAGCAATGAAATAGCTCACTTACACACATACTCCCTTTTGAGGAGAGAATTCACACACACGCACGCATGCATGGGCGCACACACACACACACGCACACACATGCTTCTACAATATGAGCAGCTTCCTGTGCTTGACACACATACATTTTTTTTTATCCTGTGTCACTCCTACTGCTAAGGCATAAAAAATCCTTTGTGTTACCAACCCCAAACTCCTCAACCTACACCACCAGCTTAAACACTTTCTCGAGAGCCAGGACAAGCCTTCTAGCTTCCCCAGTGCTCCAAACTGTAGTTACGAATTTCAATAGGGCTATAGGCGACAGCTCTCGAAGGGCATGCAAATTCCTCGGAGACCTAAAGCTTGTATATGATACCTCTAAAGCACAACGCTTCAAATTTTCAAAATTCATTAAAGCTCCTGAAGACAATTGTTATATACGTAGAACGTCTCGAATAACCTGCCGCTAACAATTTCAGCGGTTGTCTGCATCAAAAGAAATGTGGGCTAATGGGAAATCCACGTCTTTAAAACACACTACCAGATTTCTTAATCATTTATTTATGCTCTGGATGTACCGTTCCTTTCACAATAAAAAACAAGGCTATTGATTTATCAGTGCATGGGAGGAAAAAGGACGAAACGTATACTTGGCGCCTTCCCACTGGTCCTCCCGAGAAACGGCGCCTCTACAGCAGTTGTCCAGGGTGGCTTGAAACCAAACTCGGCTTTCAGGCGGGAACATTCGCTGCACCAAATCGGAAGAGTTTTATTGCGAGTAAAACTCTACCGGCCTCATGCAATACACACGCACGCACACAAAACGCACCCACACGCACACACAAGTATACGCACTCTCAAAGCGCAGACACAAAAGCGCGCACGCGCACATTGATGAACACAAACAAGCACACATACATGCATGCAGGCAGACACGCTAACACGTGCACGCACACACAGCGACCCACAGACAACACACTCACAAAACACGTACGCACTAGACACGCGCAAACACGCCGGCCCATACAAACCGGCATGTACTGAACGCGCGAGCGCGCGCGCGCACACACACACACACACACACACACACACACACACACAGCGAGCCGAGCGCACGCACGCACACACACACAAAGCGAGCTGAGCTGAGCGCACACACGCACGCACGCACACACAAATCAAGCCGAGCGCGAGCACGCGCACACGCACAGACAAAGCGAGCCGAAAAAATGCTGAAGGCGTCCGGCAAGCAGCAACAGCAGCACGCGACCGCATCAGGGAGAACCAATACCGCGCCGGTTCCTTCGAAAGGTGGCTAGGCCAGTCCTTTTTCTACGCGGCGCAAAAGTGGTCGACCACATTTAACTGAAGTGCGAACGACCGTATTACAAGCAGCCGCGCTGAACGCACAAGAGAATCACATCAATGAACGTTCAAGCGCTGAGAAACAAAGCGTAACTATGCAGGCGCACCACGCCCGATGTAGATTTGACAAACATTAGTCACACGGGACGCGATCGAGGTAGTTAACTTGCCCTAGTAGGAGTGCAGCTGCTCTTGCTCTTACATTAGCGAATTATGAATTATGCTACGAGATCACAGTGAGATATTTCTAAAGCGAACAAAACAAATACCAAATAAACGGGCACTTGCCTGAAAGTTTCCATCATGCCAGTATTACCGACCGGGCACGTTGCAACTTCTCGTTTCAGCCTTCGTGGATCCATCTTCCAGTGCGTACGAACGCTTTGCTTTGAAGTGGGGCACGAGTAATACACAAAGCATGGGCCACATCTTCTTCTACCCCGCGCGCAAAACTAATCACACGTTTAAAATTACTTCGCACAGCGCGCGACGCGAACGCACGCGAAAACGAGCATGATGGCGCAGCTTCCGCCTTCCCGTCCTGCCGCGCGCCGAAGTGATGGTACAGCGTCGGCCGTCACTTCCGGTCGCTTTTCATTGGTCATGGGGTGGCCGCGCAAATTGAACGTTTATTCTGACAGGTTTGCTTGCTCGCATGGCCGCCTGTTCGTTGTGGTCTCTAACTAGAGCGGTGAGGCGGGTAGTTACTACTACGTTTCGTGCGGGGCATTTTATTTTGGGGTGGGGGGCGCAGTCTGTGCTGCATCACTGAGGGTACAGTACACAAATCGGGACCGTGAGCGAGACGATCGGCGCTCTTCTGCTGGTGCGATTAGATTATTCGCTGCGTCCGAACGAAGCAACTTTGCGAGGTCACAGCGTAGTTTCAGCGATATCATGGCTCGATAAAGACGCTCACATCTTGGTCGTGCGACAGCGACGCGTAAACATTCATGAGGAGACTGAAGACTGCGTTTGCAAGTGCGTATGCTCTGGATAAGAAATTACAGCTTTGACGACACCAGCCCTTAATATATAGGCTCAGCCTTACAAGCTGTATTTGAGGATGCACTTAGAAAGCAGATCAGTAGCTTAGTAAGCCTCTGAATGAATTAGGCAAGGTACGTGGAAATTCGGGTTTGAGAACTTCCAACGTGATCTCGCCTCTATAAGTCTTCTTTATGGATTCACCATGCAAATTGTATGTTGATGCCATTGTACAGCAGAGGCTCGTCCAACAGCACGTCCCTGTTTGTTCAGCAATGTATCCAAACAGCTTCTTCCATTTCACCACTTTTTGTTGGGCTATTAAGGGCACCGAAATATTAGTGCAGAATTGCGCAAGTTGCTCTCGTGTCTTCGCTCTGCTACTGCAGTTTTTCTAGAAGTGTTTAATTGCATGTTAATATTCCTGTGAGCACGAAAAATAATGATAATGGAATTGTAAGTGAAAGGGCGTTCTTTTTCTGGATGATACATTTTTGGAGTGGCCGTCATGCCAGTAAAATCAGAATCCTTGAAGAAATATCGACAGTCACTTAGGAATGGGAAAACTTAATCGCTTCACGCATCTACACTTGCAATTGTCACGTGACCATAATACGTTAGTTCATACATTGTCACGTGTTCTTCACAATACTACCTTAATCTCCCGTAATCCACCGTGCTATAGTTTGTACGAACCTTAATGCAATTTATTCCACCCTTATTCACATTATTTCACATTATTTACCCATAATTGCTCATACTTAACGTTGTTGTATTTACTACCTTCTGTATCACTACTGACGTCATACAAGACGGTAATGACTTCACATTTTATTTATTTATTATATACATTCAAGGCCTAGTAGGCACAACAGAAAGAAGTGGTGAAAATATGCAATAATTGCATTGCAGCGCAAAAATAGAAAATCAAACCATAAGATAATTTGAACGGTGACCTTGAATTAGTGGTGTCACAAATTGAGACTGTTGAGGCGGGAAGGCGGTTGCATTCAGTGGCTGTTCTTGGCAAAAAGGAAGAATGGCACATCAATTTTGTGTTGATGGTCGATGCGAGACGAGAACTTGGTGTGGTGAAAAGATTTTCTTTACGGGAAGGGTTAAATTAGCATATTCTATGAAAAAGACAGAGACGAAAGTATTTGCGACGTAACCAAAGGTCAGGTTCACCTAGTGTTCTTTTCATGGACGTGACGCTAGAATGAAGTGAATAATTTGAGAGAATAAAACGGGCGGCGCGGTTCTGAATGTTTCTGAATGCTTTCAAGGGAAATGACAAGATTGGCATGAGCAGGGTACCGTATGAATTGTTGTTGCGGAGAACGCCACCTTTCCTACCTGAAAGGCCATGAAACGCTTTCGCATTAAAATGCAATACATACACACATTGCTCAATGCGTGGACGTGTACACGTTACTCAGATTTATGCATCAACACGTTCAACACCCTTCAGGCGTCGATTTAACACCCTTCTTTGAGCAAAGTCACACCTTATGTGTGGTATCCACCCTTGTGATAAGGTGCTTTGGCCGAAAAGGGTGCTAAAAGGGTGTGGGCATGGGTGTAAATGCCGAAAGCACCCCTATTAACACCCATAAGGGTGTAAAAATGTTTAGTGTGTACGGCGCAGAATGATGCAAGTTCGATGCACACAGAGCTAATCTATACCGGCATAAAAAGTAAAACGTGCGCACTTGATTTCACGGAGTTAATTTAATACCGACGCCATTGGCGGCTGATTTGGCCGGTGTAGGGGTGAAAAGTGCAAGCCATCACGAATGAGGCACCGCGTATCTTGCATGCGTATAAGTCCCCTGTCCACGATGCTCGTCAGTCATGGCGTTCCTATCTTGCGGAAACCACCTCAAAAAAGTATGGATACCCATGCGCTTCCCTCATTGCAGTGGTAATGACCCGGGAGCCCCTCCTTCCCTTTGCCCTTACGGATAGCCCATCTGCCAGATCTTTACGCTTCCCTTAATACACACAACGTAATTTTTTTTCTCTGTCACACGGGTTTTGATCATGCTTCATGTTTTTCCTTAAGTCACCTTTGAGCGATGTTTTGGTCATCCTTATCCTATTAAATGACATTCGTTCCATGCTGTGCACGGAAAATAAAGGAAATAACAAAATAAATTAAAGCAGACGACGAGTGTGCAGCGGGCAAAAAAAAAAAAAAAGATTCACGACACTTTCTTGTAAATATTTTTTTGGAAATCATTAGCCTTGCTGCTGAGAGAACGAAAATTGCAGTTCGGGCAAATCTCACAATTCCTTTCTGTTATTAGTTTCTCTTCATCCTTGCGCACCCACACGACCATCTATTTTACCGATCATTCTCGCTGCCTCGTTTTAATCACGGGCAGCCCATTTTACCCCCACGGACCTCATAATGAACGGAAAAAATTATACTGAATTCTCCTTGGGAGTGCCGTTAATAGATGTCGACGCCCAAGAATCCGATAATGATATCAGCGAAGGAAAATAAAGGAAGCCTAGTTGCAAAACGAAAGAACTTGGAATTACCACCGAACTCAGTCGGCCAGGCCGTCCGTCATCAAAGAATATGCACCGAACTTACTGGTACGGTAACCAAGTGAATGTTTTTTATGTATATGTTTATCTGCTCGTGTTGTTATGATTCACACTGTTTGTTCCAGGCAATACGAATAAAAATTTTGCTCCGACAAAGGTCATCACTCTGATGGAAATGCTAAGACAGACACCCCCCAGTGCTGTTCCACGACTCCCTAAAGTCTTGGAATGAAACTACCCTAATTCCTTGCTCTGACCACAACTCCAAATATATCTTCTACGGCAATCAGTCGCTGAAATCTAGAGAAACGAACTGAACATCTCCGTCTTGGCTAATCGATTTCACGCGGCTGGGCAAAAAGATCCGCAACAGAAAGGACAGGGTTTCAGCAGAGTGTCGGTGAAGCCAAAGGTGACCATAAAAAAATCTTCACGCGTGCTTTTGTCAACAGGGCAGTATGCTGCGACGGAAAGAAAAATAACATGTTCGCCATTGGAAGAAAGAAGAGAGAGCCGTGCCTGGTCGTTGACCAGGGCCGAATGAGCGAGACTAGGAGAGGAGGAATGAGCCAACAGATAAGCGCTCGTGAAAAATGCAAAGCAGAAAATGCTTGGCACTGCTGAAGGTTTGGCAAAATTTTTACTGAAACAGGGTTTGGTGATAGCTTCTTAGTAACAAGTGCAGCAGCAATTGTAGCCTTGTCACTAAGCCAGCACGCGTCCTTTCGTTGTACGACTGCACGATACTAGTCAGCGCATATTTCCCGAGTGTTACAAGAGAATTGGATAGCCGTTTATATATTATCGGTAATTCAATACTGTTTCCTGTCCTTCTTTTTCTGAATATATGATTATGTATGCTCCCGAGCAGCTAAGCTGTCAAAGCGAAAAAAAACACGTTTCGAAAGCCAGGGGAACTCGTATTTCCATGTTTTTTTTTTGTGACTGGCTTTACTCAACAATAAACTACAAAAAAACGTAGACGTTTCGCCATATATGCACGTTGGCATCGTCAGTACAGAAATGGCAACAAATGGGAGAATGCAGAGCACAAACGCGCACCGAATTATGCGGACTGGACAATTATCACCATTTGTTTTATGTATTTACGAAGAAATAAGGAATATACACCATCCAGGAACGAACCGCGAAAGCCGAAGAGCCACAAGAAAATGCCTCATAACCGCAGTTCGCATTGAATTACTGTAATCAAAAGCGACCGAAGTTTCTGTTTCATAAAGTTCTAGGGGTGTAAGTCATAAGTTCATATGTTTCGTATCTTTTTCTCAATAAAGTATGTAGTTCTGATCTGGTGCGTCCATTCGTATCCCTTCCGTTGCCGCTGTTTTCGCTATAGCACCTTTACAAACTCGCCCAGTACACGATCCTTGTTTAGGGCTAAAAAATTATTTGCTGTACTTCCGTCACCTTAGTGGCCCGTGCTCATCCGTTTAATGTGGACGCCTTAGTTTCGTTTCTGTTTTTTACCCTAATTTTTTACGCTGAATTAAAAGTTTGTAATTGCGTTTCCTGTGTTCGTCATTTGCGCACGTCATCGTAGTCGTGTCAGCGTGAAGCCACCGCCTCATACTCAGTTTGACCTTCACTCGATGGCGAATAACCACAAAACATTTCCCACGAACACCAAAGCTGGGTTTAAAAGCTTTCCTCTTGGCGGTTATGTGCAGGTCGGGGCAGAACGTCCTACCTTAGCGGCCGACAAACATTGGCACTTCAAAATTTGTGCAAGCTTTCTGTAGCTTACTGCATGTGAGAGTAGTGGCAACAGTGCAAGCATTCTGAGGATGAGCAAGTAATGCTGCACTCAACAAATACGACGACCTTTGCATTGCATACAAATTGCCCTTGTTTAGGTGATAGTGTCTTCTGTAAGAAAACACGCAGCTGTCACAGAAAATTTGTTTAGAGCCGATTGGATCAGTTAAGTCTGCAGATTAAAGTTCACAATATTATTTGCCTCTTACCAGCCGCTTCGCTGTAGACAGGTTCTGATCTCGCCTCGTTTGTAACTTTCTCATTAGAGATAAATTGTTCGATAATAGGTTTCGAACCAGGGATCCCATACATCAATATTCCTAATGCAAAGATATTGGTACCCGCCGTGGTTGCTCAGTGGCTATGGTGTTGGGCTGCTGAGCACGAGGTCGCGGGATCGAATCCCGGCCACGGCGGCCACATTTCGATGGGGGCGAAATGCGAAAACACCCGTGTGCTTAGATTTAGGTGCACGTTAATGAACCCCAGGTGGTCGAAATTTCCGGAGTCCTCCACTACGGCGTGCCTCATAATCAGAAAGTGGTTTTGGCACGTAAAACCCCAAATATTATTATTACTATTAAAGATATTGGTACAGAGGACCGTAAAGGTTGTGGAAAGGGAAATGCGCACGGCGGGTGCTCGATTGCAGGTTGCGACTCCGAACCAAGGGGGTTAACGACCCTCGATGACCCCGTCTCTCAACGCACTCGCTGGCGCCTAATGAAGCCGGCTGGATTTCCCGAATATCAATGTCAAGCAGTCGATCCAGACTATGTGGTTAGGCCTTAACTTTTTCTATATTTGCGCTTTATACCACCGCGTCTATCGGTTTTCAAAGGAGCGAAGCTGTGCACACGTGGGAAGTCGTTAACCACACATGGAGCTTTGGACGCCCTGTAGCGTCATTTCCTTCTCTTGATGTTCTTTGCCAGATAGCAATCGCTTTTATTTTTTTAGCGTATTGCATTTCATCAGTGCCCGATAAAAATCCACTTAAAAGAAGCGTTATTTTATAGTTTTCGTCAAATATATATGAAACATCAATGAGTTCAGAAGAGCCAGAGAATTCACCGGGCGTCAAGCGTTCATCGGCGAAAAGTTAAGGTTCACTCCCCGGACTGTTAATTCTTTAGCCGGCTGTGAGCTGTATTCAGCTGAGCCGAAAAGTATTGGATACATCGACACTGTAAAGTTGTTTAGTTGGCAACCAAGAGATCAGTATTTTAGGCTTTGCCGTAACGTCAATAAGTTGAGTTCACAGTGCCTGATACCCCTACCACATGATCCTCGTAAATTAACTGCATACAGTTCGAAATACTTGAAATATACATTGACAAAGAATTCAAGACACGCATCGCGCCATGTAGGAAAGTATTTGATGAGATAGCTGGTGCAATGTTTCCAACAACATGCAAAAGGCCTAATAAAACGTTAATGATAAAGGTCCTCTCTACAGGACACATAGGAAGTTTTGATAATACGACGGAAGTTGATATACGTTCCTTCTAAGTAGTGTTCTAGAGCAATAATATTTTTTAAAAAATGTTCGTTAATAGGGAACATAGAATTATCCGAAGTGCCACGAACCCAGGTGAGCGCCACCCCTACGATAGGCACGCTCTCCACTTGCCCCCGCGCCTAGCCTACACAAGCGAAGATCCTTCCCTGTGTTCTCCTATTCCGCAGCCGCAAAATCACGTCACAGATGCGTCACAGGCACCGCCTTCTCTCTCTCTCTCTCTCCCTCTCTCTCTCTCGCGCGCGCGTGCTTTTTTGCTGAGCGGTGCACTTCCGGTGATATTCCCGCGAGCCAGTGGAGTTTGTCTCGTTTCCTGCAGCACGCGATTGTGCAATCTCTGCACGAAAACACCTCATTGGCGGTATAAATCAGTACCCCAGTCACGAGCACTGAGGCGGAGGCAAGCGCATAAAAAAGCACGATGGCGCGTTGGAATCCGGTAGAAAAATGGCAGATAATTTCGTTTTCTGCCCACCAGACAGCACGACTTGAGAACAAGCATACGAGATGGAAGTACAGAAGGGTTGAAATCTGGGCTGGTTGGTACATACTTGAAGGAAAAAACCAGTCAAAAACACAAAGGACAAGAGGAGAGGTTCACAAGAGGAGAGGTTGTGGTGTGAACCTCTCCTCTTATCCTTTGTATTTTTGACTGGTTTTTTCCTTCAAGATGGAAGTACGTCCATCTCGCTACTCCACAGGCTAAAATAAAGACTCGCAGGCATTCAGTTTGTCGGTCTTCTTATTTCTGTAAACTTCAGATGGCCTACAGAGGCAACAGATTAAACAAATAACTGATGTTGCCTTGACTAAGTCTTGCAGTCACGTGTCACTGTGTGTGACGTCAGAGCACTGCAACTTACGTGGGCGCACTTGTGCGATAGACGTCCACTCTCCGGCAGCGAGCACGACGCCTTCGATAAAAAAAGAGCATCGCGTTTGGTTTGCAGTGGCAGCTTTTTTTCGTGGCGCGTACGTAGCCCTGTAATAAAATGTAGACACGATATTGAGCGCGCATTGTATGCACTGTGTTTGTGAGCTCTATACGGCCAGAGCCGGTGATGAGGCCCTTTAAGGAGCAAGGTGCACCGCCTCCTGTGCGTAATACAACAAAACAGTGCAAAATCATTGTGTATTATTTTTTACGTACGCCCTAGGCCCAAAACTATGCGTCTGCGTCTAAGCTACACCTGTATTACAAACAGAAAAGACACACACATACACAAACCATGAGACTAGAGAAGGAGCAAGAAAAATGGAACCGCATGAACTGGACTGTTTTTATTTGTCGTTTTAATCAGCCTACCTGTAGTACGAGCTATCACATTATTCATATATTTTGTGCTATCGGATTTCAGTTTTCAGCGGCGAATGTTTTGTTAAGATTAGGTTTTCGCTGAATCTAAAAGGTGCACAGCAACCTGGAAGTTGCAGCCATATGAGGCTTTATCATACTTGTTTCTGAAAAATACTTTATTGTTTCCTGAAGGCATCAGCTTTTGAGCAATAGTCGACACGCATTGAATGCCGGTACTTCTTGTAATTTCTGCCGCAGTCAACTCTAACGAGACTTTGCTTGGCACCAGTCGCATGCTAGAGTTATGCGCAAGTGGAACTGAAGTAAAACCTAAACCGAATGAGTCAAGCCGCAGAGTTATTGGGCAATCCCTTGCAGCAAAACGTGCGCACACTATTTCCCTTGAAGCTGCAAAAAAAAAAAAAATCGCTGATCGCGAAACCGTCTCCCGTCTCGTCCACTAAACTTGTACCTTGGAAAGAACCAGATCAAGGAAGTGAGGCAGAAATAAGACAACACGAAAAGTCACCACCGCTCCGTACACGCGATCTGCAAGATTTACCGACCACTCGGAAATACATGAGGCGACACGCCCGCTGCAAGCTATCGGCATTTCCCTCGAGCATTCCAAATCTTGGTGGTGTGGGGTTGGGGGGGGGGGAGCTGTTCCAGAACCAAGAACTCCCTTCCGCGAGAAGAAATTCCCACGTCTCTAACGTCTTGCTAAATTACAGTCTTCAAAGCAGTAACGGTACAATTGTTCGCACCATGCTTAGCATACCAGAAAACTCGTCTTCCCCGTACGAACAGTACATTTGAATCTTCTATATGTTACACACCATGACATGGGCGTTACATGCTATAATATAAGGTAATAGTTAACCACTGAATTTTTGTGATACTTGATAGAAAAATGAAAAGTTTCTTTGTGCGTTTGTTTTGTCGCTTTATATGACTTGTCGCTTGATTTACCACAACCGATCCGCACGAGTGTCCCTATCCGCGTGAAATATCTAACCACGATTCAATCAGTTCAATCTCGTAGGAATGTGAGAAGAATGCTAGAAAAAAAAATTATTGCGCACTATCCGCAGTCCTTACGGGGCAAGTAATTGTTCAACACATTCGTATTGAAATCCTCCTCTTCCCATGGTGCTGAGAGCCCTCTTGAATCACCAGCCAAGTCTGCCAGTCTCATCGCGCTTGTTGCAACATCACCATCACCATTTTAGTCTGCAGACAAACGTATATTCAAGGCCAGAATGTGTGCTTTGTAGCCTGCCTCTGAATTTATGGCGAGCGTGAACACAGCTTGAACATTATATAGGAAATAATACCTGATAAATGCAAGCATGTTACAACCATGAGGGCCAATCGTTGGTTACCTCCAAGCTATTCCCCAACCAGGAGCCCAAAAGAACCCTAATTGGAGTCATGGGGATCCATATTTCACGCCGTAGTTGGGCTCGGTTTTGCCTTTTCGCAGGATTTATCATTTTATCCACATTTTCAGAGATCAGCTCTTAACACTTCTTAGCCATATATCATCCATTTTATCCACAAAGTAAAGGTTGTTGGGGTCTCTTGCACTAAAAAAAAAAAAACTTCTTTTACGACTCCGCTACTCTGAGAAAGTCTAGACTGGAACAGCCTTCCTTGTTTCATGGCAATCGTCCTGGAGACGGCAAACTTCACGACAACGTTAAATAATTTATTTTGTAAACATGTCAACCCGGCCGTGTATATTTTTTTCATTAAACCCACTCCTTTTTGTTATGCCTTCGAGACCTGAAAAACCAGAATGAAATTAACTCAATATTTCAGAGTATTAGTGTCATCGGCATGGATATTACTTATATTTATCTGGTCTCTGGCGTGTCTACGCACCATGCTAATGCGAATACTGGACTGGCATATTTAAGTTCACTGTATATCATCGGTTATCAACACCTGAATTTGTGTTGGAGGCGGAGTTGTACACGTACCACTCACCCAGCACACTGTACCAAGAAATGGTACAGTTTTCAATTACAAAATGATTCCATCCTCGCCGGTTCCGGAAAATTGATTTGCGAGGTCAAATACAACTTTCTCTTGAACACGCCTGTCAGGCATATGAAGCACAAATCGAAAGAGAGTAGGGTAAACAAAATTTAGGCAGTTAAGTTGAGCACTACTGAGTCGGGATCTTTAACGTTTACAGAAAGCTGAGTGAAAGGAAGAATAGTTGAATCCAAAACATAACAAAACACAAGTTTTACAAAGTGCTCAGCGCCCACCCCCTCCCCCTCTTGCAGGTAGTACAGCGCGAAACTGGACCATGTCTCTAGAGACGACGTGAACAGTTTTCCGTGATAAACGTCTTGCATAGAAAGTGTCCAGAGAGCAAAAGCAATTCAGGTAAGCATTCAGGTTTAGAGTGCGCCTTTTCCGATACATTGCCTCAGGAAAACGCACCTTTCATTTTATTATACATGTATGCCTCCCTCTGTGGTATTTGCAAGTGACGTCTTCCCTTTCCTCTGCGTCTTTCTCGTTCTTCTCTTAGCCAACTCAAGTGAACAGTCCCACGTCAGACGAAGTTTCCGATAACTTCGTCACGTTTCTTCGCCCAAAACATTCTTCTCGAGTAACACGGGTAAACTAAGGAGGAAAATACTCAGCTTCTCCTTGTCCATGCTCCCATATGAGCGTAACGCATTTCCTGTCATCCCCAATGACCAGCACCATTACACTACGCGGAGTGAAATATAAAATGACCGTGCGTTCACTGTCTACAGAGAAGAAAATGTGGCAGCATATGGTCTTCGAGAATCGCTGCTGTCTTTTAATAAGCTATAAGAACTGATTCATGGCAGAAAATCTAGGCATACCTCTTGTTTTCTTTTTCTTTGTTGATGCTACTATAACGTGCAAAGATACTCAGGAAAAGAAATGCACTCGCTCATGACTCACATGAAATATAGTCTCCCATTTACTAACGGGAAAAGGTGACACCAAAACATGAGCAAACCAGTCCAGTAGGAAATACTAAGGAGTGAAAGGAATACTTTCTTGTCTAATCTGCGACCACTTAACGTAATTTTTAAACGTTGCGCAAGCAATTATCGCCATTTAAACCTTAAAATACGAAAAATAAGATGCATAATAACCATGAAAACGCAACAAGAAAAAAACAAGGCTGAGCTGGCTGATTGTATTGCTTAGTACGAACGTTCTGTAAAACCGCACAATAGAAGTTTGCTTACATTTCTTGTTGTTTCTTTCCAAGAAACGCGCTAACATCGGGCTTTGGCAGAGGCGCTTCCTGATGCAGAAAACGCCGAGCTTCTTTTTTCGGCGCTGATTTTCCACCTTTTGCATTTCCTTCCTTGGCATAGGTTCATGTATTTCTTTTCACGCAAGGTTCATTTGTGCTTGCGAAAATTTTAAAACAGGAATGAATGACCCAAAGGAATATCTAAAGGCAGAGGAGATGACAGCCACCATCTACGACAGAAGCACTAGGACCAGTTAACGTGGCTGCGACAATTGCATAATTGGAAAGGTACGGGTGCATCAACTAAAGTCGCGTGAGTCGCGCGATCCTGCTACCTCGGAAGAGAACGCAACGCAAAGACACGACGATGCAACCAGGTATCTAAAGTGTAACGGCGCAGTAGGTGGTGGCGCGAATAAAACGAGCAAAGGCAAAAAAAAAAAAAGACGGAAAGCTAAACAGCGAACGGCCACCGCCTCACGCGCTCTCGTGGTCTTCCAACCTTCTCCAAATCCTCGTGTCGGCCTAAAGTGGTTCCGAACATTTTTAGGGAAAGGCATGTTGTACAACGACTCTGTTGCTGAACCGATCGAGACGCCACCGCGTTAAGTTGAATTCCGTGTATACCCGGCAGGATTCCCGAGGCAAGTAGAGTTGCCCTACAGTGCGTGGCAGAGCTTTCGAAGTCCACGCCACTTGTCGCCGTCCTCTTTAGAAAAGTTTAAGCCACGCCAACTGTGCCTCGAATCGCACCGACGACTGCCGACTGTGCTGAAGTTGCTAGCACTGTTAGCGCTTTAAATCTCCAATATAAAACATCTTGTTTAAACGAGATTCCAAAGGTCGCAGGTCGGGTTATATATGAACTTGACTGTTATGTCTCTGTAGTCATACTGTAGTCTGGACAAACTAACAGCTCTGAAATTTTCTACAGTGCCAATTTACCAATGGCATCAACCAGGGGACCAGCACAAGCCTGAAATTCAATTCCGTTGCAGATGAAACGGTCTGCGCCTATTTTTAGTGAGATTAGCTTGTTTTGGAAATTTCTCCCACTTTTTTGTATGCCCATCCGTATCGCTTCAAAGTGGATCACTGGATAGTTCGCGGTCTAATGAATGGAGCAGCGGGCTGCATTTCTCAGGTAACCAGAATTAAAAGGAACGTTCGGGTCCAACAAGGTTCACTGAGTGTGCGGCACTAAGTATGTGCCTTTCTTCGATGAACATCCTGGACGCCAGCTTGGGTCACTGCGTATGGGCCGCACTTCATCTACAAAAAAGGAATGCTTTAAAATTTTGGTGGACAGATGTCACCATGGGCAAAGCAGAGGATTGGCGCTTGTCGAGGGGAGAATTGTGAAGGCAAAGGTACGCAAAGCGAAGTACAGAACATAGGAACGTTCGCCGATGCGACGCAGGCCTCCGGGATTAGAGTCTTGTTACATTCACCGGCACTCGTCAGATGGCGCCAAGCACCGCTGCTTTAGTAACTGTCACATAACGGGCACCATATGGTTAGCCATATGGTGCCCGAGTTGCGAAATATGTAAGAAAAAGCGGCCCAAGTATTAGAAGTTAAGGAAAATCAAAGACGCCATTGAATACGGACACGTGTACTTGTTTATCGGGTGACCGCGTTTCACCGTCTAACAAATGTTATCGCTCAGCGCAGGACGCTCCTGCATGCGTCGAAAGTTTCTGGAATGTTATCGATGGTTCTATCCGCTGTCTGTAGACACTGAACCTCGTGTAACCTGATTGCATGTATACGCGTGACGCGAATGGTGTCACACTTTCTGGAAGAGACGCGGGCACCAGCGATTACTGGGGAGCCTTCGATGACTGATGTATAAAAGCCGGCGCGCTTGACACGCTAATCAGATTTTCGACGATCACCGACTGCGTTCTCCGCTATCGTTCTTTGTGTGTAGCCTGTTTTTGAGGGCACAGGTTCGCCCAGTAAAAGTTCGTTTTGTCATTCACAGATTTGCCGCTGTATTATTCACTGTCACTACTGCGTGACACTATCATGCGCTAGTCTATCAAGAAATAGACCCACCGTGGTTGCCTAGTGGCTATGGCGTTGGGCTGCTGAGCACGAGGTCGCGGGATGGAATCGCGGCCACGGCGGC